>NC_137821.1:15623922-15913922 GCF_963921795.1 Nannobrachium achirus | reverse complement strand
ATTAATACATGACATTTTGACATTTGACATTAGGCACAGAGTGGACATTTTTACCTGACCGACCCATATAGTCAATGTCAAAGGTTGCAAATAAGGTCAGCATTGTGATTTGGCTATAGACGAATCTACAGAGTGCTGCCCTTAGTTGTAGTGTCACGGTGCCAAGCTGTGCTGATTGACACCGCAGTTATGATTGCCGCTACTGTATGTGGATTCGTCTATAGTGTCATCATAAATAGTTCAGTTTACTTTAAAGGTACACCAGGTAACTTTAAGACAATTATTTTATGTAAATGTAAATGTATATAGTCATTTAACTTTATCAGCCACTATATTATTGTGCATCCCCCTGGCTGTATTTTGGATCTATTCCACTGTTTATGTTGACATTCAAACCTGTGAGGGGGATGTATCTTTCTGCAAGGAAAACACCCCAGCACAATAATACAGTGGCTGATAAAGGGAAATGACTACTAAAATATGTATATACATATATATTAAAAATAGTCTTAACAGTTTTACTGCCAGATGTTTTATTTATTTATTGGGTCTTTTGCCAGCAAAAAGATAGATATACGTTTTTTATTTTTATTTTATTTCTTTGGATTGCGCAACATGCACTTTGGCGGACCTGGCAGCAGAGAGCGGCGTCATGCAAGAATTAATGTGAATTTGGCCGTTCTGAGTTGCCATCCATTGAGACCAGTCACTCGCCACAAAGCCACAGGGCCAGAGAAATCAACAAGGAAGTGAATTGGTCTCCGTTGATGTTAACGCATAATTGATTTTTTAGAGCATCATTGCGGCAGATGTGTTCACTGTACACGGCGGCGCGACCCCTCATCAGCTTACGGACATCAACAAGGTAAACGAATGAACGGCCGTATTGGCGACGAGCGACGTTCAGAATTGGGGCGAACGGTAACGTCCGTAGCAGTAAAACAGTTAAAGTTACCTAGTGTACCCTTAAACAAAAAAAAAAGGAAAAGAAAGTTTTGGGGTGGAGTTCATAGATCGGAATGGCTGCTGCATGTTGGCATAACATTCAGACTGATAATCCTCCTCTGTCTCTGTGTTCTCAGTCTGACGTGGGAGGAATGAAGACTCTCCAGAGACGGTGGACCACCTTCCTCAAGGCCCAGCTGGTGTGTGAGGACAAAGCCAGCGGTCAGCGCTACAACATCCTCACCGACGTGTTCACCACGCAGCACATACCCGGAGACCCCCGCAGCACACACTTCTACGGCCTGTTCACCTCCCAGTGGTAAGCAGAGGGGAGGGACAGATATTCTCTGTCAAGCTTCATTTGTATTTCATCGCACGATGGCGTCGCTTGCCAGAAATAACAGATCTTTGAGATAACAATGTGTGATTGATGCAATGCGTCATCGAAAATCTGTTATTTTTATTATACTATGCAGTATACATTCAGTTTAAAATGTATCACTTTGTAATGTATTGACTATGGTATACTTGGTATACAGTACCAATTGATTCATTCATTTCTGTATGGTATGAAAATCAATCATTTCACGGTACCATTATTCTCGTCAAAGTTATGTACATTTTTGGTTTTAATTTACCCCAATTTTCAATTTAAAATGCAGATTGATTTGAAAAGCATAGCTGATAAAATAGTCCTTAGAGAAAAGATTGATTTATAATTAAATTACAATTTCAAACTTTGTCAACAATAACATTTTCACAATGTTGTTATTTAGGGCTGTTGAGTAATGTTTTAATGACTACAGATCAAATGTGGACAAAAATCTGAAAATAAAGCCATTAATAGAAAGAATGGTCTATTGTTATGCAAGATATGCAGCCCAAGCTGTGGATAAACGGTGTGTTGACAGTGACACAGTCCTTTACAGGTACTGTAGAATGATGTAAAAATGTCTGCTATTCAGTCTCTCTCTCTCTGACGGTGTCTTCCTGTAGGGAGAGTGAGCAGCTGTCAGCAGTGTGTGTGTTCAGCCTGTCAGACATCAGTAAAGTGATGGACGGATCCTTCAAAGAGCTGAAGAAGACCTGTGAGAACTGGATGAACCCTGAGCCTGTCCCCACGCCCCGTCCTGGACAGGTAACCATAACAACCACACTGTCCCCACACTGTCCCCACACACGGTCCCTATACTGCAGGGGTTCCCAAACTTTTTTATCTCAGGGCACCCTATGAATATTCTTTTAATCCGAAAACAGCAGATCTACCAGCACACAACGTCTCGCATCGCAAGGCGTTGTGTGTTTGTAGATCGGCTGTTTTCACTAGTTTTGTGCGACAGAGGTTTCTGCCTGACAGTGACGATATTTTTGTGATTATGTTGCGAGGAAAACGTTGAGATAATAGCCATTTTGGTTAGAACTGACTGAAAATAACTTTGTACTTCAAGTTTAAAATGATACTAAATATTTCTTCAAGTGTCCAAATAAATTACAAATATTATCAAATGATCTCGCGGCACCCCTGGACTGCCGTCGCGGCACCCCAGGGTGCCCCGTCACCCACTTTGAAAACCCCTGCTATACTGTATAAGGCATGTCATTACAGGTGAACATGTTCCATTTTTTTCAAATCTCCCCCAAAATAGCTAAATGTTACTATCTAAAGCTCACAATGCGAGGTGCTGTGAGCCTAGCTTTTAGATTGTCTTATTTTAGATCGTATGACAAAGTATATATGGCTTAAGTTGTTCATTTATGCTCCATCGCATGAGGGTGTAGCTTTCCAAAAAGAATAAATATACATGCTTTCCACCTCAGTCACTCTGTGGTACAGTTTGCCACTTTTAGTTAAGTTCATAATTGCAATCAACTTTTCTGCTAACAACTTTCAGTCTTATTTTTATTACAGTGTTTACTATACAGGTTAATGTCGGTATATTGCAATTGCAGACATTGGAATCTCCGTTCTGTCCAATTCCAGTTCTGTGGACTGAACACGGAATCACTTATCAAACAATTGGACAAGTTTACCCTTTCTGTTTTTCCTCTACTCCCAGTGTCTGAACAACGCGCTGAAGGCCGAGGGTTTCGAGTCGTCCCTGAAACTGCCTGACAAGGTGCTGACGTTCATGAGGGACCACCCGCTGATGGAGAACAGTGTCATCTCAGCGCCCCTGCTGGTCCGCAGGGGAATCACATACACCAAGCTGGCCGTGACCCTCACGGAGAGCCAGGAGGAGCGCAAAGGAGCCGTGCTGCACCTCGGAACAGGTGAGACAATAGAGATGGACGCAGGGACGTGCTGGGCCCCTGATTCAGCCTGGGAAAAAGAGTTGTAGAGGCCCTCATTGCACGCTATGGAGAGAGATCTCTCTCTATAGCGCTGCTGCTGCTACTCAAAGATTTGCCATTTCAGATCATGACAAGTGACAAGCCAGTGGGCCAATTACATGAGTTATATTTCGTCGTTGTCGGGTGGAAACATTATGTCCAAAACCGTTTGTTTTGTATTTATCATTTTAAAAATGATTTAAACTAGTGAAAACAGCCGATCTACAAGCACACAACGCCTCGCGGTGCGAGGCGTTGTGTGCTTGTAGATCTGCTGTTTTCACTACCTTTGTGCAAACAGTTTAATTTTTACTTTTGTGCAAACAGTTTAATTTTTTTCCTAATGGCCGGCCTGGACCGGCCGGGAATGAACCGGCCGTTCGGGAGTTGTCCCGCTTTTCCCAATGGCCAGCACGTCCCTGAATGGATGGATAGGGCTATCACGATTAGGACATTTTACATGACGATTCATTGTCACTCAAATAATTGCGATTGACGATTTAATTGTGTTTTTGTCGTTGACAATTATATTCCTGTTTAGCTTGTAGGCGTTGAAGTTGCACATGGCAGATATGACACTTAACCTAAATATGCAAAGACGTTACTGACATATTTGACAACTTTATACTTTAAAAAGAACATTGGGAGTGGAAATAGCCGATCTACAAGCTCACAAATGCGACGCGTTGTGAGCTTGTAGATCTGTTATTTCCACTATTTTTGAAAATGTGTATGAACTTTTTCAACGTGGAAACGATTATGACAAAATAATTGTGATTATGTCAAATAATTGCAATTAGACGATTATTATTATTTTATTTTATATTATTATTGTGACAGGCCTATGGACGGATGGAAATACATTTTGAGAGAATGAATTGTGAAGTTGGAGGGAGTCAGAGAATGAGAGGATGGGATGTAAAGATTGAATGAGAAAGAGAAGGAAAGGTTAGGATAGAAGGAGAGAAAGGAGAGGAGAAACATAAATGGTGTATACTGTATACCGAGATGGGGAACACAGTATTATTTGAGCTGAGGTCTGAAGAACATTTAATTCCCATGAAAAAAAGAACTTCTGGGAACTCAGATTACATGAAAGTCAACATGTCCTTCAGCAAGACACTGAACCCACCTATTTGGGATTTGTCCTGATCTTTGTGGTGTCACATGTTTATGAGAGTTTTGTATTCTTCACATTTCTACACTGTGTAATATGGCGATAGTGTTACAGTACAGTATGTGTTGTTGTAGCCCTAAAACAAAATGGTCGTTTGGCCTATCTGTGCAGAAACAGAGCGGTGAAAAAGACATATGGATATTAGAAATGAGAGAAATGTTTCCTTGTGTGTGTCTCAGACCATGGGGAGCTCCACCGGGTGGCGGTAGTGGGCCACAAATCAACATTACTGCAGGAGATCCCTCTGTTTACTGCCAAGGAACCTATTAACAACATCCTGCTGTATAAGGTTAGAACACGCACGCACTGACACACTCACGCACGCACGCACGCACTCACACACCCACGCACCCACGCAAGCACACAAGCATGCACGCTTCCAAAATGTGCAACATTCTTTAAACATATCTAATAATTTCATTCATTAACATAATTCTCTCTTTCTTTCCTTCTCTGTCTGTCTGTCTGTCTGGTCCAGGGCCAGGCTCTGGTGGGTTCCTCGTTGTCTCTGGCGGTGGTCCAGGCAGAGGGCTGTTCTCTCTACAACAGCTGTGAGGTGTGTGCCCGGGCCAGGGCTCTGGGCTGTGTGTGGGGGGCCAAGGAAGGAGCCTGCAGGCCCACCATGACTGAGTGAGTAGAGCAGCGGTTCTCAACCAGTGGTCCTTGAGGGGGCTCCAGGTGGTCCCCAGCTAAATGATGAAGTGTTGGTAACCAAATGGACCCTTATAGATCTCTTGAGAGTGTAAAATGAAACCAAATGGACCCCTACTCATTTTACCCTAGACTCAGGAGATAAATTGTTGTTAAACATCTGCATTACTTAATTTACAAGGAGGCTACATCTCATCAAATGGTGGTATGTGGCTCAAATGCTGAATAAATAATGGTCCTTGATGTGAAAAAGGTTGTAAACCACTGAAGTAGAATTTCAACACAATTTAACCGAAAAGAGAAATGCAAACATTAATGAGATCCACGAAGAAGGCAAAAGCAAACAGGTGTTTTTTTGATGGGAATATATTCACATTATGACATATTCATCATATCCATCCATCCATTGTCTCTGTCCAGGCCAGGGCCCGGTGACGAGGTCGAGGATGCTTTGAAGAGGTGTGACAGCGGAGAAGGTGAAAGTCCATACAATATTCACTTCGTACTGACCGTCTAAACAAGAAACACTGAACTTGAGCAAAACAGAGAACTGCTTGGTTTGAATGTCATTGAATATGAACGTTGTTCTCCTCCTCTCCTCCTCCTCCTCCATCCGGTCCTGCAGGACGCTGCGCCCCCTCCACCAGGGAGGTGCGTGTGTCGGTGGGTCTGCGTCTCCTGCTGCCCTGTGTCCAGGTGTCTCCCAGGCCCTGCAGATGGGAGCACCCTCCACACAGACACACCAGACAGCACCACTCGGACCTGGAGGTGACGGTCACAGAGGACAACCTGGGGGACTACATCTGTATATGTGAGGTATGCAGGAGGAGAGTATAGGAGAGTTGATGATCAAATGTTACTAGCTCGATTCCCCAGACCAGCGAGGAGAATCTGAATGGGCCAACGAGTATGTGTAGTTATACAACAGGTAGTCGGGCTCTCAATGGAAAACAGGCTCTCCAGCCGTGCATATAACGAGCACTACTGCACTGTCTCTCCTCAAGTAAAGAAATCAGCTGCGTTGGTCACGAAAGACAGCAAGCGCGCCTCTCTCCCCACATTATGCTAGGCGGCTAGGCTAGCGGTTTTCATGTGACGTTCAGGGACATAGTAGCTAAATGTGGCATTAAAAAATTACAAATTCCTATCGAATATCTTAATTACAATGAAATGAAGTTGACGTGTTTTTTTTAAGGGCAACAGTTGTATAATCGCAATATTACACTCGAGGGTCTGCATTAACACGGTTATCCGGCACTGTCGTGCCGGATAACCGTGTTATATGCACACCCTCTCGTGTAATATTGCTTAATTGTTCCCCTCCCATCTCCTCTGTGGAAGTCAACCTTTTAACCACTTTTAACCTATTTTGGGATGGTTATATCTTAACTATAAATGTTAACGAGAAAAAAAGGTTATTTTATTCAATAAAATCAATATGGGATGTACAGTATTTTAAATATTGTTTCCATGGACAACAAGAATGAACTGAGGTGCATGTGAGCAGTGCGAGTGTTTCATTTAACCAGATGAACCCTAGAGTCCCTATTCTGGGGCGAACAGTCAGCAAAAATTGTATATTTACAAGCTCACAAAGCATCGCAATGTCACTATTTTCAGCGAAGATATTTGTGTAGAGGGAAACAGTCTCTGGGGAACTCCAGTCAATGAAGTATGGTTTCCTTGGTTAAATAAGCCTTTGTATGAACACAATAACATACTGTATTATTGATTGATTGAATAGACATTCAGACATTTGGGCTAAAAGGATAATTATTAGATTATCTCTACTTTATTGCACTATGTAGTCATTCTGACCCCTCCCCTCTTCCACTCCAGGAGGCGGGGCCAAACATCAGAGAATCCTCCCCATGTCGCAGAGCAGCCTATTCCCTGACCCTGGAGGGCCCCAATGTGGGCGAAGCGGTGGGGCTGGGCGGAGGCCGCCACGTGCTGGCCATCTACATCCTGTGCTTCGTCATGGGCGTCCTGATCGGCGGCTTCCTCCTGCACTTCCTGACCACCCGGCGGCGCTCCATCGGCCACCAGACCAGGCTGCCGGACAACTCGCTGTCGTCCGAGAAGGGGCGGGACCTGCTGGGCTCCGCGGCCACGCCCCAGTCCCCTAGCAGCGCCAGCCTGCTGTCCGACGGCTTCCCCCTGACGGAGAAACGCAACGGCACCGCCACCACCACCACCACCACCACCACCACGCTGCTCAGCAACCAGGGCAACGGCGGCAGCCACCACGGCAACAACAACTACAACCCCATTCACAGCAGCAGCAGCGTCCCGGGCAACGGCCACGGCAACGCCATGTACTCCAGCGGCGACTTCAGCGTGAGCAGCGGAGGGCTCAAGACGTTCCCCTCGGACATCCTGTCGGCGGACATGCTGGACGGCAGGACTGGGGAGAGGGAGCGGGGCAGGCCCGAGGGGGGGGAGAGGGAGGCAGGGGAAGGGGGAGAGGGGATGGAGGACGAGGGGCTGGAGGTGGAGCTGGCCATGCCCATGTATAAGTTACCGGCGCCGCTGGCGCGGTGCGAGGAGAGTTCAATATGAAAGTTCGATATGGAACGCCACCCGAACCGTACGAGCACCGTGGGACGAACGCACCGCACCGACTAAGGTGTCAGCTTTCAACCAAGCGCCATTTTGACCCTCCCCGATGAATCAAACTGAAAGCTCACATGGGGAGGGTGCAAAGTGGCCCTGTGCGAAAACGACCCGACTCGAAACAGCCGTCCGAAGAAAAAAAGGACAGAGGTGGAAGCTGTGGAATGAAGGAGAATACAGAGAGACTGATAACAGAAGTGTACAAAGTGTTTGAGAGGTTTCTGTTCTAAGCATGTGAGAGCGATACTGCTGTATACTTGTATACTTGTATATGTGTGTGTATGTACAGTATGTACTATTGAGCCCACATTGAATATCAAGCGGACCCTTCAGGGGGCTATGACCCTGAAAACTCATAGCCAACCGTTGCGAGGTCTGACATATAAACTATTTACTGTAAGTCACTCTGTGTAAGAGGGCCTGCTTAAATGTGTAAAATATGTACATAGAAGTATATAGAATGTTGTGTTAATGTATTGTACAGTGTACAGTCTGAAAGACTTGACTGTGAAAAATGGAACTGAGATTCTGTACGTGAGAGCATTTAATCCCTTAACTTATAATCAAAGATGAAATGCCTACGTTTGTAGACATGGAAAAGCCATACTAGTCTATCGCCACTCTTTCATACTGTATTCTCTCATTCTCTCTTTCCTCTGTTACACAAAGTTCTCAAGTTTTCCTTTCTTTTGTACAACTGAAGTAGCACTTTGTTCCGTTTAGTTCTTAAGCCTGATTCAGACTAAGTTTTGCACTGATGTCGCGCACCTAAAATAGCGCACGGCAAGCTTGTAGATGGCTATTTTAGGTGCGCAACACGGCATTTGCAACCAAATAAAAGAAAATCAGGAATTAATCTCTCTCTCTCCCCCTTCGTATTCATGCACTCTGACACATGCGCTCACACACATTCTCCTGAGAGCCGTGCCACAGATCCAGAGGTGCCATGGTGGGACCCTCGGTCTGTGTGCTGCCCAGACAGACTGCACTATGTTGGGGTGGACCGAGAGGTCTGCCCTCTTGGACCCAGGACATCCAGGCTTTTCATTCACTGTCTGTAGATGAATACAAATTGCGAAGACCACACTGACTGGGCCAGGGGCGTCACACCAAATTCTGGGCCCTGGGTACAAGGATTCACTGCGGGCCCCCCATGAATGTTAACTATTGAAAAATAGCAGATATACAAGCTCACAGCGTGGCACTGAGTGCCGCGCTGCGAGCTTGTAGATCTGCTATTTTTGAAAAATCGTGAAAATGTGTGCCAAGAAACCTATGTTTTCATGTCAGTGATGCTCAAACTTTTTCATGTGAAGGACCCCCCATCTCAAAATATTTAGTTCCAGGGACCCCCCAGAAGCAAAATTTGAGTTACAAATGTTCACTTAAAAAATACATATATTCAAAGATTTGCTCACATTTTCACGACTTTTCAAAAATAGCAGATCTACAAGCTCGCAGCACGGCACTCGGTGCCGCGCTGTGAGCTTGTATATCTGCTATTTTTCAATAGCTAAAGTTACTAGGGCCCCTCCACCTTGGGCCCCGGTAACTCAGTCCCACTTTCCTACCCCTTGTGACGCCCCTGGACTGGGCCATAAAAGGTGAAGATTGGAGATTACGCCGTAAAAGCCATTTGGAAACCCTGTGAGGCACTGCATGCAGATCGGATGAAGTTAATATTCATTGATACAGAAGAGACTTTCAGAGAGAATGTGTTACTCTGAAATGGAAAGAATTCATGACAGAAATTGTCTGTCAATGGACCTTATACATGGACACCGCCACCTTGTGCTACAACTGAGGTCTTCAAGTAAACAGTAAAAAGGAGAAGAAAAAAAAAAAGAAAGAAATCCAAATGTCTTGTATTAGTTTTTTGTTCAGTTTTATTTTTTGGTAATAAACGCTGAAAATGTCCTTGAGAACCTGGTATTGACCTTCCTGTATACCAGAGAGAAGATTTCAGCTGCCAGAGTTGAACCTTCAAATATTAGCATTTAGAAAACCTGCTGCGGTATGAGTCTGTGTGTTTGTGTATGTGTGTTTGTTGCGACCGTAGGTCGCATTTACTATCAAACCCTGCACAAAGTGTAAGTAACTCCGTCCGTCCCTCCGTCTGTCTGTCAGTCTGTCTGTCACACCTCACACGTCACACTCTTGCCCTGCTCATATCTCCGCAACCGTTGCCCCGATCCATGCCAAATTTTGCACACACACTCCTTACCTGCCAAACTAGAAACCTCCAAGGACCCCCGGAGCTCCAGGGACCCCCAGGTAAAAAATGACCAAATGTGCTAAACTGACCAAATGACCACCCCAACGGGGCTGCTCACGGGGAATTCCCGGGGACCACCGACTCCTGGTGCTCCAGAACGGATGCAAAAGTGGTGGCGCCCCCAGTGGAGGACCCCCTACACTGCAGCTCACATAAAATGCCGTAACTCTGGCTAGGAGCGACCGGGACAGCCGGGGCCGGTACCTATTCGTCCGCCTTGCCGGCGCGGAGACCCCACCCCTCATTTCTCACATGGCCCTCTTCTAGCGCCACCATGAGGCCGATTCTTGCAAAACACATTTTTGGACACTGCTCCTACAATTTTTGCCCTAAAATCACGCAAATCGGTACACAGTATGTCTACACTCATCCCATCAACATGAATCTCTCCCATATAGCGCCACCTCCAGGCCAATTTTTAAAAACACATTTTTGGACACTGCTCCTACAGATTTTGCCCTAAAATCACGAAAATCACTACACAGTATGTCTACACTCATGTCATCAACATGGATCAGGAAGATTTTGGCAAAACACATTTTTGCCCTATTTGTGGAGATAAGTGACCTACGGTCGCTTATCTCCCGATTAGGGAGCCTTACTGGTATGTAAGTTGAGTGTTAAACACAATATTGATTATTTATCATAATCAATGTTCATCCACTCTTCCACTGTTCACCTCCACTATTCTGGGAATAAGTTTGATAAGATCTCCAAAAAATTCTATATGTACACTTTGGGATGAAACGTATTTAAATCTAAACCTTAATGTTACTAAAATGTTGAGCATCCACTCTTTAAATGTTATCTTTATGTTTTTCACTTTTTATTATTAATCCTAAAAGTGCTATATTTCGTTTTATATGCATTTGTTAATATATTGTTCATATTTTTTAAGCAAAATGTCTGTTGTTTTCAAAATGGTAGATAGCTTAATTTTGGATTGTGACCTATGAGATTCAGCACCTGAATGCAAGTACCGTAAAAAAAAACAAGCAAATAGTGACAGTTCAACTGACTGGTGTTTGCTTCAACGTTTGGACAATGCGTGCACCTTAAATCTTTGTTGTATTAATGAATTACACATTTGTATGTGTAATTTTACTGTGTTGTCTTTTCAGTTAACACAGTGAATGCCATGGTGAGAGTAATGTACTGGAGTTGCTTGAATAGGCAGAACAGGACAGGACATAACCAAAGCCCACCAAAGTGGAGTTGAGGAGGAGGAGGAGGAGGAGGAGGAATGCCATCTAAAAGGAAAAAAAACAAATGAGGTAAAGAAGCAAAAAATAAAAATAAAGTAACAAAGTTATTTTGCACCAACAATGCCCTCCATACTTCTATACTGTATATAATATGCTTTGTATCTCAGTGAAGGAAGCTCTCATTTGAAAATACTGTTATTAAATAATGTTCCCAATCCAATGGAAGCACAAATGGGAGAACAATTATGCATAAGAGATTCATTGATATCGTATGAGACAACTGCACTAGCCCCATTTCTATACATATGAAAGTTGCATGAAATCTGCTTATTGTAAGTCGCTTTGGATTAAAAGCGTCTGCTAAATGCCTAAACTGTAAACTGTTGCAATTTCTCCATTATGATGGTTTTAGACTGTAGATGATCAAAGTAATACACAGGACCATTCAACAATGTTTCAGTAGTGAAGACGAGGCAACTACTTGATCAATGACTTATTTGACCTTTTTAATAGTGGTTGATATTTTAATAATTGATTACGTCCTCATTTCCCCTAAAACAAATTAGAAAGACTGTACAGTACTGTGTGTGGGTGTGTGGATGTATGTGTGGGTGTGTTTGTGGTGGTTAATTACACATTTCTTTTGTTTAAAAAATAAAGGATTTAAAGACTCCACACATATCAATGAGGACTTGAGTTACCTGCTACCCTTAAAAGATATAACATGTATTTAAATGTTTTTAACATTGATAATTGGTTTTGTAAGAAAATGTGGAATGTTTGGCAATTATATTTTATTTTGGAATGAAATCACAGTATATAATCTGCTAATTAATTAGCCCCCCCTTGGGGTTCTCAGCCCTCTCCACCTCTATGGCCCTATCTTTGTTTTTGAATGATTAATAATAATAATAATAATAATGCATTTTATTTATAACGCACTTTACATTCAAAAGGAATCTCAAAGTGCTACAGTACAGGGTTAAAATCAAGGCATAAAAGCAGCAATAGGCAGACAATCAATTTCTTTTATCTAAAACGACTAAAACTAACAACACAGGGCAAGGACAATAAAAGGACAAGGCCCAGAAAAAATAATAATTAAGAGAACGCTTTCTGAAAGAGGTGGGTTTTTAGTCTGTTTTTAAAAAACGTCAGTGGACTGTGGTGCTCTCAAATGTTCGGGGCGTTCCACAGACTTGGAGCTGTGAAACTGAATTAAGTTCTTCCAAATGTTTTAGATGGTAACACCAAACGGTACCGGTAATATTTTCTCTTCCACTCATGGCTAAAAAGTGCATGTCACAGGACCACAACTGTGTCGGTATCCAGTCCACATCCAGTTACACTACATTAACAGACTTTATTCTTTTGTACTTTTTTTATGTCGATATTTTACAATTTTAAACCACCTATTGAGCCTGTGAGTGCATGTGTGTGTTTGTGTAAACAGTACATGCGTGTGTGTGTGTGTGTGTGTGTGTGTGTGTGTGTGTGTGTGTGTGTGTGTGTGTGTGTGTGTGTGTGTGGGGGTGGGGGTGTGGTGTGGTGTGGTGTGGTGTGTGTTTGTCTGTGAGGCCACTTTCTGTACATAAATAAAGCTACCTACCTCCTACAAAATGTTTTTGAGCGGTGGTCACACCGTCTCCATAGAGTGGCCGTGTGTGTATCCGTGTATCCGTGTATGTGTCCGTGTATGTGGGTGGGTCTGTATGTAGCCTGCCCTACAGTACCTTTTATGACCACACATGTTAAGGGAGGGGCGCTGTTTTCAGGCCAGGCCAGGACAGGCACACACACACACACACACACGAACACACACACACACACACACACACACACACACACACACACACACACACACACACACACACACACACACACACACACACACACAGGGGGGGGGGGGTTGGTGGGTAAGAGGGTGCTGTTGAGACTAGCCTGGGGGGGGGGGGGTGACAGAATTCATAGATCTAGAACACATAGAATTCATAGATATAGAACACAGAATATGTACAGTACAGTTAGGTGGGTAAACCACCGCTCAGTTCACATGGGTGTGATTTTTTGTTTTGTTATTGAGTTGATAAATCTACTGTATAGAAAGCACTGCTTATTCAAGAAGAAGCAGACTTGTGAATTCACATTAACTACTGTAGTTGAGTCCTAGGGTTCTATACATGGTCATTAATACATGGTTATTGTGGGCTCGCCTATAAGGCGAGCACACTTTAGATATTGTCATTATTTCTATACTAGGCAGGCAGTGCAAGTATCAAAAAAACTTCGGTTCCTTTCTACTCCTACATACTTAGTGAGAAAATGAAAATGAAAACATCAATGTGTTCAGCCTACAGTGGCGACGTGTGCTATTATTTTATACAGCAATCGGCCAAATGGTGGCGCTGTAGGAAGCCTTCGAAAGTGCGAACTTTGAAAAGGTATAGCTCATGCTGTGTTTGAGGTCCAGCCATGAAACCTGTATACACGTATGCGTCTCCTCATGCCGAACAACTTTTACCCTCTAACTTTTGACCTCTGACCTTTAGGTCTCCCACAATTCGGAATAATATGAAAAACAGTAAAAATCTATCTCCTCCTGGGTTTTTTTCGTTACGCGCACGAAACTTTTTTCACATGAACTTTGGACCAATACGGTCAAACTGTCTGGTCGGATTTCTTTTAAAGTGAAATATAATGTTTTAATAATTCAATCAATATTGCGGTTTTATGCAAATTATTCTTCGGCCTCTAAATCATACATGCAAAGTTACACGTTCATGGCATTTGGCAAAGATGTGGAGGGTTAGTCAAAGTATCACTGAAACCAATTTTATTCCAATCGGCCAAAGGGGGGCGCTATACGAAGCGTTTGAAAATTCAAACTTCAAACGGGCATAAGTCATGACTCGTTAAAAATGTATCAAAATACGAAATATAAATACAGGCCAGAAAAATGTATTTAAGATTCAAATACGTATTTTGTATTTTGAAAATACATAAATACTTTTTATAAAAATTGATGCAATGATTAGTACTTTTATAGATTGACTGCCAAGTATTAAATTAACTGGCGAGGCGAGCGGGCGCGGTCCCGTGAATTCCCCGCGAGTGTGCTAGTTTGTGCATGCATATGTGGGCGGTGAGAGATGGATTGTGTTCATCTTTGTGAAATACCGCGTGCGGTAACCGCTGACCCAATCGGCAGCCATAGCGGTGACCGCGTATCGTGTGGAAGGCACTTAAATTGACCATACTTTGGTGTTAGTCTTGAGCAGGCTGCCTAAATGTTTACCACTGTGTGCCAGTGTGTGAGAGCTCAGGCCAGAAGTGCCTTCCACACGATAAGCGGTCAACGCTACGGCTGCCGCTTGGGTTACCGCACCGCGGTGAGACACAAACACACTTGCTCAGTGAGTAAACGCCACAAGGTATTTCACAAAGATGAACACAATCCAACTCTCACTGCCCATGTACGCATGCACAAACGAGCACGCTCGCAGGGATTTTCACAGGACTGCGCCCGCTCGCCTCGCCGCCTCAAAACTTCGCTGCGCGGCAGAAATAGCCGCCCGGCTCTCATTGAAAATGAATTACTAGGAGGCGGTGACCGCGTATCGTCTGGAACCCACTTTACCGTTATCTTCTAAAGGAACTATGGCATGAGACTGAATGCACAGTTGCCTCTGCGCCAGTACTTCATAGAGTGCAAAACCCGCTCTGCCAGCCTTATAATTACTAAAACTGCACTCTGTTGAGGTGCCAACTTGCTCCTTGTGCACAAGTAGGCCATACATGTATGTATGGCCTGCTTGCACGCCAGCAGAGCGCGCCATGAGGTGCGCTCACCACTGGCGATGCCAGTGATCACCAGGAATGCTGGTCCCTCATTGGCTGTTAATGATGACATTGCCAGAAATGCTGGTCCCTTATTGTGCTACATGCTTAAACACACACAGCTACCTACCTACCAACCTACATACATACATACGCAGATGAACGCAGTACTTGCGCACAAGTAATTCGAAATTGTAATCATAATGCACAATACATTTGAAGAAAACCAAAGTCAAGCGCTATGGCTGTATCACACACAAACCAACAGCAAATTAGATTGAAAGAAAATGTGTCTTTCCCCCTACAGTTTAAACCTTTGTGAATGTTTAAAATGTGTCCATTTGAGAATAAAATTACATAAAAAGTATTTTGTATTTCAAATACAGAAAATACTAGACCTGAAAGTATTTTGATACAAATTACATCCAATGTTTTCCGTCCCAGCCAAATACAAATTACAAAATACAAAAAAGTATTTCAAATACGTATTTCAAATACATGTATTTCAAATACTGCCCATCTCGACGCACGCACGCACGCACGCACGCACGCACGCACGCACGCACGCACGCACGCACGCACGCACGCACACACACACACACACACACACACACACACCAAACCACTGTTTGACATATGTGAGCTAACAGGCTACACAGGGGCATGTTATGGAATGTTATGAAGTCTGTAAAATGTGCCCTCTCTGCAGACCATGAATACAGCGTTTACTATATTTGTCATCATATCAAATGTCCATTATTTATTCTGCATTTGAGCCACGGACCTCCATTTGATGAGATTAAGCCTCTCAGACCAAAAACTAGATAAGATTTTGTCCACAATTCCATGCTATTTTGATGTGGTACTGGTACCATAGGAGAGACAACGGGTAAACTTCAAAAATAACACATTTTCTACATTGTCTAATTGTATAGCCTTCTTTTAAATTAAGTAATTCACATGTTTAACAATCATTTAATTCTTGAGAGTGTAAAATTAAACCAAATGGACCCTTACAGGTCCATTTGGTTTCACTGGTGGTCCCCGGACCACTGGTTGAAAACCACTGCCGTACATGAAAGCAGCATTCAAGAGAGCTGCCTTATAACTGCCCTTTCTGTGTAGAGAACCAAGCCCTGCGCCACATCTCCAGTAAAGACTTGATTATATATTATGATGAGTCAGTTTCTTTATTAAGATAAACCCCTTGAGATGTGCCACCTCGTTGGGGGTCCCAACGTAAACACATGTTACAATCGTTACATGTATACAGAGATAAGACAAAATACATGGACAAAAGAAAAACAACACACATATAATAACATTATGAACCTTGACAAACATCACAGCCTTAATATAGCATAAATCAAAACAGTGAATGCAAAACAATATTAGAGAATTAAAAATAATGAAATAATCTAGTATGGCGTCATGTATGATGGCAGGTTTATCGATAACAGGAACATACAACTTCAAAGTAAGAAGAAAAAGTGGGAATGTTGAAATGGATCTGATGTTAACCGGTAAATTATTCCAATCTGAGGGGGCTTTGAAAGAAAAGGCATGTTTACCAATTTCATTACTCAGGTTTACAAGTAAACCTGAGAAGAATGTCTGGTACACACACAGTGGTGAGGTGATGTACAATACGTGAGCAGACACTGACGAGCCAAACCCACCAGCTTCCTGAATAGACACTGGATAGGAACTTGGTCGTGGGAACTTGTTACCTCTCAGCAGCCTCTTCTCCTTTCACTTCTCTCTAGCTGTATCTGTCTACCTCACACTGTCTGTCTGTCTGTCTGTCTGTCTGTCTGTCTGTCTGTCTGTCTGTCTGTCTGTCTGTCTGTCTGTCTGTCTGTTGCACACACTCACTCACTCACTCACTCACTCACTCACTCACTCACTCACTCAGTTTAAATGTATCAGTTATTAATGTACATCACAATGATTAAAGTTAGTCACAGGAAGCATATTGTAGGACTTAAAATTTGCCTTAGGCCTATATTAACCTCAGGCTGAACATAGCAGGACATATTCAAATACATGAACACAACGTGCAATTTTGGTGAAATTGTCCACGCACATTCCCCCTAGGCAGAGAAAGAAATACCACTTATATGTCCTTGCCCAGAGGTGGTGGAAAAGGTCATGCTGACTGACTGACTGTGCTCTGAGTCTGGTCAAACTGCAGAATAATCACCTGAAAATAGGGTACCAGACTACTTGGGAAAGACGCAAGTTATGAACAATGAAAATAGGGAATGCATGCCCCACCATGTTATGCAATACCCTGTTATACCCATTGCAGGGGTTGACACCAAGGTCTCAGAGGCACTTTCTCTTCAGGCAAGTACAGGTCACATAATTGTAAAGGTCATGCCCACTTGCCCGAAAAGTAAATGGTTGATTATAAAATTCTAAATGTATTTTATTTTATTTTGGTTTTATTTTTATTTCATTCTGGGGCTGTGCGATAAAAAACAAATGTCAGAGCCTCTGGCCACGTCCAGGTGTTTAGACAGATATATTTAGTTGTGTTATGTTTATAAACGGTTGTGTCCCCTCTAGCACTTGCCGGGTCGGGCAACCTGAAAGCAAACTCCACCTGCCCGAAAGTTGTATTTTCCTGCCAGGGGCAGGTGGTCAACCCTTATAGTGTAGTCGCTTGTGTAATTTCGTTCAGATTTTCGGGGGATTATGAAAACGATATATTTTTGGAAATATTCCAAATATATATATAAAAAGTATAAAATCTGAAATTCCATGATTCCATTTGTAAAATTCCTATAGGGATTTTTTTTTTACAGCTGCTGAAAGTTTGGATTCCATTCACTTACTATACACTATGACTAATATATAGGAGAAAAATACCCCCCAAAAATCTGCTTTAAGTAGGGGTGAGTGGATCAAACTATAGGGATATATTATTTTCATTTTTTATCCCACAATTTTGAAACCCATTTTTTCACCCATGCAGTGTCAATTGCCTAAGCTCTGGGCTCTGCATTCCCTCTGCCACGCCTGGGGAGACAACAGACTGGCTCACGGTTTGGACGTAGTGTGTGGAAGGAACACGTTATTGTGGGCTCGCCTATAAGGCGAGCACACTTTAGATATTGTCATTGTGGGCTCGCCTGTAAGGCGAGCACACTTTAGATATTGTCATTATTAAGTGTGCCTATGCATAGCATGGGCAACTTATTGTTATCGCTCATATTTATTTAAGTCAGTCTTTCTTTCTGTCCATACTTTTCCCCAAAGTTTGGCACGCTACTCCTCCCACAGTTTTGGCACCACACACTCGCGCCATATGTCAAATCGACCGGCTTACTCGGGAATCGTGTGCTAGTAACTTGCTAAGAGAAAGGTTCTATAGTTTAATTGATATTAATTTATTAGTCGGCAAAAACGTGAAAAACTGGTTCTAATAGTAGACCAGGGTAAGGCTTATCACGGCTTATCATTAAAATGGCCGAATGCAAAAATTCACATTCAAGTATTTTTCTCTTGCAAACCATATGGGCTACAGTTTTAAAACTCAGAGAGGAGATTCATAATAATTTTAAACACCTTCAAAGCCGTCCGCACTTGCCCGTACTTGCCTCGACCACCAATTAGCCAATCGTCTATTCCCGTACTTTCCCGTGATTTATGAAATTAATCATAATTTTTTGAAAAATACAGTCGCAGGTCGTGCTCTGTCTCTTTAAGAGACGTTGTGCAATCGGATCACGTCAGAAACGTGATGACGTCATCGGCTGGCTCTGCCACTGGCTCCACGAGCGGCCATTACGTTCCCCTTCACTGTGTGTGCTGCAGCCTGGCTTAGCCCATCCCCTCGTCTTTTTCGACCAGACGACAGGCGAAATCAAGGCTTCGGAATGAGTGGAATACATGGAATTAGATCGATGTGCGTGCGACGAGGACGTAATGTACTTTCGAACGCTGTTTTTTCTCGCGGATTACCCCATCTCGCTCCATGCAAATGAACGGCAGAAATACAGCCAGCAGCAGCTTCTAAGTAAGTGGCCGCCCAAACACGTAGTGTGTGCACGTCCTGCTGGCTTGCACTGAACGACCCGCGCGCGTTGTTTATCATTTGGTGTGTTTGTTTTTTAAAATATGTTTATAAATAAAACGCTGATTGCACGGCAGTACCCCTCCCTCCTACAAAGGCTTTTTTTTATTGATTTGATTGAAGTATTTATTAGAAGTTTTGCATAGGAAAATGTACAGTTTCATGACAGCACAGTTCACTGATACAAGGTCAACTAAAAGCAAACTCAGGTAAGGCGTAAGATGTTGAGGTCCTTCGCTTTAACTCAATATAGGCAATACTTGAGCTAATCATATGTGGCTGTAAAGCAGATTGCAAGGGACGGTGCAGCTGCTTAAACAATACAAACAAAGACTGTCAACACTATTAGGGAGGACATGTATTGTAGTGAATCTCTTTGGACATAATTTACCGTGAGGGTTTTGGGGTGACGATAACAAAGAGGTGAGTTGTGTTCAGTGTGCAGTGCAATAAATGGACACGTTAGTCTGCGCGCCCAAAGTAAGAAGTTGCAATACCTTAATTATTGCAATCCCTGCAGTAACACCTGTCAACCATAACTGTCCACCACAAACATTTTATAAATAATACTGAGAATACTAATAAACCATCAAACCATACAATACATAAACCCAGGATACATAAAAACATTCAAAGTTTCAAATCCCATCAAGATTTGGCGGGCCCCCTGTAGTAACTCTGAGGACCCCCCTGGGGACCCGGACCCCCTGTGGAAAACCCTTGGTATTTGCTACTACTCCTATTTGTTTTCAGAGCCTAGCTACAACAACTTTTATGCTTCAATTATGATCTAATTTAACATTGTTCTGGAGCAGGAGCAGAGTGATAACTGAGATAGGCTCAGGGGTCTGTCTGGGTGGTCTCAGGTGAGGAAAGACCCCAACCAAAAGTCAGAAGGGTTATTCTGGCTGCTTTAAAAGTGTAATAAATGAACTCAGGATGTTTTAAAACCTACAAAAGAACTAAAATATTATGAAAAAATCACACCTGTGTGAAGTGGAGCTGTGTGTGTGTGTGTGTGTGTGTGTGTGTGTGTGTGTGTGTGTGTGTGTGTGTGTGTGTGTGTGTGTGTGTGTGTGTGTGTGTGTGTGTGTGGATCATGTGTACCGATTTTTGTGACATTTGAAGAAAATATGTAGGAAAAGGAGGAAAAAGGGTGTTTTGGAGAAAATTCAAGATGGCGGAAAATCTATCATGGCGCAAATGGGCGTGGCCTATATGGGGAGATGCGTCATGACCCAAGGAATCCAGGGAAAAAATATTTTTAATTTTCCGACCTACGGTTCAAGAGTTACAGGCCAAAACGTAAAGTGGGGTGTTATGGCGCCACCATGCGGCCAAATGACACAATTATTTTTTATTTAATCCTTGAAATCATTATGAACCTCCTCTCCAAGTCTTGAAACTCTAGCCCCTATGGTTTGCGAGAGACAAATAATTGAATGTGAGTTTTTGCGATTCCCATTATAAGTCAATGGGGAAAATTAATTCACTAATAAATTAATATCAATTAAACTATTGAACCTTTCTCTTAGCAAGTTACTAGCCCACGATTCCCGAGTAAGCCGGTCGATTTGACATATGGCGCGAGTGTGTGGTGGCAAAACTGTGGGACTAGTAGCGTGCCGAAGTTTAGGAAGGTCAGGCTACATACACACAGACACACAGACACACAGACAGACAGACACACAGACCCACACAGCCACGTATAGGGAGCCTGTGCTTCACACAGCTCCAAAAAGGACATTAACTGGCTGGCGTACTGTTCTGGGAGGTCCCAACATAGATAACCCCCAGAAAGGGGGTGGGGGTCCAGAACATTTTACACCCATCATTTACTCATTCAATTCCTTGACCCAGAAAACATAGGATTGGCATGTTTAATTAAGTTTCTACCACTTTTTCTAGTCACGTGTTCAAATACTGGATTGTGATTGGCTTAAAACAGTAGTAAATGAGGCCACAATAGCCGGAATGTGTGAAATGCCCGGATGTACATGCAAATGAGGCACATTTCCGAGATCAATACGCGATGAACGCATCCGGGGACTTCAGGAGGGAGTCGGAACGCGACCGAGTATTTCCCGGTGAATCTGTGCGCAAAGGTGGGGGCCGATGGGCAAGGAGGGTTGCGAGCTTATGAGAAACAACTAAAATAAGACCTTAAAACCTGGCGAAAACAGTTGCGTGCATTAGCGCAAATGGAAAACATTCAATTAACTTCTGAAAAGCCTACACGGCCTTTAAACAGCGTGCATACGGTGCATTAGATGAGGATACATGAAATCATTAAATGGAAATCATTAAATTAACTTCTGAAAAGGCTTCTTCTAAGCCTACACTATATAGCCTACTAAAAACGAGTGAATCTTGCCACACGTGAATAATTGTGGTTCAGTGGTTGTAAACAATAACACAGACAATATAAAATCCTTAGTCTAGTTGTGGGAAGAAAAGGATATCATCATCATCATGGCCCCAAATAACTTTTAAATATCTTGCAATTGGAGACGAGTCTCTTACTAAATCGGCAAGAGTGCCTCTCATTTTCAATACATAAAGGCTAAGCTATAGAACCTCTCCATCAGCAATAGTCAGTGGTGGTGCGTGTCCCCCCACACTCCCAAGCCCCCACCTTTGCGCACAGATTCACCGGGAAATACACCTTTCCCCCCAGCAACAAATGACGGTCGCAACTGTCCTATGTTTACTAACGTGCATGCTATAGTCGCCGATTTATTTGGATCCAATGCAATCCGCCAACTTTAAAGCCCCTTTTCTCTGAACCTATGCCTTTCTGGAAGCGAACAGCCTCTATTTACGGCCGGAACGGTACTTCTAACTGACGTTAGCTTAGCTGTAAGCTAGACGCATGGATTAGTATGGAGTTGGCGCCATCTGTTGGTGAGTAGAAGATGTTGTTTGTGGAACTATCTGCTGTCTCGCGGAAGTTTTATAGGCAATAATGATTGTAACTTAAGATCCTTGCAAGTTACAACTATGTGTTTTCTTTCATGTATACGGGAAAAAGTGGTAGAAAAGCTATTTACCACTCGGGGTCGGACATTATGCTCTCATAATGTCCTGAGTGAGCTTGTTATCGGACTCGGCTGGCGCCTCGTCCGATAACAACCTCACTGCGGACATTATGAGAGCATAATGTCCTCTCACTCGGGGTAAATTGCTTACTTCTAGGTTATCTAGAAGCAAAGATAGCACAAATTATGTATTTCATGTCGGCCATTTTGAACATCCAAAATGGCGTCTTTGCCAGTGTCTGTGCAAATGGGAACATTGATTTTTGAATTCCCCATGCTCTTAAGATTCCAAAAATGTATAGTTTTACAAATCTTCAAAAAAATCTGACAAACATACATTTTTTAACTTGGGGTGCAATTAGAATCTTAGCAACATACTTTTGACCCCCAAGGACTTTAATATAATTCCCTTGTATGTTAAAGCTGCATTGTGCGACATTTAGGCCACATAGGATAGGATTGATAGGATCGTCAAGGCGGTTGGTTTTATGAGATGTTTTCACATCTGAGACTTCTGTGTAGCTTACTGATGGCAGTCAAATATTCACCTTGGCATCAGCCTGCACTCAAATCTACTCTCCCCCTGTTTTGTTCAGAGCAGACACCTGACAAAATACCATTAATATTTATATTGATGATGATAGTTAAATAAAATAATTTAAATGCATATGTATTTGACTTTGTTATGGTCCGACAGAAAGTACATGTCAGGAGATGGTCAGCCCTTGAGTGTTTTGATATTTTCTAATGTGGCCCCCTTTAAAATAATACGCCTCCCCATTCCCTATGGTTCTTCCCACTAAGGCAGATGAGTTCTATTTTAGTTGCGTACACTATGTCTCACTTTGGCTGCGTAATCTGTTGGATGCATGCAAAGGGAAGGGGGGGAGCGCTTTATTGTCCTTGTTTATATTAGCAGTAGGTCACCTATTATCGCACAACAGAAACCACACAGAGTAAAGAAGCAAAGTAAAAAGAGGGTTCCTGTCACGTATATTTAAATAATGCAACTTTGTTGAAATTAGAAAAGCCCTTATGCAAAACCAGCCATGCTGTAGAGCATCAGCACAAGGGTTGAGACATAAGTGAAGTAGGAGAAATGGACGGTGTTCGGGCCGCCACAAAAAAGACTCTCACACGGCTTGACGGTTGGTGGTGGTGGTGGTGGTGTGGTCATGGGTGGGTAGGTCATGGGTGGGTTGGTCATGGGTGGTGTGGTCATGGGTGGTTTGGTCATGGGTGGGTTGGTCATGGGTGGTGTGGTCATGGGTGGTTGTGGTGGTTGTGTAGGACACACAAAACCCTCATCAGGGTCAATGCCGTTGGAGGTAATCGTGACAAAGCCTGGCTGGTCGGTGGTGATGTGGCTGTTGATCCAGTCCTGGAAGCGTGACACGCGAGCGTAGACTTCTGGGAAGTCGGGCCGAGCACAGGCTATACCGAAGTTCACCACCCCAGACTGGACCCAGTAAGTGTTATTGGGACCATATGTGTGCTGGTACCTCACCATCGGCCTGCCAGAGTCTCCCTGAGGAAATGAGAGATTTATGTATGTTTTAAAGAAGTTTATTTTTGGGTGGTTTCTGCTTCACACAGGCACTCTGCCACTGAAATACTCGCCATGCCCAAAGTAAGTTAAATTTGAACAAAGACCCTGTAAACAGGAAATAGGCATTTAAACAAGTGTTACTGTAGTCAGAGAAGGTCATACAAATAGCAAAAATAGCTCAATCCCCTGAAAATCTACTGTCTTGCCAATGGCAGGACATGAGTAGTTTTGAAATGGCACATCTGTAGTTGTATAAGCAGTATTATGACCACAGAATACTGTGTTATAAACCACCCAGACAAATTAGAATGATTTAAAAAATGGTTTCAAAGTTGAGACAAATGAATTGAGTTTTTTTTAAAGGATGTGGGGCGGTGTTTTTTAGAGCAATTTAAGAGAAAGTCTTTATCATAGGGATTGTGGTACATTTGCTGTTAACAGCAAAGCATTTTGGGAGGGAAAACAATATTTTTTTACTGCAATTATGCCCGCCCTTAATACAAACCCCATTATACCTGTTGTCATAGGATCTGTTTTGACAATCTGTTTGCGTGTGTCCATTTATGCCCATATATGGAGATATCTGTCTGTCTAAGTCCATTTTATGCCCATATATGGAGATGGGCGGCCGAGCGTCTAGTGTAAATAGGGAATGAATGCCCTGCCCTTTAATGCAAACCCCATTATACCTGTTGTCATAGGATCTGTTTTGATCATCTGTTTGCGTGTGTCCATTTATGCCCATATATGGAGATATCTGTCTGTCCACGTCCATTTTATGCCCATATATGGAGATGGGCGGCCGAGCGTCTAGTCGGCGCCCTGGCCAACTCGGGAACAATGTAAATAGGGAATGAATGCCCCGCCCTTTAATGCAAACCCATTATACCTGTTGTCATAGGATCCATTTTGACCATCTGTTTGCGTGTGTCCATTTATGCCCATATATGGAGATATCTGTCTGTCTACGTCCATTTTATGCCCATATATGGAGATCTCTGTAGGACCCATTTTGACCATCTGTTTGCCTGTGTCCATTTATGCCCATATATGGAGTTATCTGTAGGACCCGTATTGACCATCTGTTTGCCTGTGTCCATTTATACTCATATATGGAGATATCTGTATCTGTCTGTCTGCATCCATTTTATGCCCATATGGCGATCTCTGTATCTGTTTGTCTGTGTCCCTTTATGCCCATTATGGAGATCTCTGTATCTGTCTGTGCCTCTGACTGTGTTGCAGACAGTGCCGGTTCCACCTTTAATGCAAAACCCCATTATACCTGTTGTCATAGGACCCGTTTTGACCATCTGTTTGCCTGTGTCCATTTATGCCCAATGCCCATTGACTCATGTGGTGTTCGTGATGTCAGAGCCTTTTATGAAGTGCTGTCACAATGAGTCAGCGCTTGCGCCGATTTCCTCCGGAACAGCCTGATGTCAACAATCAGCTCCGCATAAGGAGATTCCGAAGACTTAATGAGATGTGTCGGGTGTCTCCATATATGGGTTTCAACATTCAATACGTAACCATACGCAACCTGTCAACTGCCCGTATGACGTGAGAGCAAGTGAGAGCCTTCGTAACTCACCCCTTACTTTACTTACAGAGCGCCCCGGAGTTCCCTAGCCCCTGGGCTCCTTATTCCCCTTTATTATTTAAGTTTAGCGTGAGAGGGAACTGCCCGGGCTTATCCACATTATTCACCTGGTTCTCTTAAAGGCACAGCCCGCTAATTCCCCTGAACCCAACCGCTCTGAAGAGCACCCTGAACTTTGCTCACCTCGAAGTGAGAAAGAAAGACTTTAGTTTATGCCACACTCTGAGAGATTTTTTGTTGAGTCATCTAGCGTATGTGATGTCAGAGCCTTTTATGAAGTGATGTCACAATGAGTCAGCGCTTGCTCCGGAACAGCCCGATGTCAGTCATCTCCGCATACGGAGATTCCAAACCTTTCGTGCCGGATCCGAAAAACTGTGTATCGGGTCGGGTCCAGGCCTAGCTAAGAACGTAGGCAAAGGTCTGAGCTGTCTGTGTGCGAAATTTGGAGTCTGTAGCACCAACCATGTGCTGTCAGGGCTCATCCATGCGATTCGGGCCAATTCGGATTCGGCGTCCATTGGCTTCAATTTAGTAGTCAGGACTCCGCATATGGAGATTCCGAACCTTTCGTGTTGGTTCCGGAAAACCGCAGATCGGGTCGGGTCGAGGCCTAGCTAAGAACATAGGCAAAGGTCTGAGCTATCTGCGTGTGAAATTTGGAGTCTGTAGAACCAACCATGTGCTGTCAGGGCTCATCCATGCGATTTGGTCCAATTCGGCCTCGGCTTCAATTAATAGTCACGATATCATTATTGTCAGCAATTGCGGTAAATTTGCTCTTAACAGCAAAGCATCCTGGGAAGTAGACAGTCACCTGTTATGCAATTGCAAAGTATGCAGGGAAAAGCATTTTTCTAGATTCTGGGAGCTAAAAATGCTAAATGTGTCATGTCCACGTGTCTGCCTAGGCAAGCTGACTAACATAATATGTCAGTCAGCTTGCCTAGGCAGACACGTGGATATTCTGACATATGTCAGAATTTGATCCTCAACCCTAACCCTATCACTATAGGTTCTGGTTCAGTTCCCTGGTAAAATCTCGCTCTTTCGAACTCACCCCACGGAGGTTAGGGTTAGAGTAAGGGTTAGAGTTGGGTGTCGAAAAGATGACATGTAGAAACAGCGAAGCGCTCCCCAGCTCCCTCACCCTGGTGGTTGAAAAAGGAAGAACTTCTAAGAACTCTGACTTGTGTTGAGTTTTGGACCACACTTATCTTCTCTGTATTGTTCCAATTTTAACAATGTCACTGACATTGTTAAAATTGGGACTATACAGAGATGATTAGCATCGTCCAAGCTTCTTAGATCATGCTAATCTTCACTGTATTGTCCCAATTTTAGCAACGTCAACATTCTGCACATACTATAGATTTAGTTTACTAATTTAAGAGAAACTTTGAGAAGGGATACAGTTAATTACTGAATGATTTTCAACAGGAATACAGTAAGTTGCTGAAAAACTTTCCACAGGAATACAGTATTTAACTGTACATGTATTTTCAGCAATATACTGTATTTCTAAATACAGGAAGAACTGTCAAAAATACAGTGCACAGATAGAACACATGCTGCCAGTACTTTACTGTAAATCTGCAGTGAAAAGGCTTACAGATAAACATGGGCCCTTTCCTCCAGCTTGGAGACCAGCACAAAGCATGTTCTCTGTGATCTCAATACGGTGGAAGTACTGTTTAAGGAAGCAGTCACACTCGTTGTTCCCCACGATAGGCACCTTAACTTCCTGGAGGGTGTGGGAGGGCAGGGGACCTAAAGGAAGACATAGGAAAACACAATCATTGGCATGGATTAAGCATAAGGTAGTCTCGCGAGGCCAGACTGTTGCCTCCGTGATTCGGGCAAATGCTCCCGGCATATAGTCTGGTGCATCGAAAGAAGAATGATGAGTACCGGTTAAAGCGGAAGTGAAGCCTCCTCGTCACTTCCGTTTCCGTCTCACATCGCACACATTTATCATTATATAAATAAAAATCATATAAGCATGTTTAGCTGGCTGCTTAGCAGAAATGACATTTAAAAATATATTTTCTTGAACGGTAATGCCCGTTTCCATTACTCGCCGTTCAGGAGCTGCTGTTCCAGACTCTATAGCATTCAGAGATTGTGGAATAGTTGTCTGGCTACGCGAGACTGAGCATAAGGTAATGTCCCTCTAGAAGAGGGTTCCCCAATTAGTTTTACCCAAGGGCCGAATTATTCTAGAGTACCAAGCCGAGGGCCCCAACATTGCAGGGGGTGACGGTGGCGTTCCCGCTACTCCAGCAACAGTTCAGATATCGTTGTGTGGGCCCACGGGCTGGAACCCTGCCCTAGACAGATTTATTGTTTACCAACATTGAGATTGCACTCACAGCTGCCTGTTTCGTGTAATCAATTCCCCAAAGATCCCCAAACCTGTTGTTTTGGGGAGCGCTGGTTCCAGTTCATTCAACCTCCTCTTCTGTGTTGGTTGGTGAGACGCTCCTAGCGAGACATGTATAGTTCACCCCGCAACGGCGTTGCGTGCACAGAACAGCAGACATACAAGCTCACAATACGTTGTGGATGCAACCGTAGTTAGCTTGGAGGTCTGTTATTCTCGGCCGTTCTCTGCGCACAACAGCGTCACGGGCCGGAGCATAAATGAGGCTTGATTAGCTGCAGCTGTGCGAGCAAGAGCAGATCTGGTGCCGTGATCAAACTGATCATAGAGCGTTCCCTCTGTTCTTTTGACAGCGACTGTAGGTGTGGTTTTATGGACATCTGCTTTGAATTGCTTATTGTTTACACACAACAGAAACCAATGATTATATATTTCAAGAGCGAGAAATGTGGGCATGTGGGCATGCCCACATGGTGGGTTATGTTTGTGGGCAAGTTGGCACTCTGTCGAGGTGCCCACTTGCATCTGGTTATTTATATCAGGTCACACTTGTTGGTGCTGACATCACCGAGAATGCTGCTCCCTCATTGGCTAAAGGCACTGCATTTGTACTGTCAGCCAGATTCATACAGACAGCACTCATCACCCTACTTAATAATAATACTTTTCAGATGACTAAAAGACTATGAATAAACAAATGAAAGTCAGAATCAACACAGCTCTGCTGCTCACCTGATTTATTGAGTCCCCAGCCAGTGACCCAGTTGTTGTCGGTCCCAGCGTAGAGGGTGCTATTCGATGCTGCCAAACAGACCGGGCGAATGTAGCTCGTGAAGGTGACAGGGCTAGAGAGCTTCAGCAGGGCGATGTCGCTGTCAGATAAAATGTCATATAAATTGAAGGCGGGAGGGCGGATGATCTGTGCGACCGTCCTGTTCACCTCGTTGGGGTTCGTTCCACTCTGGTGATGGCGACCCAGATAAACGGTCCAGGAGGACGGATTGTCTCTGAAAGAGAGTGTGGATTCTGATCATGGTAGGACGGATCACTAATACATTAGTCTTAATTCAAATGCTCTCTCTCTCTCTCTCTCTCTCTCTCTCTTTGTCTCTATCTCTGTCTATGTTTGTCTCTCTATGTCCTCCCTCTCTCTCTCTCTCTCTCTCTCTCTCTCTCTCTCTCTCTCACTCTCTCTGTCATTGGCCGGGTTTCCCAAAGCGATTTTTAGCCCACGCATGGTCACAAAGACCAAGTGTCATGTTCCCGTGTTTACATGGGTTCGGGCAGAGCGACTTACTGTAATTAGCTCCCTACAACTACACCATCATTCAGATTTCACAAAGTGCTTAATAAAGTCTCTCTCCTTTCTAAATACGGTACGGCGTTCTATAATTACCTGTACCCTCCGTGTTCTTTAATAAGAAGCCTTTTTATTATGATCGCTTTCTGTTTTCCCATGTATTTACTGGCGTTCCCCATGCGCACCAACACCATTGAGATAAACAGACAGCGATCGGATAAAACAGCTTCTTATTAAAGAACAAGGAAGATACGGGTAATTATAGAATGCTGCATCGTATTTAGACAGGTGTGAGACTTTATTAAGCACTTTGTTTGTGAAATCTGAATGTTGGTGTAGTTGTGCTAAATAAGTCGCTCTGCCCGAACCCGTGTAAACACGGGAACATGACGCTCAGGGCTTGGTGTCTACGACCATGTGTGAGCTACGATGGGCTAAACATCGCTTTGGGAAACCCGGTCATTGACAATGCGTGCGTGCATATGTTCGTGTGCGTGTGGCCTGACCTTGATAAGCACTGAGCAGAGCTCAGCACCCATTCTTTGTTGATGAGAGAACCTCCACAGAAATGATAACCACCGCTGTGTATACTGGCCTGCCAAGGCCAGCTCCCAGGGTTGGCATTTTGACCTCCAACGATTTTGTTGTTCCAAGCCGCCTTACCGCACTCTAATGAAACACAGGTGAGGTTTGTGTTAACTTAATGGACTAAAACTATAATGAAACATGTTTGTTGACTGCCTTTTTTCAATGATGAAAACTAAATAAAAAGGAAATAAAAATGAACCTATGTTGACTAAAATACATTTCTGTTGACAAAATCAACTGGGGATTTAGTCGACTAAAACCAGACAAAAACTAAAACATTTCAAATGACTATAATTGTGACTAAAACAAAATGACATTATGGGAGATCGGCTCGACTATACTTGATTTAGTACGCCTCTTTTTCAGTCTAAAACAGGCTTTTGATGTTATAAATATTGCAGAATGCTTACCCGAGAGTTGAGCATTAGAGCCTGAAATTCAAAACAAAGGAAGACATTAGGTGAGGCTGTTGTTGAGAGCGAATTTGTGTGCACAACTGCACATTGTTGACTATTTCTTCATTGTTGTATGTTAAAGGCAGTTATGTAAATGTGTGCATTTTTACTCATCATTTCCCAGAAGTCATATATATTTTTTTTTTAATCTTTTTATCTCTAGGCCAAGACAATGTCCATACCATTACATTGCAATAACAGGTGCATTAGCAATGATTTAGGGTCATGAGTGTTGTGTGCCAAACTAAATCAAGAAAAAAACTAGACAAGCACAGTTCTCCGCCAAGCCGGGTTGCCGACCCAGGTCATGTAAACTTTGGTCAGCCACTTGGAATGGGATCTGAAAAAGAAAACTTTTACATCTTGATCACATGACTCCAGACATGTGTACCGATTTTTTTCTTCCTTCACCTGGTGGGGATGTCCAAAGTTTCACGGCAACTGGACACATCTGCATGGTTTGAGGCATTTTGTTTAAAACGGACCAATCCTGCAAACTTTGGACACCGATCTTAGCCAATCAGGATGGAATATAAAAAAATGCGACAGGCCCTTCTTGATCGCATGACTATAGCAATAATGGCCGTGTTTCCCAAAGCGCAGGTCGTACGAAGCTCTTCGTAAGGCTGCGGTCCTTACGATGACGGCGTTTCTCAAACGTGCTCCTCTCTCAAAACAGCCTACGCATGCCCTTAGGCTGGCCAGAGCCTTGTATTAGAGAGTTCTGCCAACTCTTGCCCCATGTGAACGGATATGATGCAACTCTCCCTGAAACTGTCCTTGAATGGCTCTGGGCTTCGATTGATAGGACATCAGCAGCTGCGCTCCCAAATGAATTTCAGCTGTTGGTTTGTGTGATTGTATCGGCCCATCAATAAAACATACAACGGTGAGAATTAACACATTTTTAGCGCTGTTGGTAGGCTAACTGACTGCACAAACCCCTTGTTTTAATTTGAAACGCTAGGCCTACTTGCAAGCTTTAGGCGCTGTTGGTAGGCTAATATAACTGACTGCACAAAAACACTTTTTTTACTTAACTGCTCGTAAATATTTATTTTTATTGTATAGGCTACTATGAACACTATTGTAGACTAGAGTATTGCTTCTCAAAATGAGTCTCGGCGACTCACTGTATCCATCTATTTTTGCTGAAGCGGGGCTCGAACCCGAGGCTCTCAATCGCCAGTCCAACAAACAACCCGTCATGCTAATAAGGCTGTGTTCAGCTACTAAGGCTGTTGTCTGTCCCGTCTTGGATGTAATAACTTTAGGGCTACAATTAGTTATATATATGAACCAAATGGACCCTCATCATCCTATAGCCTGATTTCAGACTCAGCACTTGAGAACCAGTCCCCTCAGAGAGTGGGCTGAAGCCAGGCGATCATCATCCTACACTTACAGGTGGAGAATACTCGAGTAAAAGTACTTGAGTATTTACTCAAGAGTAGTTTTTTTTTGAGGATCTGTACTTTTAAAGTACATTTTAAATGCTCTACTTTTACTCTTACTTTGGAGTAATTTAAAAAGTAAATACTTTGGACAATGAGTAAGAGTAGTTTAAATTCAGTAAATAAGTAAAGTAAATTCATACTTGTGAAAGCAATGGAAGGTAGAGATATCTAGGCCAAACTATAGTGGCCAAAATTGAAAAATAGCAGATCCACATGCTCACAATGCCTCTGTGGCATTGTGAGCATGTAGATCTGCTATTTCCAAGTGCTTGTCAGGGTGGATCTCCGCAGTTGAAATATTATTATTTTGGGGGTCGCAGCCTGAAAAGGTTGAGAACCACTGACCTAAGATATGTCCTTTTTTTCCCAACATTTGCAGCACTTGATTTGTGTGTATTGTTTGCATACAGTTTACATAATATATTTTCTTAAAAATGTTATTAATAGTGGTTTTCTGATTATTGTTTTTCTCTTCCTGGTTAATGATGTCACATTGGGAAAGCTTACGTAACCGGTAACATGTAACATGTAATTAATGTAAAAAAATAAGAAAAACATTCAGACAAACTGGTTATACCATCTCTAAGCCCAGCCAATACTTTAATGAACTGATGAGGCATTGAAAAAATAATTTGGATAATTTGCACAAACAAATTTAAGATGTAGGCCTCCTGTAAATGTCCAAAAATGAACAGCAGCACTAATACTATTTTACCACCACGGACATTTTTTGTACTTTTATTTGTTAACAAATAAAGTTGAGTTCACTATATTGACATATAGTACACAAAACAATTTTAATGCATCACTGGAAAATTGCAGGTTGCATTGTAGCTTTCACCAAAAGATGCTATATGTATAAATAAATAATTATGTATAAAATATCTGCTTTGTAATTTTTGTGATATTTTAGTTAACGTCCACATAATTTAAGTTTATTTTGTGCCAGGCCATCTCCCAGTGGGCCGCGGAGGTGCTGCCTGTTTGTCACGTCGTGAAGTTATCATGCCAAGTCTGCTGTTGCACTTCAGCACACTGGTATGTACTGTATGAGCTGTGGTTGAATGACTCACGGAAGTAAACCAACTTGTTATTGTCATACCAGCAAGCGAGTGTCAGAGCGTCCTGTGTCCTGATCTGAATAAGATTACGAGCGAGTGAAAACGCCAACACCGCCCAAATAGTTTAATTTAAATGACTGTTGTGGCTTAATGCTTTTAATGAGCACAAACACGATACACAATACATGCCAAATAGCCTCACGGCTTGTGTTTTTTTATCCTCTGTGATATCTTTGCAGTACGTGGTTTGAAGTATTATTCTGCTTTCTTCCTTTAATACAATCAATCAATCAATCAATCAATCAATCAATCAATCAATCAATCAAACAAACAAACAAACAAACAAACAAACAAACAAACAAACAAACAAACAAACAAACAAACAATCAATCAATCAATCACTACTATTATTAAGTTTCCCAGGGTGATTTGCACTGTGCTGGTAAGCAGACTGTCTAGAAAATAGAAGATTACAATCGGAAAAGGAAGTCTTGCAACTAATTTTCATTGTCCCATATCTTTATTAAGATACAGAGCGTCAAAATGATGTTCAAGCCGTCCTTTTCTAAATTATTTCACAGTGCTTTACAAGTGCACAACCCACCAAAGGTGTGGAGGGATATGTGCATTAATGCAGAAAAAAAAGAAAAAAAGAAGAATCAATTCAACCTCAGCCTCATACTACAATCAATGCAAACAAAACTAAAAATATTAATAATAATAATAACTTTGCTTTGCTCACCTATGAACTCCAGGATGAGTATCAGAGACATCCCGCACAGCAGCTTGTGGAGGGCCATCTTCACTCTCTGTTTCACTTGCCTGATCAGCATCATTATATATCTTTATGCATGTCCTCAACTCCTCCCATAAAGTGGCACCTGACATCAAATTCCAAAGCCTGTGGAGCTAGACTGTTAAATATTACCAGGATCTCACAATACTTTACATTATTATTTCACAATATAATACTGTATTCTGAATATTACTGTGTAATCACACCATCATCTGTGATAACACAACAAATGACTGTACTCTAAATTGTTATCAGGATTACACAACACTTTACAATATATCTCACAATAACATATTGTGTTCAGAATGTTACTGTGATATCACAACAAATTACTTGTACTGTGCTGCATTGTGGGATTACATTTCAAATTTATATCCATTGTGAGAGGGAAAGCAGTGAACTGATGGTGTTCAAAGGAACTTTCAGAAGTCATGTGAAGTTCATAACATTGCTCTGATAAGGTAAGTCACGCTCTTTTTTTTACCCCCTCCACCTTAATGACAACTAGTTGTGCTTTCGCCTGTGGTTCAGTCTTGCTCCAGCAAAGTATGTGTGCTGCAGGCTCTGAAGCAGCACTGCTTCCCCGCTGACGTGAGCCTGTCGAGGGGCAGAAACCACCCAAACACACCGGTGAACCGGCTTAGCGTACACACCGAGCGACGCGCGCCACTATGAGCTTGTATATCTGCTATTAGTTAAAGCGGTGTTTGAGGGAAACACACATTTAAACTGTCGAGTTAAATGTGTCTTTCCCTCACAAACCGCTTAACTAAATAGCAGATATACAAGCTCATAGTGGCGCGCGTCGCTCGGTGTGTACGCCAAGCCGTTTCACCAGTGTGCTTGTGTGGTTTCTGCCGCCGATAGGCTGCACGTCAGCGGGGCTTATTTATATCATGTCGGCTGCTTACTAGCTAGCGGACCGCGGTAGGGAACGTTCCCTGCCCGGTTCAATACGGCCGACGCGCGTGGAAGAACTCCCCGCGACGCACGAGTTACAGACCCACACGGGTCCATTTGGTTCCTATATCTATCATTTAGCTGTGGACCATCTGGAACTCCATCACTCGGACGCGATAATGACCGGACACTACTTTGAGAACCACAGACAATCCTTGTGTAAGTTGTACGTATCCTTATGCCGGGTCCATTTGGTTCTTCTCAACTATATCAATGATAATATTTGCACCGGGGGAGGTTTTATGCTCCAGTGTGGCTAAAAGTTGCTGTTGTAAAAGCAACCGATCCACAAGCCAAGCGTCACGACAAATGGGAGCCTGTGTAGATCATTGGTTTTCAAAGTGGGGTACGGGACCCCGCAGGAGTCCTTCAGGGAGTTCCAGGGGGTCCCTGGCTAAATGATAACAGGTCCATTTTGTTCCATTTGTACATTCTGAGAGTTAAATTAACATATATCATCTCAGAGATAGAAATACCATTACATATGTCCTGGGGGTCCTTGAAATTAAAATGGAATCACTACAGAGCCTTCAAAATCTTCTCTTATGGGGGTCCCTGGCGTATATCTTTTCAAATGGACGTCCACTGGCTGATAAGTGTTAAATTGGTGTTTGTGGAACTACAAGTTTTGAGAACCACTGCTGTAGATGGTCTATATTCGACGGGTGACACCATCAGATTAATGATTGATCATTAGCCTACCTGTGGTGTCCACTGCAGTAGGAGCTTAATTTCCGTCAAAAATCCCGTCATCTATCTATAAATGCGACAAATCTCTGTCTGTCTGTCTGTTTGTTTGTTTGTAATCCGCGTATCTCGAGAACCGTTCGTCCCACCGGCTTCAGATTCGGCACGCGCGTTCCCCGCTGCGGCGCGGAGTGCAGTGCCGGGCCTCGACCCGACCCGACTCGCGGTTTTCCGAAACCGGCGCGAAACGTTCGGAATCTCCTTATGCGGAGCTGATTGTTGACATCAGGCTGTTCCGGAGGAAATCGGCGCAAGCGCTGAGTCATTGTGACATCACGTACGCCACAGGGCTCTGACATCACGTACGCCACATGAGTCAACACAAAATCTCTGTGAATGTGTATGTATGTATGTAATCCGCGTATCTCGAGAACCCTTCTTCCCACCGGCACGCGCGTTCTCCAGATATGGGCATAAAGTCTGACATCAGAGTTTTCTGCAACCGGTACTGTGTGTGCAGAGATCTTCATATATGGGCATAAGTGGACAAAGACAAACAGATGGTCAAAACGGGTCCTATGACAACAGGTATATTGGGGTTTGCATTAAAGGGTGGGGCATTCATGGGGTTTGCATTAAAGGGTGGGGCATTCATTCCCTATTTCAAATTCGGCACGTGCGTTCCCCACCGCAGCAGGTAGTGCAGTGCTCGGCCTCGACCCGACCCGACCCGATACACGATTTTCTGGAACCAGCACGAAAGGTTCGGATTCTGATGTCTGACATCAGGATTTTCCGGAACTGGCACTGTGTCTGCATAGATCTCCATTTATGGGCATAAAATGGATGCAGACAGACAAATACAGATATCTCCATATATGAGCATAAATGGACACAGGCAAACAGATGGTCAAAGATCTCCATATATGGGCATAAAGTGGACGCAGACAGACAGATACAGATATCTCCATATATGGGCATAAATGGACACAGGCAAACAGATGGTCAAAACGGGTCCTATGACAACAGGTATAATGGGGTTTGCATTAAGTTTGTCTCCTCCTCCATCTGTTTGTCTGTGTCCCTTTATTCCCATTATGGAGATCTCTGTATCTGTCTGTGCCTCCGACTGTGTTGCAGACACAGTGCCGGTTCCCCCTTTAATGCAAACCCCATTATACCTGTTGTCATAGGACCCGTTTTGACCATCTGTTTGAAAAAGCGACAGAAATCTCATATATGGGCATAAAATGGACGCAGATAAACAGATATCTCCATATATGGCATATATGGGCATACAATGGATGCAGAATCACAAAGATCTCCATATACGGGCATAAAAGGGACACAGACAGACAGATACAGAGATCTCCATATATGGGCATAAAATGGAATGTGTATGTATGTATGTAATCCGCGTATCTCGAGAACCCTTCTTCCCACCGGCACGCGCGTTCTCCAGATATGGGCATAAAGTCTGACATCAGAGTTTTCTGCAACCGGTACTGTGTGTGCAGAGATCTTCATATATGGGCATAAGTGGACAAAGACAAACAGATGGTCAAAACGGGTCCTATGACAACAGGTATATTGGGGTTTGCATTAAAGGGTGGGGCATTCATGGGGTTTGCATTAAAGGGTGGGGCATTCATTCCCTATTTCAAATTCGGCACGTGCGTTCCCCACCGCAGCAGGTAGTGCAGTGCTCGGCCTCGACCCGACCCGACCCGATACACGATTTTCTGGAACCAGCACGAAAGGTTCGGATTCTGATGTCTGACATCAGGATTTTCCGGAACTGGCACTGTGTCTGCATAGATCTCCATTTATGGGCATAAAATGGATGCAGACAGACAAATACAGATATCTCCATATATGAGCATAAATGGACACAGGCAAACAGATGGTCAAAGATCTCCATATATGGGCATAAAGTGGACGCAGACAGACAGATACAGATATCTCCATATATGGGCATAAATGGACACAGGCAAACAGATGGTCAAAACGGGTCCTATGACAACAGGTATAATGGGGTTTGCATTAAGTTTGTCTCCTCCTCCATCTGTTTGTCTGTGTCCCTTTATTCCCATTATGGAGATCTCTGTATCTGTCTGTGCCTCCGACTGTGTTGCAGACACAGTGCCGGTTCCCCCTTTAATGCAAACCCCATTATACCTGTTGTCATAGGACCCGTTTTGACCATCTGTTTGAAAAAGCGACAGAAATCTCATATATGGGCATAAAATGGACGCAGATAAACAGATATCTCCATATATGGCATATATGGGCATACAATGGATGCAGAATCACAAAGATCTCCATATACGGGCATAAAAGGGACACAGACAGACAGATACAGAGATCTCCATATATGGGCATAAAATGGACGCAGATAGACAGATATCTCCATATATGGGCATATATGGGCATAAAATGGACCCAGAACTATAACTGCAGTGATCTCCATATATGGACATAAAATGGACACCGACAGACAGACAGATACAGATATCTCCATATATGGGCATAAATGGACACAGGCAGACAAATGGTCAAAACGGGTCCTATGAAAACAGGTATAATGGGGTTTGCATTAAAGGGCGGGGCATTCATTCCCTATTTACATTGTTCCGAGTTGGCCAGGTCGCCGACTAGACGCTGGGCCGCCCGAAGGGCGGCCCAGCTTCTAGTAAGTATAATGTCCTTAAATCTTTATGCATGGATTAAATGTATATATTTAATTGCCTACATTAAAACTTTGTTTTGACTTTGATGGAATCTCCTCGCCCAGTCGCCCCTCCCCTTTCCTCCACATGTGAGACATTATGGTCATTAGGGTGACATAGGGTGATTTTTTCCCCCTTAATATCATAATGTAAGCATACCTAGAAAATAATATAAGTCAGAAAAATACTGGAATGTGTCTGAATAGAGATTTTATTTTTTATATTATCTTCATCAAATAATATTAAAGTAAAATAAACTGAACATTTTGGAAAGATTTCATTTCTTTTAAACTGTACCAAAACAGTACATGCCACAGAGTGATAAGCCACTCTGTGGGCATAAATAAATTGTGTGTGTGTGTGTGTGTGTGTGTGCGTGTGTGTGTGTGTGTGTGTGTGTGTGTGTGTGTGTGTGTGTGTGTGTGTGTGTGTGTGTGTGTGTGTGTGTGTGTGTGTATTGTGGAATGCATTTAGCATTTCACCTCTTAACAATATCACACGATGGGTATCTCTGTTCAGGTGATATAATGAAGGATGCTGTCCATTGAAGAATAAGATGGGACCACGTGATGGCTACTGCAACTTCAATCTGCAGTATCCTTCCTGAGGATGGCACTTGTACTCTGGAGTTTATCCAAAGGTATTATACTTATAGGCTACTGAAAGTGTATTATACTGAATTTAACATTGCTAATAGAATTTGGCATAGAATAATACAAAGTAGATCTAATGTGATTGACAGATTGATTGAGGTTCTAGATAAGGTTTTAGAGGTCCTGGAGAGAGTTTGGTGTCAGCTTGAGATCTCTTGGGCATGGTCAATCATTGAGGTGGTTGTTGTCTTGTCTTATTTATTTTATAGCTGTGTGCCACAGCCACTGATGTGCAGATGACGGAGAAATTACCAAGCACCCCCTGCTTGATTGTCCAAGGTAGATCAAAATAAAGTGAGTTGTGTTACAGTTTGTGATGTTGCTGATCATTGAAATTCTACTCTTGTTCAATTAGCATTTCACCTCTACAATATAACATAATGGGTATCTCTTTTCAGGTGATTTAATGAAGTCTATGGCCTGGATGCTGTCCATTGAAGAGCAAGTGTGATGGGACAACACGATGGGATCATTATTGGATAGCTGTGGTTTTCGCGATCTACTACAACTTCAATCTGCTCCTGAGGATGGTGTGTGTACTCTGGATTGGAGGTATTGTAACACTGAAATTGTACTGAAGCATTGTACTGGATTGCTTGCAACATTGATACTTGAATGTTACTTACTCTCAGTACTACTTTCTTTCTGTGGTGTAAGGCAGGGGTTTTCAAAGTGGGTGCATAGGCACACTTATTGTTCTCGCTCATATTTATTTAGGTCTTTCTTTCTGTCCATACTTTTCCCCAAAGTTTGGCACGCTACTCCTCCCACAGTTTTGGCACCACACACTCGCGCCATATGTCAAATCGACCGGCTTACTCGGGAATCGTGTGCTAGTAACTTGCTAAGAGAAAGGTTCTATAGTTTAATTGATATTAATTTATTAGTGAATTAATTTTCCACATTGACTTATAATGGGAATCGCAAAAACTCACATTCAATTATTTTTCTCTCACAAACCATAGGGGCTACAGTTTCAAGACTTGGAGAGGAGGTTCATAATGATTTCAAGGATTAAATAAAAAATAATAGTGTCATTTGGCCTCATGGTGGCGCTATAACAGCCCACTTTACCTTTGGGCCTGTAACTCTTGAACCGTAGATCGGAAAATTAAAATTTTTTTTTCCCTGGATTCCTTGGGTCATGACGCATCTCCCCATATAAGCCACGCCCATTTGCGCCAGGATAGATTTTCCGCCATCTTGAATTTTCTCCAAAACACACTTTTTGCACCTTTTCCCACATATTTTCTTCAAATGTCACAAAAAGCGGTACACATGATCTATGAACCCATGCAATGAACATACTCAAGGGATATTTCGATAGTCCTTACCGTTCGTTCGTAACGCAATTCCACAGTTAGCGGGAGGGGCCCGTTTGACAAACAATAGCCATAAATCACAAACAAAACGTCGAGTCAACACTGAATTTCAACCACAGGTTGCGGGTGGCATACTCAACGAATCCCCAAAGGCATTTCCACTTGGCCACATGGTGGCGCTATAACGGACCACTTGCCTCGTAACTCTTGAACCGTAGGTCGGAGAATTAAAATTCTTTTTTCCCTGGATTCCTTGGGTCACGACGCATCTCTCCATATAGGACACGCCAATTTGCACATGGAAGATTTTTCACCATTTCGAATTTTCTCCAAAACACACTTTTTGCTCCTTTTCCTACATATTTTCTTCAAATGTCTTAAAAACCGGTACACATGATCTATGAAGCCATGCGATAAACATAGTCAAAGGATATTTCGATAGTCCATACCGTTCGTTCGTAACGCGCTTCCAAAGTTAGCGGGAGGGGCCCGTTTGGCACAAAATTGCCCTAACTCACAAACAAAAGGTCGAGTCAACACTGAATTTCAACCACAGGTCGGGGGTGGCATACTCAACGAATCCCCAAAAGCATTTCCACTTCGACCCCTAGGGGGCGTCACAAACGCGCCAAACGTAACCGTTTCGTGCCAGAACGCGTTTTTCACGGGGACCGACCCTCTCACAACGAAACGCAGACGACTTGGCGGATGGTCTCACAGTCCAAACCGCTGCACAAGGTCGCGCATTTAGCGAGCTGCAGGCACACTTGTCAAAATTGACTCTGTCAATTCTAGTTTCTATACTAAGCATATCAAGTTCTCCTCAATACTTTGTCCGCTTTCAACTCCTACATACTTAGTGAGAAAATGAAAATAAAAACATCAATGTGTTCAGCTTACTGTGGCGACGTGTGCTATTACTTTTTACAGCAATCGGCCAAATGGTGGCGCTGCAGGAAGCCTTCGAAAGTGCGAACTTTGAACAGGTATAGCTCACGCTGTGTTATACATACAGCCATGAAACCTGTATACACTTATGCGTCTCCTCATGCCGAACAACTTTTACCCTCTAACTTTTGACCTCTGACCTTTAGGTCTCCCACAATTCGGAATAATATGAAAAACAGTAAAAATCTATCTCCTCCTGGGTTTTTTTCGTTACGCGCACAAAACTTTTTTCACATGAACTTTGGACCAATACGGTCAAACTGTCTGGTCGGATTTCTTTTAAAGTAAAATATAATTTTTTAATAATTCAATCAATATTGCGGTTTTATGCAAATTATTCTTCGGCCTCTAAATCATACATGCAAAGTTACACGTTCATGGCATTTGGCAAAGATGTGGAGGGTTAGTCAAAGTATCACTGAAACCAATTTTATTCCAATCGGCCAAAGGGGGGCGCTATACGAAGCGTTTGAAAATTCAAACTTCAAATGGGCATAAGTCATGACTCGTTTCGTTTGAAGACATGCAACTTGTTACACGCGTGCTTTGACTCGAGCGGAAGACATCTGTGTCGTTGTTAAGTAAGCTCCGCCCTTCGGTTTTCCGCCATTTTGAGCAGTTTGTAAAACGCGTAAACCCGCTTTTATTCTGGAATTTTCGCTCCACGTGCACAAAACTTTTTTTACGTGAACTTTGGACCGATATCTAAAGATCTGTCAGATCGGATTTCTTTAAAATTGAAACATGCTTTTTTAAATAAATTCAATGAATATTGCAGTTTTATGCAAATTATTCTTCTGCCTCTAAATCATACATGCAAAGTAACATGTTCATGGCATTTGGCAAAGATGTAGAGTGTTAATCGAAATATCACTAAAACCAATCTTACCCCAATTGGCCAAAGGGGGGCGCTATATCATTTTGAGCAGTTTGTGAAACGCTTAAACCCGTTAGGATTTTTTTTTGCAATTTGCATGAAACATTCTACACACAATCTAAGGACCTTTATCTAATATGCCTATGAAGTGCACACACAAAAAAAAATAATAATAATAATGAATATAGCTGCAAGCAGCAATAAAGTGGCCAAAGCCAAAAACACCTCAAATCATGAACACAGCCTGCAATGTGCGTGAAATCTTGCAAGCACATTCCCAATAGGTCATGGAACAGATACCACCCTTCTTACATTGGCCTGTTATAGCGCCACCAGCGGGTCAACTTTTGCACAACACATTTTTGGAACAAAATGGACCAATCTTTGACGTCAGTAACGTCAAAGAGAGCACTGCCTGCGATCTTGACATTTTGTACTTTTATAGCCATTGTTTTCTGTCTTGAAGCGAGCCCACAATTGTTTCGAAGGAACAATATTTTTCTAGTTATAATTCTGAGATCAGTTTTTCATATCTGTTCCATAGTTCTGTATTACATTTAGAAGGCACATCTTATTAACTTTTCAAGTTGAAAGTGAAATGATATGCCATACTTTATTCTTTTTGAGCGGTGCTAACCGCTCCTATAGACCGCTTTTTTACCAAAACTATGATGTCACAAATGATGATGACATGAGTTCGCTAGACCAATGAAACACTTCGATTCTGTTGATCTGTCCATGATGTCATAGTCACATAGGCACCCGATTGGTTCACTCTGATTTAGAACGCGCTTAGGCTGCGTAAAATACGTCATAACGCGTTTAGGCCGCGTAAAATACGTCATAAAAAATTATTGAGCGGTGCTAACCTTGAATTTCAAAATGGTATTAGATGAATATCACTTATAAGCGATAAAATAACCACACTTTTAGACAGACTGTGGAAAATCTTACAGGTTATAAATGATAGCCAACTAATACAAGTTTAAAATACAAATAAACACAATATCCACTGGGTATCCACTGATTGTCCCGGTCCCCTGATTTAGAAAGCGTTTAGGCCGCAGAAAATATTATGTCACAAACACGGAGGCACCCAATTGGTTCACACTTTAGGCCATTGACTTTGAATTTCAAAATTGTATTAGATGAATATCATTGATAAGCGATAAAATAACCACACTTTTAGACAGACTGTGGAAAATCTTACAGGTTATAAATGATAGCCAACTAATACAAGTTTAAAATACAAATAAACAGCTTTTGGAAAAAATGAGGCTGTCACTAATGAGGGTAACATGAGTTAACTAGACCAAATGTTCCGCCCCAGGATAACGGATGATTCTTTGGTCAAAATAATCGTGGTATGAAATTCAAATACTTCGGCTTTGCCGAAATAATTAGTATAGGGTCATAAACAAAAATCTAGAGGAAAATAAGGTTCCTGGTTGCCTAACTGACGACCACCAGAGTCATCAGGCTCTGGTGAGTAGTTATATAGGCATAGTTTCTTTCTATAAATAGATTTTCTAAAAATAGGATCTATTAATAGATTGTTATAATTAGATTGTTATAATTAGATATCTATTATTAGCATCTATAAATAGGATCTATAAATAGGATCTATAAATAGGATCTATTAACTCTCCCAACGCTTTGAACGTTCACGTTCGCCCGATTTCGCAAGACCTCTCCGCCAATACGGCGCTCGTTCGGTTCGTTCGTCTGATGACTGTAAGCTGATGAGGGGTCGCGCGGCCGTCTACTGTAAACACATTTTCCGCGGTGATGGTGTAAAAAATCCATTATGCGTTAATGTAATGTTACATGCTTTTCTTTTCATGTTTATTGCCTCTACAGGCTTAACAAGGTATTGTGACCTTATGTCTTTGAACTCTAGGTTAGATTGACCCAGGTCTTGTTGACCTAGGTCGCTCTCTTTTCAACCTGCTGTACAGCTTTGATCAGGGCTCATACGCCACACCTTTGTGATTTAGCAGTGTATAAAAGGAGCTGCTTTTGCCAGTGTACTTTCTTTTACCTGTTGGGACCTTGTGGAAGCTTTGTGTGTGAGTACACTCAGACTGTTATTTCATTTCATGTTTATGTGAAGATGTTTAGTTAAAAAGAAAACATGTCATGTAACTTTATTTCATTGTAAGCTTTACTAGTTAAAAACACTTTGTATAATGCTGGTTAAAAACATTTGTGTTTGATTACAAATAATTGTAGATCGGCTATTTTTGCATTTTGTCAATTGAGAATCTGATTTTCTCTTTTTTGATTCTTTTCAGTTTCACACTTCTGCCTTTATTAAACGGGCATACCGTGTATGTTCAAAATGAAGAGGAGTGTTTGTGCTATGTGTCGATGAGTATACGCATACGTACTCAGGTGCCATAATAGTGAAAACACAGCATCTCATCGGGGTCTACACAGCAGTCATCCTCGCAATCAAGATAACTACTCTTCATCAGCTTTTCCAACTCAACCCAAGCTACAAGATGGACGCTACTCAACGCACAGAGGAACAGCAGACAGCTCCTGGAGCAAACGAGACACTTGTAACAAGGTCAGTAGCCAGCAGCTCAAGTTCAAGGAAATCTTCTGCTTCTGTGGCAGCAGCTAAAGCACGAGCTAAAGTATTGGCCGCACGTGCCCGCACAGCTTATGTTGAGGAGGAAAACAAACTGTTATTAGAGAAAGCTCGGATAGACGCAGATCTTAAAACACTGAACCTAAACAAAGACATTGCAGCAGCAGAAGCGGAGGCTGAGGTTCTTGAGGAATTGGATAGATCCTCCAGACACTCCGGAGGCTCTAGAGCATCAGGCATCGCTGCGCTTCCATCCCAATCTGCTGAAGAAAGAACCAGTGATTACGTTGAATGTCATTCCAAAGCAACCAATAGCGAAGTCATTGAAGAAAATGTGTTCTCAGAGAATGAGTTCTCTGCTTCTGTGCATCTTCAGCTACAGCAGCACAGTTCTGCTGCATTCAATAGTGCTTCTCAGCAACTTGGTTCTGCTGCATTCAATAGGGCTTCTCAGCAACGCAGTTCTGCTGCAGTCAATACTGCTCTTCAGCAACACAATCCTGCTGTATTCAACAGTGCACTTCGACAGCACCGCTCTGCTGTGTTCAACAGCGCACCTCAGCAACACAGCTTTGCTGGATTCAACAGTGCTTCACAGCAGCACAACTCTGCTACATTCAACAGCGCACCACAGCAGCACAGCGCTGCTGTATTCAACAGCACCCCTCAACAGCGCAATCCTGTTGTGTCCAACAGTGCCCCTCAGCAAGACAATCCTGTGATCGATGGTGCCACTGCGCGCTTCACCAACAGTCGCATTGACAGCACTCAACCGCAAAGCTCACCCAGTCGGCAAACAAATCCTTTCTACTCCGCTCACAACAATCAAGCTACTCATACTCACTCTGGTGACAATACAGGGTTTGGTGACATTGCTAAATTCCTCGCTCGACGTGAACTGCTGAGCTCCAGTCTCACCAAGTTTGACGACCGTCCTGAAGGCTACGGGGCGTGGAAGTCAAGCTTCCTGAACTCCATTCAAGGAACAGGACTTAACAGCAGTGAAGAGCTCGATCTGCTAACTAAGTGGTTAGGCCCACAGTCGTCAGCACATGTGAAGAGGATTCGAGCTGTTCACGTCAACGACCCAGCTGTAGGCCTGAGAAAGGCATGGTCTCGTCTTAAGGAGTGTTATGGGTCACCAGAGATGGTCGAGAAGGCTTTCTTGGACAGAGTAGAGAAGTTCCCGAAGATCACTAATAAGGATCCTCAGAAGCTCCGAGAGCTTGGTGATCTGCTACAGGAAATAGTATCAGCGGCACATATGGGAACCCTACCAGGGCTGACTTACCTGGACACCGCTAAAGGCCTGAATCCCATTGTGGAGAAGTTGCCATTTAACCTCCAGGAAAGATGGATCTCACAAGGGAGCGATTACAAGCTGCGCTACCAGGCACAGTTTCCACCTTTCACATACTTTGCAGACTTCGTTTCTAAAGAGGCTTACATCCGCAACGACCCAAGTTTCACTCTTTTCTCTTCAGCCACTACATCTGTGAAGCCAGACAACACACTGAAGAAAATGAGTAGCTCCAGAAACGTAGTCACTTCGCACAAGACAGAGGTCTCTTCTACGTCTGAATCCGACACTACAGAGACTCCCAGTCCAAAACCGGATGTCAATAAGCAATGTCCGATCCATAAAAAGCCTCACCCCCTTAAACACTGTAGAGGCTTCAGGTCCAAGGCCATCGAAGATCGCAAGGCTTTTCTCAAAGAAGCTGGCATATGCTTTAAGTGTTGTTCAACAAGCAAGCATGTTGCCAAAGACTGCAAAGTTGCTGTTCAATGCAAGGAGTGCAGCAGTGACAAGCATATAACAGCCCTTCACCCTGGACCAGCTCCATGGGATAACCAGATCCCCGAGTCAGAGAATGGCGGGGAGGAGAAGGCTGAGCCATCTCCCACTGTGAACTCCAAGTGCACGGAAGTCTGTGGAGAAAACAACAGCCCACGCTCCTGCTCTAAAATATGCCTCATTACAGTGCATCCCAATGGACAACCAGAAAGGTCAGTGAGACTTTATGCTATTCTCGACGACCAGAGCAACCGGTCTCTCGCTAGATCGGAGTTCTTTGACCTCTTTGGCCTTAAGGGCACGGATTCTCTCTACACGCTCCGGACGTGTGCCGGTGTCACTGAGATGTCTGGAAGGAGAGCAACGAGCTTCATCGCTGAACCTTTGGATGGAAGTCTCAGCATCAATCTCCCGACTCTCATAGAGTGCAACTACATCCCTGAAGACAGGTCAGAGATTCCTACGCCGGAAATAGCAAAGCATCACAGTCACCTCCAGTCCATTGTGAAGCACATTCCACCACTTGATCCAGAGGCTCAGATCCTACTCCTGCTTGGGCGTGACGTTCTACAAGTCCACAAGGTGAGAGACCAACGCAACGGACCTAATAACGCGCCTTATGCCCAACGCTTGGATCTTGGCTGGGTTATTGTCGGGGAAGCCTGTCTTGGAGCAGCTCACAAACCCAAGGATGCAAGTGTGTTCCGCACTCACATTCTTGAGAACGGACGCCACTCTTACTTCACACCCTGCACTAACCATCTCACTGTGAAAGAGAAGCTCACTGTGAACAATCAGAGGTTTCACAGTTCTTACGACCTGCAAAGCCCGCAGCTCATTTCTGTTCCAGCTCCATGTAGCGAAGGTGACTCCTTGGGAAGCGATATCTTCCAGCGTACAGAGGATGACAACAAGGTTGCTCCCTCTATCGAGGACAAGCAGTTCATCGAGCTAATGGATAGGGAGGTGTTCATTGATGAAGGAAACAACTGGGTAGCTCCCCTCCCCTTCCGCACATCAAGATCACGTCTGCCTAATAACAGAGAGCAAGCTTTGAGTCGGTTTAACTCTCTTTGTCGCACCCTTGAAAGGAAGGCTGAGATGAAGCAGCACTTCGTCAGCTTCATGCAACGGATCTTCGATCTAGAACATGCAGAGCTGGCTCCACCCTTGGCAGAGGGAGAAGAGTGCTGGTACCTCCCCTCATTTGGAGTGTATCACCCCCGCAAACCAGGTCAAATCCGAGTCGTGTTTGACTCCAGCGCAAAACATCTTGGAGTGTCTCTCAACGATGTGTTGCTGACCGGACCAGATCTGAACAACGGGTTGCTGGGAGTTCTTATGCGCTTCAGGCGTGAACAGATTGCTGTTACTGTGGACATTGAACAGATGTTTCATAGTTTCATCGTGAGGGAAGATCATAGGAACTTCCTCCGATTCTTATGGTTCAAGAACAACAACCCCATGGATAAAGTTGTCGAATACCGAATGCGTGTCCACGTATTCGGCAACAGCCCCTCTCCGGCCGTAGCGACCTATGGCCTCAGGCGAGCTGCTCTGCTTGGAGAAGATGAGTTCGGCCATGCAGCAAAAGAGTTCATCCATCGAGAGTTCTATGTGGACGACGGTCTCACATCCCTGTCCTCCATTTCGGAAGCCGTCGGCTTACTCAAAGCAGCTCGAGGTATGCTAGCCATGTCCAACTTACACCTCCACAAGATTGCATCCAACTCTCTGGCAGTCATGCAAGCCTTTCCATCCTCCGAGTATGCGAAGGACTTGAAGGATCTCGACCTAGACAAAGAGCCTCCTCCAGTGCAGCGCAGTCTAGGGTTGAACTGGGACCTGAGCAAAGATACATTCACCTTCCAGGTCGCCAGCACCAACAAGCCCTTTACACGCAGAGGTGTGCTTGCTACAGTGAACAGTCTGTTCGATCCACTAGGACTAGTGGCACCGATCTCCATACAAGGAAAGTTCCTTCTGAGAGAACTCACCCACGATACCGTTGACTGGGACGAGCCCCTCCCAGCCGATAAGGAAGCAGAATGGATTGCTTGGAGAGAGTCACTGCAAGCCCTTGAACACTTTGAGACTCCTCGTTGCTACACAAGCATGTCTGTATCTAACGCCCAGCGCGTGGAGCTGCACGTCTTCTCAGATGCTTCTGTAAAAGCCATTGCTGCAGTGGCCTACCTGAGGGTGTTGGATGACAGCGGCATCCATGTAGGATTCATCATGGGAAAGGCCAAGCTGGCTCCTATGTCAGTCCATACAGTCCCACGGCTCGAGCTAGGAGCTGCCGTCCTAGCAATTGAGATTGCAGAACTGGTGTCAAGAGAACTGGATGTCAAGCTAGACGACACAAGGTTTTACACTGACAGCAGGGTCGTACTAGGTTACATCCACAATGTGACCCGCAGGTTCTACGTGTATGTCAGCAACAGGGTAGAACGCATCAGGAGGTTCTCAAGTCCTGAACAGTGGCACTACGTACCCACCAGCCAGAATCCAGCAGATATAGCAACCAGGTCAGTATCTGCGGAACTGCTCTCAAGTACCAGCTGGCTAACTGGGCCCAAGTTCCTGCTTCAACCCACAAATGATGTTGTGGTGGACACCACGTATGACCTCATGGACCCAGAGTCTGATGCAGATGTTCGAGCGAACCTCACATCCTGTACCAAAACAAACCTGAGCTGCCAGCGATTTGAGAGGTTTTCAACATGGCAGTCTCTCATCAGAGCCATAGCTACTCTAATTCACGTCGCAGAGACCTTCAGAGACAAGAGTACAAGTCAGACTCCCACATGCAAAGGCTGGCATCAGTGCTCCAAGGCTCGCACACCAGACAATCTGCTGAAAGCAAAGCAGATCATCATTCGATGCGCTCAAGGCGAGGCATATCAGACAGAGATGTCTTGTCTGAAGCAAGGGATAGACATCCCGAAGAACAGTCCACTAAGGAAGCTGGATCCTGTCTTTGATAACAACGGACTCTTGAGGATCGGGGGCCGTCTTTGTCACTCAACTCTCACAGAGGAAGAGAAATACCCTCTCATCATCTCTGGTCGCAGTCACATCGGCACTCTTCTCAGCAAGTACTACCATGAGAGAGTCCAGCACCAAGGCCGGGTCTTCACAGAGGGAGCCATACGCTCAGATGGCATCTGGCTTGTTGGAGCCAAGAGGTGCATCGCAAGACATCTGCATAAGTGTGTAGTATGTAACAAGCTCCGAGGTAAGACAGCCGAGCAAAAGATGTCTGACCTCCCTCCAGATCGGCTAAGCACAGAGCCACCCTTCACCAACGTGGGCATTGATGTGTTTGGCCCCTGGAGCATATCTACTAGACGCACCCGCGGAGGAGCAGCCAACAGCAAGCGGTGGGCAGTGATTTTCACCTGCCTCAGTGTGCGTGCTGTTCATATAGAGCTCATTGAAGCCATGGACACATCAAGCTTCATAAATGCACTTCGTCGATTCATCGCCATCCGGGGTCCCGTGAAGCTGATCCGCTCCGACTGTGGCACGAATTTCAAGGGGGCTTGCAAAGAGCTGAAGGTACTCCTTCAAGATGACAAGGAGCCCAATGTCTCCAAGTTCCTCAGTGAAGAAGGCTGTACTTGGATCTTCAATCCACCCCATTCCTCCCACATGGGTGGTGTGTGGGAGAGGATGATTGGGGTCTCCAGGAGGATTCTGGATGCCATGCTCTCCCAGATTCAAACGTCTCATCTTACCCACGAGGTTCTGTCCACTCTCATGGCAGAGGTTTCCGCCATAATTAACGCCAGACCTCTGACAACCATCTCGACAGATGCTAAAGCTCCTTCTCTTCTTACTCCGAACTTGATCCTTACCCAGAAGGTCTGCAGTCCTCCACCTCCAGGGTGTTTCGTTGATGCAGATCTACACCGCCAACAATGGAGAAGGGTCCAACACTTGGCCAACACCTTTTGGGAGAGGTGGCGGCGCGAGTACCTCTGTACACTACAGGAACGTTCTAAGTGGCAGAAGAGCCTTCCCAACGTCAAAGAAGGAGATTTAGTGCTTCTTCGTGACAGCCAGGTTGAGAGAAACCACTGGCCCATGGCTTTGGTCACTAAAGTCTTCCCAGGAAACGACAACAAGGTCCGGAAGTTGGAGCTCAAGGTCACCAAAGGAGGGACTGCTAAGACTTTCCTCCGTCCCATCACTGAGATTGTGATGCTCATATCCTCTTAAGATTACATAGATTGTGCATGTGATTTTTTGATTCATTTGTCTTTAGTAGTGGTATTGTAATTAATCCCAGGCGGGGAGTGTAATGTTACATGCTTTTCTTTTCATGTTTATTGCCTCTACAGGCTTAACAAGGTATTGTGACCTTATGTCTTTGAACTCTAGGTTAGATTGACCCAGGTCTTGTTGACCTAGGTCGCTCTCTTTTCAACCTGCTGTACAGCTTTGATCAGGGCTCATACGCCACACCTTTGTGATTTAGCAGTGTATAAAAGGAGCTGCTTTTGCCAGTGTACTTTCTTTTACCTGTTGGGACCTTGTGGAAGCTTTGTGTGTGAGTACACTCAGACTGTTATTTCATTTCATGTTTATGTGAAGATGTTTAGTTAAAAAGAAAACATGTCATGTAACTTTATTTCATTGTAAGCTTTACTAGTTAAAAACACTTTGTATAATGCTGGTTAAAAACATTTGTGTTTGATTACAAATAATTGTAGATCGGCTATTTTTGCATTTTGTCAATTGAGAATCTGATTTTCTCTTTTTTGATTCTTTTCAGTTTCACACTTCTGCCTTTATTAAACGGGCATACCGTGTATGTTCAAAATGAAGAGGAGTGTTTGTGCTATGTGTCGATGAGTATACGCATACGTACTCAGGTGCCATAATAGTTAACATCAACGGAGAACAATTCACTTCCTTGTTGATTTCCTCTGGCTGTAAGGCTCTGTGGCCAGTGACTGGTCTTCTTCTTCTTCAACACATAACAGGCAAATTCACATTCATTCTCGCATGACGCCGCCCTCTGCTGCCTGGCAGACCAAAGTGCACTATTGCACAACCCAAAAAAATAAAAATAAATAAATAAATGTCTGTCTGTCTGTCTATCTACTATAACGTCGCAAAGGTAAGCCGCTTTTTGATGGCACCAGACCCAATAAATAAATAAATAATCTGGCAGTAGGAGAGTTAATAGCATTTGACAGCTGTTGTATGCCATGTGGGCATACGGTCAGCTCAGCTGTGATTGACAGGGGGGTGTGTGTGTGTGTGTGTGTGTGTGTGTGTGTGTGTGTGTGTGTGTGTGTGTGTGTGTGTGTGTGTGTGTGTGTGTGTGTGTGTGTGTGTGTGAACAGGTGGGGGTGGGCTTTCCCTGCTATGATTAGCTGCTAGTGGGTGATGTGTGTGAACAGGTGGGGGTGGGCTTTCCCTGCTATGATTAGCCGCTAGTGGGTGATGTGTGTGTGTGTGTGTGTGTGTGTGTGTGTGTGTGTGTGTGTGTGTGTGTGTGTGTGCGCGTGCGCGCGTGTGTGTGTGTGTGTGTGTGTGTGTGTGTGTGTGTGTGTGCGCGTGCGCGCGTGCGTGTGTGTGTGTGTGTGTGTGTGTGTGTGTGTGTGTGTGTGTGTGTGTGTGTGAACAGGTGGGGGTGGGCTTTCCCTGCTATGATTAGCTGCTAGTGGGTGATGTGTGTGAACAGGTGGGGGTGGGCTTTCCCTGCTATGATTAGCCGCTAGTGGGTGATGTGTGTGTGTGTGTGTGTGTGTGTGTGTGTGTGTGTGTGTGTGTGTGTGTGTGTGTGTGTGTGTGTGTGTGTGTGTGCGCGTGCGCGCGTGCGTGCGTGCGCGTGCGTGCGTGCGTGCGTGCTTGCGTGCGTGCGTGCGTGCGTGCGTGCGTGCGCGTGTGTGTGTGTGTGTGACAGGTGGGGAGGTGACAGCGTGGAAGGGTTCACTTCTTTTATATATTCAGAGGTTCTCGGAGCGCTGATTCAAACAACCATGGCTTCTAACAGTGCTGAAGGTACGAGCGGTAATGAATGGCTAATTCCTAACATTATACAGTGGTTATTACTAACAAGTAACAACACTCATAAGTTGAGTCATCGTGGTCTTACATACAATTTTTTTCCCTAATTATATTTCAATAGATGATATGGTACATCATGAAATCACACAGTAGGTAATGCCAATGCAATTGTCAGAGAAGGTTTTTCACCCTAACCATACCAGTATAGGGGTGCATATAGTAATTAGACAACTTATTGTTTTCTTTCTTGGGTGTTCTGTAGGCTAAGTACGTATCTAATGAACATGCTATTACTCACACCATGTACGTTATATTTAAAGTAAAAATGGACGCATAAGCTGACTATTTGGTGTTTTATCTATGACATTATTCTATTTCACTGACCTAATAGCAGGGATGTATGGATGCACAGCTATACAATGCTACTAAATAAACCAGTGCTACTGTACCTTTCTATTTTCCTCTCACTACATATTTGTTGTCCCACTACAATTAAAAAAGCTCACCCAGTCACCCTCATACACATCTACAAAACCCAGTACATCAACAAAACATCAACACTTCTGCATATTACAGCACGACAAAGCTAAAACACATGACAAAATGCAAAACATGAAACCAAAAAGTCACAATATTACTAACAATGTTACCATCAATGTGTTCAATAGACTAGTTTCAATAACAACCCTTAATCCTAAAACATCCAATAAGACATCAGATATATGGCTATATGTGTTATAATCAGTTTGAATAGTAGTTTGACTGATTGAATGAAGAAGTTTGCATAGGAAAAGAGTTCACTGGTACAAGGACAACTAAAGGAGATCCTAGTAAGCTTTTCGGCTTATTCTTACACAAACCCTTTATTGCGACCGTAGGTCGCATTTACTACCAAAACCTCCACAGGCTGTCTGTGAGTGAGTGAGTGAGTGAGTCAGTCAGTCACACTTTTGCCCTGCTCATATCTCCACAACCGTTGCCCCCATCCATGCCAAATTTTGCACACACACTCCTTGACTGCCAAACTACAACCTCCAAGGACCCCCGGAGCCCCAGGGACCCCCAGGTCCCTGGGGGACCCCCAGATGTAAAAAATGACCAAATGTGCTCAGACGTCACACGTCACACTTTTTCCCTGCTTATATCTCCGCACCCGTTGACCCGATCCATGCCAGATTTTACACACACACTCCTTGCCTGCCAAACTACAACCTCCAAGGACCCCCGGAGCTCCAGGGACCCCCAGGTCCCTGGGGGACCCCCAGATGTAAAAAATTACCAAATGTGAAAAAATGACCAAATGACCACCCCAACGGGGCTGCTCACGGGGAATTCCCGGGGACCACCAACTCCTGGTGCTCCAGAACGGATGCAAAAGTGGTGGCGCCCCCAGTGGAGGACCCCCTGCCACTGCAGCGCACATAAAATGCCGTAACTCGGGCTAGGAGCGTCCGGGAGAGCCGGGGCCGGTACCTATTCGTCCGCCAAGGCAACGCGGAGACCACACCCCTCATTTCTCACATGGCCCTATTCTAGCGCCACCTTCAGGCCGATTTTTAAAACACATTTTTGGACACTGCTCCTACAGTTTTTGCCCTAAAATCACGAATATCACTACACAGCATGTCTACACTCATGTCATCAACATGGATCAGGAAGATTTTGGAAAAACAAATTTTTGCCCTATTTGTGGAGATAAGCCACCTACGGTCGCTTATCTCCCGATTAGGGAGTCTTACTGGTGTATCTTACAGTATATAACATTGAATGACAGAAGGATAAATGACTAGTTCCCATACCAAGAGTTGAACCGGGGGCTGCCGGGGTGAAAACCAGGAAATCCTAACCGTTAGACCATATAGGATTTGAACTATGAATGTTTATACAATCTATTCACTTGTGTATGTGGTGTTATGGTGGATGGGGGACTCTACAGAAGATTTATTATGATGCTGAAAACCACCCAAAACAATATAACCTTGACACTTTTAACACTGAAAGTGTTGTCTAACATTAAAATGTAATTCTATATTGACATCAATCAATCCTTATCTAACAGTATGTAGCAGGTGGTAGGTTGACTTTCACTGCTAGGTGTTTTATAACATATGCGAATATGGTATGCGAATATGGTATGATGTGTTTGATAGCTGTAGGGGATAAAGGGTGTCAATTCTCACGGTTAAGGTGTTATGACACGTGCAAATTCAATAAGATGTACATGGATGATCGAATGAATATATGGTAACATGTATGATGGCTTCAGCTGCAAGAGAGGATGGCATCCTAAGCATGCCATGTACAGGGGTACATAGTAATTAGACAACTTATTGTTTATTTATTGGGTGTTCTGTAGACTAAGTAGTAGTTTGTAATGAGTCTGTACCATGAGTCTGTACCATCCATGATCCTCACATCATGTATGGTACATTTACAGTAAAACATTTACACACAAGCCTACGCATAAGTATACTATTTAGTGTTTTATCTATGACAGTGTTGTATTTAACTGGCCTAATAGCAGGGATGTATGGAAGCACAGCTATACAATGCTACTAAATAAACCAGTGCTACTGTACCTTTCTATTTTCCTCTCACTACATTTTTTGTTTCCCCACTATAATTTAAACAGCTGCCCTCATACACATCTACAAAACCCAGTACAATATCAACAAAACATCAACACCCCCATACACATTACATCACAATAAAAGCTAAACACATGCCACCAGTAACACTCCCTAATCGGGAGATAAGCGACCGTAGGTCACTTATCTCCACAAATAGGGCAAAAATGTGTTTTGCCAAAATCATCCTGATCCATGTTGATGACATGAGTGTAGACATACTGTGTAGTGATTTTCGTGATTTTAGGGCAAAATCTGTAGGAGCAGTGTCCAAAAATGTGTTTTTAAAAATCGGCCTGGAGGTGGCGCTATATGGGAGAGATTCATGTTGATGGGATGAGTGTAGACATACTGTGTACCGATTTGCGTGATTTTAGGGCAAAAATTGTAGGAGCAGTGTCAAAAAATGTGTTTTGCAAGAAGCGGCCTCATGGTGGCGCTAGAAGAGGGCCATGTGAGAAATGAGGGGTGGGGTCTCCGCGCCGGCAAGGCGGACGAATAGGTACTGGCCCCGGCTGTCCCGGTCGCTCCTAGCCGGAGTTACGGCATTTTATGTGAGCTGCAGTGTAGGGGGTCCTCCACTGGGGGCGCCACCACTTTTGCATCCGTTCTGGAGCACCAGGAGTGGGTGGTCCACGGGAATTCCCCGTGAGCAGCCCCGTGGGGGTGGTCATTTGGTCAGTTTAGCACATTTGGTCATTTTTTACATCTGGGGGTCCCCCAGGGACCTGGGGGTCCCTGGAGCTCCGGGGGTCCTTGGAGGTTGTAGTTTGGCAGGTAAGGAACGTGTGTGCAAAATTTGGCATGGATCGGTGCCAAAATGCATAACACATTTGTTTTGAAAAGTACATCTAACTTAATACATTAATTAAGAAGTAAGAGGGTGAATCTGCTCTAGGCCACTATTGTGTAATAGAATTACAGCTATTTGGTAATGGTGATTTTCATTTAAATCTGGTAGGCATGGTTGGTACTGTATACATAAAAACTGATCTAACTCATTATTAACTAGAAGCAGTGCTCTTCCGAGCACAGGTCTCCACCAGGCCACACAAATCGGCCTGTTATAGCGCCACCATGAGGCTGATTTAAAAAATGTGGGGCAGAGGTTCTGAATTAGCATCCAGGGAGTGTGTGTGCTCAGTTTGGCAGCGATCGGGCCAACGGCGCCGGAGATTAGCTGGTAACAACCAGGCCACACAAATCAGCCTGTTATAGCGCCACCATGAGGCTGATTTGAAAAATGTGGGGCAGAGGTTCTAGATTGGCATCCAGGGAGTGGGTGTGCTCAGTTTGGCAGCGATCGGGCCAACGGTGACTGAGATTAGCTGTTCACAAACTGCGAGGACGCACGGACGCACGCACGGACGCACGGACGCACGCACGGACGGACGGACGGACGGAGGGGAAAACATACTCTCCCTCAGCCTTCGGCTGGTGGAGACAACGAGCACAGGTCTCCACCAGGCCACACAAATCGGCCTGTTATAGCGCCACCATGAGGCTGATTTAAAAAATGTGGGGCAGAGGTTCTGAATTAGCATCCAGGGAGTGTGTGTGCTCAGTTTGGCAGCGATCGGGCCAACGGCGCCGGAGATTAGCTGGTAACAACCAGGCCACACAAATCGGCCTGTTATAGCGCCACCATGAGGCTGATTTGAAAAATGTGGGGCAGAGGTTCTAGATTGGCATCCAGGGAGTGTGTGTGCTCAGTTTGGCAGCGATCGGGCCAACGGTGACTGAGATGAGCTGTTCACAAACTGCGAGGACGCACGGACGCACGCACGGACGGACGCACGGACGGACGGACGGACGGAGGGGAAAACATACTCTCCCTCAGCCTTCGGCTGGTGGAGACAATAAAATGATAGGATGGGAACTTGTACATAGGCTATTTTGGCACCCATCTTGACACATCTTATACACATCTCCAAGATTGCATATATGATAGGGTTTAGCTATTGTTTTATATGTAAATCTAACTTTATTCTCTCAAGTTTTAAAAAACATAATCTTTAGATCGAGCTACAATGCAAGTATCCACTCCAAGTGAGTCTTTATAGCATTATCCTCTTAAATCAAACACGATTCTAAACTTAGTTTCCGTATGAACAGTAGGTTTTCAATACATTTACGGGTCAGGATTTCTACCATTTGTATACCCCAAACTAATGAAAATAGCGGATCTATCATATTCCTGCTTATCAATCCAATATACTAAATGGAGTTGTAGTTTTAAATACAAGGTACGCTTTAAAATATAGTAGTACAGTTCATCCATAACTTATGTTGTTCATAACTTGTGTTTTGATCTAGGACACCACTAAAGGGTACTTTATTTTTGTATACATGGGTATGTGAAGTGCATAGTCTGTGAAAAAAATGAATTGACAGAGTCTTATCCATAGATTTCTATGTTGTACACTGGTGCCTATGCCAGGCGAAACTGTAAATCCACCATCTTTATAAGACCATTCTTTGAAATTAGGGGTAAATGTACTCATGGAAACCCACCAAAGTTGACAGGTATAGTAGGGGATAATAGCTACATCTGTTGGGTGAACCACTAACAAAGATCATGGGTATTTCTTGTAAGGGGGTATTTTATGACAAACTAAATTGAAATGTCATTATATTTACCAAATAGACCATTATGTTACCGATTGCTTCCATCCAATATGATAAAATATTCATTAAAAGCGTATGTCTAAGATGACTATTTAGTGTGTTTTAAAACAATTATTCATTTTCACTTGTAGAATAGCCCACAATATTCTGAATTGTGGGGTATTATGGTCTGTGAATCAATGCATATGTACCCCCAAGCTCCTCAAGAACCCAATAGGATGCTGAACAGCCAAGTTTTATCACAAGACACATAATGTGTTATAGTTTTACAACTGATATAGATATGAGTAATAAACTTCTTATTGTCAATGCCAATGTGCTACACATTTTACATGATATTATGTCTGCATTAACCACTGAGCCACAAAGAAACATAATAAGCCATTATTTTGAAATCCAATCTACAAGCTCACGACACATTTTCAGAAATGTTTCTCATTACATATTTATTTATTTATTTCCTTGGCCTTCAATGACATGCCCAAAATGGTGCATGCCAGGTTACATATTATGAAGAAAACCTTAAGACTTCCAGGAGGTTAAGACAGGCATTAAATATGGCATGATGAAAGTCTATTCCATATTGGGATTTCAATATTTGGGTCTTATCAGTACATTTAGTACTTCCATCGCACATTACATGAGCCAAAGGGACATTTAGGTGCAGAGGTGAGTGGATGCATGTCATAATGGTTATTGTAGAGATTGCTGGCTTGTCAGAGGTTAGCTGAGGTGAGGAGGAGATCAAGTTCTACCAGTTCTGCCTTATCAATCCAAAACTATTTTTTGGTACAGTAGCTTCGACAGTTGTGGTTTCTTTCCATTGGGGTGATATCTTGATGAGAAATCTTCCATCATGATGAGAAGTCTTAGACCTTGCAGAGTTGTGATACAAGATATGTGGAACAATGGAAATAGAAAGGTCATGTACTGTACGTGACGTACATGACCAGTCATCAGACAATGATAAAGGGCATGGCAGGATTTAAAGGAATGCAGTGTCACGTCTACTTTCATGCAATGGCTCCTAACTTTAATCAGAGGTGAGCAGATTTATAAGCTGGAGGTCTGATGGTGATTGTATGTGGACCCTAGGCTGTGGTCAGTGGTTTCCACTGACTATGATTATGGAGTGTTACTACAGCATATTGTTATTTTTGGGCACTTTCAAACACTTTCTCTGAAGGGTTTACTTGTCCAGTGCTGCCCTCCTTTGCTTTTGTAGCAAATAGATCCTTCTGAACAGATCTGTTTTTGATCTTTACCTGCACGACTTTTCACTGCGGTCGCATTGACCGTAGTTGTTTCATTGTCTGACCACCATATGAATCCATTGTCCAAAAACTAGGTTTCTCCAACAAAGGATTAAACACGTTTTGCTATTTTCAGGGAATTCAGGTTATTATTACTTCTAGCTGTCTTGTTCTCATCGGATGCAATCATGTACAGCACTATGTACAGTACCACAAATCTCCTGCAACATATTAATGAGCAAGTCATCCGAACACAATTAGGTACTCAACAAAGAAAATATTTATATAGACTATATTTTTCATTGAAAAGAAATAAACAAAATGGGCCACAGACATAGACAAGTCTTGCAATCACGTTGGCCCCACTGGCTTGTCTATCATGTGAATACCGGAACCCCCAAAAATCTGGTGCACTGCCAAGCCACGCACAATGAGGGCCTCTCCAATTCCTTTTCCCATGCTGAATCAGGGGCCCAACAAGTCCCTGCCGGCATGGGACGTGCGATGGTGGCTGCTGCGGCAGTTACCAGCGATGCCGGTCCTACCTACAGTTCCGTAGCTGCTGGTCCTATCGCCGGCGATGCAGCACGACTGACGGTTGAACTGACGGTCGGCAGGTGCTATTCTGTCTTTGTTTCTGTCTAATAAAACATATTAGTTCTAATTACCAACACATTGTTTCTTATAATATGGCTTTATTATGTCTTATTCTGTCAAGTGTACTGTAAATTAGGATGGGACCGTGATTGCTGACACCTGCTCACAGATTCTTTATTCTTAAATCCTGTTTACCTGATGAACATTAGGATTTGGGGTAAATTGATATCTGCAATGCATTAAAAAAATATGAATAACCAATACAAAAATGTATGATTTCCAGCAAAGCATCAATGGTGATTGACGATGTTTATGTTGGATCCTGTTAAAAGCTTTTTGGGAGGGTTAAGTGATTGTAATTATTTTGTTAGCAATAGATTCATCCAAAACGTGATTTATTTAGTCCTACTGTACTTACTGTATTGCTACAGTCTCCAGACAAGGACTCTCAGCCTCGACAATATTCAACTAACATTTAACCTAATCGTCCTTGTCGGGTGGAAACCTTATATGTCCAAAACCGTTTGTTTTGTATTTTTCATTTTAGTGAAAACAGCCGATCTACAAGCTCACAACGTCTCGTCGCACGCAACATTATATGCTTGCATGGAACAATTCATTTTGATTCTCTATTATGCATTACGTCACTGAACAGTAGGGGTGGGAGGGTATGAAGAGGTTGTTTTTATGTCATGTTATTTTGTTTTGTATTTTATTTAGTTCGTTTTCTGCTCTTCTTTTTCTCTCTCTTTTTCTTTTTTCTTCCTTAATTATGCTAAAACAGAAAATTGTTAATCTGACAACATGTCCATTCTGTTGTTGATAATCTGTTGGCAATAAAACTTAAAGTTGTTAAAGCCAGTCAAGTCCATCTTTTCAACATAGTATACGCAAGGTAGGGCCCTGGCCTGGGCAAGAACAACAGATGTCGTTTATCTGTATTAGCCAGATCGGCCACACACAGGAGTTTCAGTGGTCTCTTTTTTTGTTTGTTTGGAAAACAATGACAGGACAACAAAATATACATATATGTACAACAAATATATTTAAATATATAAAAAGGCAAAATATAGATACAGTCTAAGTGTGTGTGTGTGTGTGTGTGTGTGTGTGTGTGTGTGTGTGTGTGTGTGTGTGTGTGTGTGTGTGTGTGTGTGTGTGTGTGTGTGTGTGTGTGTGTGTGTGTGTGTGTGTGTGTGCGTGCGTGCGTGCGTGCGTGCGTGCGTGCGTGCGTGCGTGCGTGCGTGCGTGCGTGCGTGCGTGCGTGCGTGCGTGAGAATGCATGTGTACGTGCTGACATAGAAATCCTACTTGATTTATGGACTCCTATCTAAAGAGTCTATAGTGGAATTAAAACTCTCAAAAGTTCAGAAAACCTTGACTCAGAAACGATGTTAAAAGATAATACAATACATGTATTTACAGCGCTGTAACAGTCACACACATGTACATACGTCCTACAACCAGGGGTGTCACAAGGGGTAGGAAAGTGGGACTGAGTTACCAGGGCCCAAGGTGGAGGGGCCCTAGTAACTTTAGCTATTGAAAAATAGCAGATATACAAGCTCACAGCGCGGCACCGAGTGCCGCGCTGCGAGCTTGTAGATCTGCTATTTTTTAAAAGTCGTGAAAATGTGCACAAATCTTTGAATATATGTATTTTTTAAGTGAACATTTGTAACTCAAATTTTGCTTCTGGGGGTTCCCTGGAACTAAATATTTTGAGATGGGGGGTCCTTCACATGAAAAAGTTTGAGCATCACTGACATGGAAACATAGGTTTCTTGGCACACATTTTCACGATTTTTCAAAAATAGCAGATCTACAAGCTCGCAGCGCGCTGTGAGCTTGTATATCTGCTATTTTTCAATAGTTAACATTCATGGGGGGCCCGCAGTGAATCCTTGTACCCAGGGCCCAGAATTTGGTGTGACGCCCCTGCCTACACCAAAGACACACAAGACAAGAAGACATGACTTCCACTGCCCTGACTCTCAGTTCATAATTGGCTAAAGCAAAAAAAATAACACATTCTTCTCTACAGCTCTAGTAAAAATCCAAGAACTCCTTATCTCTTTCTCACAGCCATAAAACAAAGGGGCCGCTATGTGTGGTAACTATGACCTCCGTACCTATCCTCCCTCCTACCAGCAGCTGTGTCTCAGGGTCACGCAGCTATAATAATATCTAATTCACCTCATTTCCTCCCTTTCGATAAAATGTCACACATTTAATCAGTGTGTATGAGTAGACAATCACCTATTCTTTTCTAATCACTCAATGTCCTGTGTTCCCTCTAAGCAGCTGCAGAACAACAATGTGTGGTGACAGAGCTATCAGAGTCGGAGTCCTGATGCTGCTGTGTCTGCTGCCTCTGACCAGCGGTGAATGGCAGTGCAAGCCGTGCCCGTGCACGCCGGTAACGGTAAGTATAAATCAGTGGTTCTCAACCTTTTTAAGCCGCGACCCCCAAAATAATCATATTTTAACTGGGGATCCCCCCCACCCTGACGAGCACTAAGATTTGAGGCATTATGTTTTAGGGTTAGGGTATTTTCACAATTTCTACCTCTAATTTTTGACAATTTGGCCAATGTTTAATTTGTCATTTTAGAGGTATTAAAAAGTCTGTAATTGTCACTTTAGAAATGTAAACTTTAGGTTGGTTTGTTTACTGTTGAGTGAGGAAAACAATTTTACCACAGGTTGAGAACCACTGGTATAAATGACCCCTGGAGAAACAGGCATTATTAGGGCCGATGCATACTCCACTTTTAAGAGTTCCGACTTTCCGACGTGCAGCTTTCCAAAACTCTAATTCGGGGTAATGCTTTTCAGAAGTTGCGAGTGACCTCATTTTGTAGTTGAACCGGACCTTTCCGAGAGATTATGGACAGGCCTTTAGAGCCAAATTTATTTCGCTGTGTGTGTGTGTGTGTGTGTGTGTGTGTATGTATGTGATCAATAATTGGCCCCATATCTTTCACTTCATCAGAAATCACATGACAGACTTACTACAGTTTCAAATGAATCTATGCCTGAAGCACCTTTGCATTTGAACTCCAGCGAAAGCTTTCTAGTTTCAGCCTTCATAAAAGGCTTCAGTCTCTGGGAGACAGAGCAGCTGCAGAAAGGTTATCCTGATCTGACCCCATACAGCAAAGGAGGACAAAGGAGGACAAAGGTTACCATGGGATCGGCCACAGGTAGGCTCCAGCCTGGTACAGGAAGGTAGATAACAGCTCTCCTCCAAAACTGGCTACAGAAACTCGAAAACAAAACCAACATTTATATCACGTAATGTATAGTGCCTTATCGAGCGGTTGTCTCAGGAGCAGGTTGATATAGTTGGCCAGGATTGCACTGAACCCATAGTGGCTTGGGTGTTTAATGATAGGCTTCAGGTTCATTGGATTTTTTGGGTTAGGGTTTTTGGCCTGTTCTAAACAGTGGTTTACCAATTCTATGCAACCAGGAGAGAGAACTCATACAGGATAAACTGGAAGTGATGGTACAAAGAAGTGAGCAAATCTGGAATACAATAACATTTAAGCTGATGAATGGGTAGTCTCTACTGATTGGCTGAAATTGGCAACCCACCTCAAAATGTGTTTCTGTATATTTAAGAGTTGGAGAGATGTGGAGAATGAGATGCCTGTTATCGGACAAAACTCTAATTACTATAGATAGAATATAGAGCTTTAACTTTTTAACACGATTAATTAGTCATGAAGGGAGACCCATTATTATTTATACAGCATTATATACAGCCCAAAACGTAGAATATTTTATCGTTCTTTGCTCCATGCTGTATTGATGCTTCCTGCCCTGACCCTATGGTTTCCTTCAGAGATGTAGTGGAGTAGACTGTGGTGGAAAACTCACAAAAGACAAAACAATTCTACCTTCAGACAACAAAAGTACTCAAGACAGTTTAAAAGTACAAAGTTAAGAGTTTAATGAACAGGGTCAGAACATCGCCAGACATACTTTAATACCCCGCTTGGTTGCTATGCCGTTGCTATGTGAAAGAGGGAGCAGGTACCAAACGGACTCCTAGGTCAGGATGCGGACTTGACAGATTTGCAAAGGGCACTAGACAGAACTAGCACCCATCTAAAGGGGAAAGTGAAGGAAGAGGGAACTGAGTGCGCAGTTTCGACTCTAGGGGGCCTTCAGTGATGGAAGCAGGCTAAAGCAAGTTTCACATGATGTATGGATCATTCCCAGTACGGATGTGAACACACTGTTCTCACATTGCATACTGGGGATGACGAGGAAAAATCATATCATATAGAACGGAGGTGGAATTTTACACCACTGATGAAAATAGCAGACCTGCTGCAAGCAAACGTTTGTAGATCAACCTTTTTGCATGACTCTCCGAAAGCAACAATACATTATGCTGTTGCTGTCAAATGCAGTTGTGCACTGTAAATCCTGTTGAGTCACAGGTGAAATTACCGGTATTGTGCTGTTGGCTGCAATCCTTATACCTGTGTGGGGAGTTTTTACATGTCTGCGCCCAGGGGTCTGATGTCTCAAAATGTACATAGTAGGCCTATGTCAACTGTCAAATCTCTGTCATACAAAACAGAGAGAAGTACCAAATTTGTGGCACTGCATCTTTAAATATTCTTAAAAGCAAGTGCTCCAGTGAGTAAAAAGCTGAACGTTCACTTGTAAGTAGGTCAGGAGCCTACCGGTGTTTTGTTAGCATGAAGCAGCTTGATGTGCAAGTACACCCCTTGGACATGATACTATGTCACAGAGACTTGTTACCCCCAATTCAACAATGCCGAGTGCAAAGCAGGGAGGCATTGGGTACCATTTCTTTTTGGTATAATGGTATTTGACTCAACCGGAAATAGAACCTCAACCTCACTTTGTCCACCATTGTGACTGATGTGTTTCAAAGAACCCTCTGAACACATCACTGCACTTCTATGCAGCTGTTTGAATAAACATCATTTTGTTCTTCAACAGGTGTTGTGAGATGATGATGTGAGATGATTTTTAGTGGTCATTCTGTTAGAAGGCGAGGAACCGTTGTCATTTTCACAATGCATATCACTTGATTCCACACTAACCTTAACTTCTACACTTATATGTTTACTGTTAATTGCAGGACGACCAGGTGCGTCAGGTCATAGCGAATGCAGAAGCTGCAAAGGTAAGAAAATCTAAAGATTTCAAATGTTTCAACAGCAGAATACCCTACATCTGTTAAACATTTAAACTTGGTGGTATATCGTTTATTTGAGGCACTACACTGCTATGTGCATTCTGATTATGTGAATATTTTTCTTGTTTATTGACTAAAGCTCATGCTTGCTCTCGCACTTGTAAATCGCTCTGGATGAGCGTATCTGTTGAATGCATGCATTGTAGATTAAACTGAAAAGCAAATATATTTCACATCAGGAAAAAGGGTTACATCAGGAAATACTAGTTCTAGTGCATATGATACTGTAATAAGTACACTAAACTATTCCATAATAACTGACGGTAATTAACTACTTTCAAAATGTAATAAAAGTAATAGGTTGTCAAGTGTTATGTTATACTACTTGAGCATTACTTGATGCTCAAGTAGAGAACACCCTCTAATAGATCATTCTTGCATACATGTAATGCGTCACTTACAGACCCGATGACTGACTACAAATATGAACTTTCTTCCACCAGGCGACCAACCAGGCGGTCAGTAAAGCCTACCAGGAGCTGGTTGCTGAACTTGCACGGCATGCAGAAACGATGAAGAACATCATCGCGAGAGGCCCCCCCGAGATGCTGGTGAAGATACAGCCGTCGTATGAAAACACGGACGCCTTGATTGCCAATGTCAAACAGGGCTTACTTGGGTTGAAGGAAGAGAATGACCTAATGGAGCTGAGCTTGGCTCGAGCTAAAAGGGAGTTCGGTCACCTCTTAGAGAGGGATCCTAAGGACGAGCTGTGACGCAATCACAGGCCGGTCCCTATGCATAAAGATCATGCTCATAATGTCCAACTTTCTCTTTAAGGCAAACAATGGAACAGGTGCACACGCCAGTACTGTAGTAAGGAGGTGCTGCCCGAAAGGGCCTTTCTGTGTGGAGTTTGCATGTTCTCCCCATGTCTCTTCAACACTCCTAGGGTAGATACCCTCACAAAAACATGCAGTAGTCCAGGTTTCTATACCGCCTCCCCCTGGCCAGCCGGGGCTCCCCAGTCCCCAGGCGTGGCAGAGGGAGAGCAGAAACCAGGACTACAGCTTAGGTAATTGGCACTGGGTGAAAATAATGGGTTACAAAAATCGTGGGATACATTTTTTTTAAGGAGGTGGGAAAAACAGTCAAAGTAGCCTACAGCTGTTACTCAGGTCTGTTCTAATAATAATAGAGTGTTTAAGTGGTTAAGCCTGTCTTGTAGTTGTCTTATGTGTTGTGCGTTGGGAAACTGTACAATTGAAATCATTCAAAATGACATTATGAATATAAGCCTGCCGAAGTAGAAGATTGTTGTTGTTTTTTTACTGTCCTGATAAGAACTTTCTGCTCTGTTACTGACCTTATGTTTGTCCTGAGAATATCACATCTCTGTCTGCATCCTCTCAAAACAGAAACAAACAGCAGAGGGCACTCTTTTTCCTCTTTTGTTTCCTCAGCAAACAGTACTTGAGTGCCTCCATCCTGTTACATACAATGCCATGGCCTTCTCTTTTTGCTTTTTGTTCCAGTTCTTGCACAGACCCTTTTAATAAACCTGCTTTTGTACTTTGAGACTGTCTCAGTATTTTTCCTCTCATGGTAGACGTTTTGCTAACGTGTAATTTCAACTCTATGGTAATTTCCACAAAGTCTTGACTGACAGTAAAAGTGTTACTGTACACATGCACAGTAATGAAAGTATATGATAACAATACATCGTTCACAAACTAAAGTCTACGTACACACGGAAACATCAATGGTGTGTGTGTGTGTGTGTGTGTGTGTGTGTGTGTGTGTGTGTGTGTGTGTGTGTGTGTGTGTGTGTGTGCACATGCGCGCGTGCACATACCGCTGCTTGCTGCACTTATATTTATAGAAAAACATGCCAGAATTGAAATACACAATGAACCATTCACCATACTGTATACTGAGGCACTGTCAGTTGTATAGTAAAACAATTAAACTCTTAAGGTTTTGAAGTATTACTTAAAATAATATAATGTAGGGCAGGCCTATAACGGCTGATCATAATGCATTATAAACGCACGCCAAGGACACCCTACTCCCACTGCACCACAATGACAACACAGAGGCCTCTGATGGAGGCAGCTCCATCTTCATATTACTCTTGCAAGATCTGAGGTAGAGGTAGGCGTATACGACTGACAGGTTTATGATGCCTTAGCCAAATAAAGCTGACCAGAGCACCGGCCAGTGGCCTCACTTGTCCGGTCAGAGAACGGTGGAGGAGATAAGGTGGTTAATCTCCCCCTTCCACAATGAAGATACTACCCAAACCCCCTTTGCCAGGAACCCACTAAAGTGACATTCATTTGAGACTTTTGAGAGGCTAGTAAAGGATCACAATCTGCTATGTTAAAGGAGTAGTTCACCCCCAAAATCTAATCATTTTTTATAGTCAATATAAATTATGTTGCATGTTTGTGTTACAATGTAGGAAATATATTCTGTGAATTAATCATGTGAACCCTAGCTAGCACCCTTATTCTGGGATGAACATTTGGTGGACGCGTTATAATATGAGCTTGTAGACACCTACTTTCAGTGAACAGATTTGGTGTAGAGGGAAAAAGAAGGGGACCAAAAATAGACCCCTGGGGGACCCCTGGTCAACAAAGTATACAGTGTTTAAAAGTAATGCTGCTCTGTTATGATTGTCCCTCAGTGCCAACTTTGGGTAGACTCTTATCTGCACATTCCAACTCATTTATTTACCCTGGTGACTGAGCACTCCATGGGAAACTTCTGGAACACCCAATATAACACTGTGCCTTTCTTTTCTTCATCCTGTCACAAACAGATGAAATTATTTGTATGTTTTTTCTGTGTCAAAGTTTATGCATGCAAAATGTTGTCAATTAAATGCTTTGACATGCTCAATTAGTGATGTGTGAGTGTGATAATGTGTTCCAGTTTTAATAGTAGTTATTTGATATTTAGCAGTAGGTCATGTTTAGACTTTGTTGTTTAATTTATTGTGAGATCATTTGGATTCAATTTCAAGACAAGTTTTACATTAAAGTAGATAACAGTACGTAACATCTCTCTCCTGTTCACAGCTCCAAAGGGGGTTGGGGGGGGGGGGTCTCCTCAGGCAAGTCCTCTAGCTTGAGGGAGGAGCAACCTTGAAGATAAAAAGACCCCATGTCTCTAGATAGTTTCTCTTTGTTCACATCCCTGCTTCTCAAAGTCACTCTGACATCAGCATCACATCACAACACAACACAACACAACACAACACAACACAGGTAAGGACACAATATTGCATATAGTATCTATACCTGTAGATATATGTGTGATTATATTTGTGATTTTCTTCAATTTGTAATTGAGACATTCAGTGTGTTGCATATTTAAAGAAATATGTAAGTATTTTATTCTTACTAAGCCTCTACACTACACCATTAAAACCAGGAAAGCATCTGTGTCAGATGTTAGAGTTGGCTATTAGCAGATAGCAGATGTACAAGCTTGCAGAGCGGCACAAAGTGTCACACTGCAAGCAGCCAGCTTGTACATCTGCTATTTTCAAAAAAGTGTGAGAACCACTGATTTAGAAGGCTCATCTTATTAACTTTTCAAGTTGAAAGTGAAATGATGTGCCATACTTTATTCTTTTTTAATTGAACCATGGCTGTTATTTTAGCAGGATAACCTTCCTTGAAAAGAGTACTCGCCATTAGCTTGAAATCCCTTCTGATAAACATCATTTCATTCAGATAACTTACGATATGATTAACAATGTTTATTATTGATGAGTATAACAAGTGTATATGTAACATTTTGACTTGGCGTCGGCTCTGCTTCCCCCTGCTCAGCGCAGCCCAGAAGAACATCATTAACCATTAGGAGCAGGGGGATCTAAATATATAAATATATAAACACCCCCCATGGGGAACAGAATTAGCAGAGCCTACTGGTGGAGCTGGGGAGGCGGTGGGGGCAAGCAAGCGCATAGCACAGCAGACCTGGAAGGCAGCAGCAAGAGAATGACAGCCTGAGGGGGTTACATAGCTTGGCAAGAGATCAGCTGACTGCCAGCAGGCTGCCACGTCGCCTGTGACGTAGGACTGGCGTAATAGTGTAGTAACAGACTTAAAGCAACATAGTGCGCAGTGACCCCTCAAGTGTATCTGTATGAACTAATTCCGCTGGCTACATACATTAATGGTTTAAAAAAAGGGTAGCACTTTAAACTAAGGTCCTAAGAAAAGAAAAGAAAATAGAAGAACTAATAAAAGGCTGTATTTCCCATTAACTCAAAGTCCCATATAGATGATGTCATCAGCAGGTACATTTTCAAGCTATCCCCGGCGTGCCTCAGAGACCCAGAGCCAGTGGACAATCACATATTCTTTTCTCATCTCTCAAGGTCCCGTATTGCCCCCTATCAGCTGCAGAACAACAATGTCTGGAGACAGAGCAGTGAACAGGAGTATGACTGGAGCTACCAGAGTCCTGGGCCTGATGTTCAGTCTGCTGTGTCTGGCCAACTGTCTGCTGTCCAGAGACACACTGGTAGGCCTACAGAACTATGTATTGAGTACAACTGATATTGAGCCAAGCACATTGGAAGCAAGAGTCTCTACATGCTACAAAACTGGAGATCTTGTTTTCCATGGTTGCCGGTTGTGGGGGTTGTGTTACAAATGTCAGCTGCCTTATGTTTGTTTCTACTCGTGTTAGAATGACACGAGCTGTTTTCATTTTCTTTTATATAAAAGTTGATTCTACACGTATCTTTACCTTTAATGTCCAGGACAAGACCAAGGAGAAAATAAGGAACTTGAGACAAAAAGCAGAAGCTGTAAAGGTGAGTGATTCAATCACCATTCTTGACAATTGTCAACACCAGAGTCATTAAGTAGTTATTTGATGACGGTCCTATGGAAAATTGCTCATTAGAACATCGAGTATGCAATATACTCTTAACTCACTCTTAACAACTGACGACAGATATGAACATCACAAAACAAAACGTCAATGTATGTCTACTTTCACTCACCAGGAACAATTTGAGTCTACACGTAACATCCCTATGGAGATCATGGATAAAACGGAGCAGTATGTAAACGATGTGCAGGATATAATGGAGGGAGCCCCATGGAAGAAGGCACTGATGCCTGTGTTTCAAGATGTGAGGTCCATGCTTCTCTCAGTCAAAGAGACCCTGGTTATGGCTGATGAAGATCAAGACAAAATGATGCAGGAGATCCAAATGAACATAGAAAGAATGAAAAATGAGATGATCAAGAACTTCTAGTAAGTAATGAGCTTTAGAAACTCTTATTTTACACATAACATGACACATTGATTCCATTCAAAATCCTTTGTAGGGAAAATAAATAAAAGAAAAGTAGCAATTTTTCAGTAACTTCACCAACATTACAGGGTAGATCCCAAACTGGTAAACAAAAGACATTATCATGATCCAATGATTTCCAGTTCAAAACTCTCGTTTTGTTTTTGTCCCAGTTTACTGTACAACAAGACCTTGGATGAGCACATGGAGTTGTGATGTACAGTATAGCAGCGCTGCCTTCATCATGGTCAGCTGTATGCCAAAAGAAGGAGCCACAGACCCTCGCATGAAGTTCTCTATTGTAGGTCAAGGTGTCAAGTACATAATTGTACAAATGATTTTGTTCTGGTTCCACATGCATACTGTAGAAGAAAAGGAAAATAAAAGTAGGTTATAAACTAATCTATTTATGTACTGTTTGTCTGTATGCATTGTGGTGACTTGTGATCAGCTTTTGCATTGTTAGTTAGGGTGAATTTTCTGAGTTTGTTCTTCTATTTTCTGGCCTGATGTGTAAAGAGTCTCTTGCTTTTCATAACCTTGTATGTTAATCAACTTTAGTGTCACATGTGGTGTTGTTATGTTGTGTATTGTGTTGTACTGTTAGTTGTGCATGTATAAGGGAATATTTTAAGCTCAATACAAATAAATACATGATTTTTAAGTTGCGGTTTGTGAATGTCTACTAGTATAACACACTCTGACACATGGGTTATTTACAGCCATAAAGAAGAATGATATAAAACAAATTAATACAAATGATTTGATATTCTCCAACTCAAACTGATTTTCCTTCAGGGCAATAAACGTCCTTGTTGGCAAGGATGCTAGAATCGGGATTTGTTAAACCAACCAAAAGTTGTCTTTCAGTTCCTGATCATATGGGATTTGTATTTGCACGTGCGTGCATGCATGTGTGCGTGCATGTGTGACCTTCAAGGTTAATTTTATAGGTATGTTTACAGTGACACTATTTCCAATGTGTGAAGAATGCACAAATAACAAAAGTGAAAACATCAGTTGACATAACCCATAACAGTCTAGACAGAATGTATTCAAGCATTGCATTGCTTCACAAACACACCTAATCATTGCACCTTGTGTTATAAGTAACATTATAATCTAGAGAAGTGCTTACTGCCACCCTATAAAATTGTAGGCGTAGTCATCACACACACACACACACACACACACACACACACACACACACACACACACACACACACACACACACACACACACACACACACACACACACACACACACACAGAATTACGGGAAATAATTCCCAATGTCATTTGATGGCAACTATGTGCATGCTCTTTTTTTTCCTTTTTTTTTTAAAGATTCCTCGTGATTAGGCCATGGGCCCCATAACTCTGAGAGTGTACAAACACACTCTCAGAGTCTGATCTGTAAAGGTCCATTTGGTTCCTAACACATCATTTAGCTGGGGGCCCACTGGAATCTGAAACTCCCTCTCAAGGACCCCTGGGTGTGACTGTCCCTAGACCCCAATTTGAAGTACAGCAGGCAAGTGTACCATCAGATGTTTAATGTTGAAGAAAGTCAGGCCCATCTCATTTTGATTTCTACGAACCTCTGGACATTCCCTGCAAGTCCAGTTCTTCAATTAGCTCACTCCAGCACAAACCAGACACCATGTCCCTGTGACCCTGCAGGTCAAGGGTTTGTTCTAGGCCAGTGGTTCTGAATTTCATTAATGTCAAGGACTCCCAGTTTGGTACGAATTAAAGGCCACAGACCTCCATGCAGTTTCCATCTCATTAGTCTGGTTGACTATAATACTTGTCTGACTTCCATTCATCCACCTTTCCGTCTTTCGAGATAAACATTATTTTGCCGCGCTACTCCTGCCACAGTTTTGGTGCCACGCACATGAGACTGACACATATGTCCATATATGGGCATTCCAAGATGTGGGCTTAATATTGATGACATCAGGGATCTCCATATATGGCCATTAATGTATTAGTGAATACATTTTCCCCATTAACTTGAATGGGTAAAATTCAAATGGTAAGACGGAATTCATTTAATTGCAGCTTTCTGGTTACTTTTTAGTGTGGAAGCTGGTGGCATTGGTGGCGACCACACACGCACGCACGCACACACGCACGCACGCGCACACACAGAGGGAAGGGGAAGGGATTGATTGTCTGTGCGAGGTCCATGAAGACCTTCCAACTCTGGCATAAATGTGAAATGCTGAGTATGAGATAGCGTCTTATTGGATACTGTAGGTAATTCTAATCACTTTTATTTTACTCTATTTCATCCTTGTGGGGGGTTCATTCTGTTGAAAATTAACATGCCACAAACGTCAGAGGTAAGTATCTTGTCTATTTCACTTCCTTGTCTATGTCACTTAAGGTCAAACCACACACACACACACACACACACACACACACACACACACACACACACACACACACACACACACACACACACACACACACACTTACTGCTTATGGTTGTCCATCGTGTCCGATGATGACCATCTTCTCCTATTTGTGAGTCTTCTGGTGGCTGTATAATCCGATCCTGGATCCACAGCTGCGGTTGCAGACCGGGCATAATGAGTGCTGTTCTGCGCTGTGGTCTGTCGGTACCATGGCTGAGACACACACACACACACACACACACACACATACGCGCACGCACGCACACACGCGCACACACACACACACACACACACACACACACACACACACACACACACACACACACACACACACACACACACACACACACACACACACACACACACAGACACACACAGACAGACACACACTCATGCAGCGTAGATTAAAGTCCTAGCTTGAGGGAGGCGTAACCATGAAGATAAAAAGATTTGGACCAGTAGACTCAGTGGACAGTTTCTCTTCATTCACATGCCTGCTTCTCAAGTCACCTCTGACATCAGCATCACAACAACACAGGTAAGAACACAAACAATGTTACAAGGAATAATATGCCATACGTTATGGTTGTGTTATTGACGTTTGACCTAAGCCTAAGGCATCAACTCTCCATCTTATCTGCATGGGGTTAAAATGCTCAAAAATTAGGGGCATCTCTGAACTGTCTTCCTGTGTGTGTGTGTGTGTGTGTGTGTGTGTGTGTGTGTGTGTGTGTGTGTGTGTGTGTGTGTGTGTGTGTGTGTGTGTGTGTGAGAGAGATGTCTTACGACAACCTACGACCTTTCATGGAAAATGGTACTCTACTACTCAGTATAGAAGGTTTTATTGAAAAAGTTGAGAGCATGACAACAAGCAGTATAGTTGACCAGTGTTCCAGTCAGTCCGGCCTCTCCTCCATTTTGATTGGACGGTCAGACAAGATTGACATTGATGAGCGATGCTCTTCTACAAAAATTGAAAATTAATGTGTTCGTTTCCATTAATCTTTTCTTTTTTATCTGACTGTCCTGTATTCTGGCTGTTTGTCTACTTACTTACTTACTGTAGTGATCTTCTCCCTCTAGGCAGAACAACAATGTCTGGAGACAGAGCAGTGACCAGGAGTGTGACTGGAGCTACCAGAGTCATGGGCCTGATGTTCAGTCTGCTGTGTCTGCTGTCTCTGGCCAACTGTCTGCTGGACAGAGACACAAAGGTACAGAACGTTGTTGTTAAACTGTGTTTAATATTGAGTACAATGCACATTGGAAGTAACTGTAAGGGCCCATTCCCACTGGGCCAGATAAAGATAAAGATACAGATAAAAAATATCTGTCTCCATTGAAGTGGATGATGGACAGTCCCCTCTCATCCACTTCAATGGAGACTTTCTTTATAGCTGGCCCAGTAGGAATGGGCCCTAAAACTTAAAGATTGAGACAATATAATAGTGTTGTAATTAATCATAATGCACTTAAGGCATTCTAAAAGTAATTATATATGTTTATAATCATGTATGACTTATAACATTATAAGCATTATAAGCTCAGTGGAACAGCAGATCATATAACTACCTCAAATTAGCTAGTTATTATAGATAACTATAATAATTTAATACAAGAATTATTGCTTTTTTTGATACGCATAATTATAAACATTCCTAACAAGTGTTATAATGCCTTATAAATGTTGTATGCATTATAGACCCCTCATTCAAAATAACTGGTTGCATTATGAAGATGCCAAACCTTTACCAATGCATTGCTTTCAGGAGGAATGGGAGGAATTGGATTTGGAGGAGGAGGTTGACATCCCTTTGAAGAACATGCATGAAAAGGTGTGTTATTTAAATGCTGTGCAATATGCGTTGCTCAGTGATAATACAGAGGTGAGGATAATAATGCCAATGTTGTTCAAACTGTGAAGTTCTTCACACTGTGAAGAACATAGAGAAGATTCAAGAGGAGCTGTGACCAATAACAGCTCATCTTGTTTCCTCATACATCATAGCAGCATAAAAGAAAATAATAACAAGAATTGAATTGAACCCCAACCTTCCTTTCTCCACCGTTGTAACTGATGTTTTTCTGAGAACTCTGAAAACATGTGCTTCTCTCCAGCTGTTTGAATAAAGTCATTTTGTTCTTCAATGCCCTTGGGGTTTAGTTTTACCCTTACCCTCCTCCTGACCCTTCTGTTTTAAATATCTACGGTATATATTTTTTGCAATTTTTTTTATTTTATATTTCTATCCGTCTGTCATTCAATGTTATGAGATACTTAAATGGTTTCCTGTGTAAATAAGCTGAAAAGCTTACTAGGATCTTCTTTTAGTTGACCTTATAGTGAACTGTACTGTCATGAAACTGTACCTTTTTTTTCTATGCAAACTTCTAATAAAGTCTTCAATCAATCAATCAGTTTACTGTCAATATTCCAGGATGACCTCCCACTTGGGTAATGACGCCCCCTGGCGATCATTCAGAGAAACTACTTCAGCTCCCGTACTAACGTAGGTAGGAAGGGCCTGTCACTCAAACCGGAGTGACCCGCCTCCAGGCTATATAAGCCCCCGGAGGCGGAAGTAACATCCTCTTTTCACTCTCTGCGATATCACATTCAGATAAGTTGAAACTCAGCCTTTGTATTTTATTCTTCGCGCATTAGCCTAAAGCGGTGGCATTGGAGTCGCCCACTGGCGAGTGTAGAATTATACCCGTACTTAAGAATAATTATTCTTGTCCCGTCCTAAACCGACGGTTTTCTTTTCTATAACAAAGAAATTTACCGCTTGTTCAGGCTTCTGCCCGAACCAAGCGTGGCCTAGCTTTAGCCGTTAGCTTGTTAGCTCGTCAGCTTCCTTTGTTAACGTTAGCTACATTGCTTCGCTATGAACCCTCTTGCTTTCTGCCGAGGGAATGTATGTTTGTTCTGCTGTTAGCTTGTTAAGGCCTCTGCCTGAACCAAGCGTGGCCTAGCATTAGCCGTTAGCTCGTTGCTCGACAGCTTCCTTGTTAACGTTAGCTACATGTTTTGCTATGGTCCCTCTTGCTTTTCTGCCGAGGGAATGTATGTTTATGCCTGAACCAAGTTTGGCCTAGCTTTAGCCGTTAGCTCGTTGCTCGACAGCTTCCTTGTTAACGTTAACTACACTGCTTCGCTATGGTACATCGGTTCCACCTGGCTAGGGCAGGCCTCGGAGCCTGCGCTCCACCAGGAGGGCTTAACGCTCTGGATCCTACAGCCCAGGCTGTCCGCCCCAGGCGGCCCGCACCGATAGTCAAGGTGCGGCGCTGCCGTCCGGGGCACCGCTTGTTCAGCAGCGCGCCTTGGTCAAGATGGCGCCAAGCGACGTGAGACACCGCCTGCCGTGCAGCCGACCGCAGCTAGCTCCACTGTCACTGGAGCTGGCGGGTCTGGCGGAGTTACCGCGAGGAAGGTGACTAAGAAGTCTAACAATATCCCTCCGGTGACTTTTCTCCTACGGGCGCGGTGCCTAAAGAGTAGCGTTGTGATGTGACCGTCGGGGACGTCCCCTTCGACGTGAACTTTAACAAAGCAGTCCGATCCTTCAGGCGCGAATCGGACCTGAGCTCCAGTCAGAGCTAGGGTTCGTACTCAGGATACTCTGAGGACGAGAAGGAGGAGGACATGGCGGAGGAGGATGGCTCTCGCCCTGTCTTTACAGTGAAAGGTAAGGCCCCTGCGGCGCCAGCACTTCAACTGCCCCTCCACCCGCCAGTCAAGCGGGTGGAGCGGGTGGAGCGATGGCAGAGGACTTTGGTTTTCTGCAACGGAGATGTTGGATTCACTAAAGCGCTACAATCCTCATGGAAGTTACACAAGCACAATCTTTTCTGGGTTCTGTCAGACCCCAGTATAGAGTGGTGGGCACGACGTTTATTTTCTGTACCCCGCGTCGGGGAAAGGAAAATGAGAATGTCGATGTATATGCCTCCTGTGTCCCAGATAGATCTGTTGAAAGAACAAAGTCTGTTTCTGTCCAACTCTATTGCACTAGCACAGATGACTCCATCTTGCATGACTCCTGTAAAAGTGTTGAAAGTCCTGTCAGGATTTTTTAATCAATCAGGGGTTTTATCAGCAACCAGTATTGTTAATGTCAAACATTTATATGGTTCCTCTTACACGCGAGGGGAATATCCCTCGCGTGAACAATGCAATGAATTTAACGATGAGTCACTAATTCTGTCGGCCTACTATGAGCCCTCGTCACGGGACAAGCATGAAGGCCATAGCGCAGGTATTAAACGTAAAAGTTCCTCCCCTGTCAGGGGAGAATGCTTTAGTTGCGGACATTGTAGAGGTTGATTGTGTTGGGGCAGGGGTCCGTGGTGTCACCCGGTTCCCCTCCCCCCAAACGAGGACGTTTATTTTCCCCGCGTCGGGGAAATAAAAATGAGAATGTCAATGAATATGCCTCTTGTGTCCCAGATAAATCTGTTGAAAGAACAAAGTCTGTTTCTGTCCAACTCTATTGCGCAGATGGCTCCATCTTGCATGCCTCCTGTAAAATTGATGTAGTCCTGTCAGGACTCCTTTGTCAATCACAGGTTGTGTCAGCAACCAGTAATGTTATGTCAAACATTTAGATGGTTCCCCTTACACGCGAGGAGAATATCCCTCGCGTGGTCAATGCAATGAATTAACAATGAGTCACAAAATTCTGCCGGCCTACTAATGAGCCCTCGTCAAGGGTCAAACATAAAGGCCTTCCCCGCGTCGGGGAAATGAAGATGAGATGTCCCAGATAAATCTGTTGAAAGAACAAGTCTGTTTCTGTCCAACTCTATTGCACAGACGACTCCATCTTGCATGCCTCCTGTAGTATTGATGAAGTCCTGTCAGGACTCGTTAATCAATCACAGGTTTTTATCAGCAACCAGTAATGTTAATGTCAAACAATTATGTGGTTCCTCATGCGCGCGAGTGGAATATCCCTCGCGTCGACAATATGACTCCTTTATGCATGCCTCCTGTAAGAATGATGGAGTCCCGTCAGGACTCCTTAATCAATCACAGGTTTTTATCAGCAACCAGTAATGTTAACGTCAAACAATTATGTGGTTCCTCATGCGCGCGAGTGGGCTTTCCCTCGCGTGAGCGATGCTATGAATTTAACTTTGAGTCAGAAATTCTGTCGGCCTACTATGAGCCCGGGTCAAGGGACAAGCATAAAGGCCTTAGAGCAGGTATTAAACGTAAAAGTTCCTCTCCTGTCAGGGGAGAATGCTTTAGTTGTGGGCGAGTCTGTTTATCAGTCGAATCGCTTGGTTCTTCCTGTCTCTCTATCGAGCGAAGTGCGAACGCTTCCGGTGACACCGGATACGGATTCGCTCGCTCCCCGCTTCCGGTCCCGCCGCAAAATAGCTCCGCTAGTCAAGCGGTACAACCAGAAGGTGTTTCCGCCATGCGGCCTATTGAACCCTTGCGCTCCGCATCCGGTCGTTCCGGATACGGATACGCAGGTCTCCCGCTTCCGGTCCAGTCGCCAAATAGCTCCGCCGTCACGGAAGCACAGTGGGGGGGTTTCTCTCTCTCAAAACACGCTAGCACGCTGCGCGTGCCAGTGGAGGTTATGCGTAAAAGTTCCTCTCCTGTCAGGGGAGAATGCTTTAGTTGTGGGCGAGTCTGTTTATCAGTCGAATCGCTTTGCTCCTCCTGTTGCTCTATCGAGCGAAAACCGAACGCTTCCGGTTTCACCGGATACGGATTCGCTAGCTCCCCGCTTCCGGTCCGGCCGCAAAAAGCTCCGCTAGTCAAGCGGTACAATCAGAAGGTGTTCCCGCCTTGCGGCCTATTGAACCCCTGCGCTCCGCATCCGGGTGTTCCGGATACGGATACGCAGGTTCCCCACTTCCGGTCCGGCCGCCAAAAAGCTCCGCCGTCACGGAAGCACAGTGGTGGGGTTTCTCTCGCTCAAAACACGCTAGCACGCTGCGCGCGCCAGTGGAAGTTATGCAACCCGAGCCATTGGGTATTTCGAACGATAACCAGGGGTTACAGGTTACAGTTCGCAGACATACCCCCGCTCTCGAGCAGGGTTATTCATACCAGGGCGCGTGGTTTAAAAGCAAATCTTTTGAGAGAAGAGATCAGCTCCTTGCTAAGCGAGGGTGCTATAGTGGAGCTGGACAGGACCCAATCCCGCATGGGATTTTGGAGCCGTTATTTCCTGGTGCCCAAAAAAGGGGGGGGGGCTACGTCCCATCCTGGACCTAAAGGCACTAAACGTGTACCTGAAGAAATACGTTTTCAGGATGCTAACTGTACCCACCATGTTACGGTCGGTCAGGCAAGGGGATTTCCACTGTTCAGTGGATCTGAAGGATGCTTATCAGCACGTCCAGATTTATCCCCCACACAGGAAATTCCTACGGTTCGCCTTCGAGGGTCGCCTGTACGAGTATACAGTACTCCCTTTCGGTCTGTCACTGAGCCCGAGGGTTTTCGTGAAAGTGACCGAAGCAGCCATCGCCCCGCTGAGACAGCAGGGCGTCAGGTTGGCGACGTACATCGACGTTTGGATGATTTCAGCGAGCTCCGCCCACGAAGTGGCGCGTCACACACAAGTGGTTTTGGCTCACCTGAAGGCCTTAGGTTTCATAGTCAACCACGGCAAGAGCATGCTGACTCCAGCAAGTCGTCTTACATTCATTGGGGTCCTTCTGGACTCATCCGACATGTCGGCCCGTCTCTCAGAGAAGAGGGTGGACAGGTTTCGGGAATGTCTCGACTCCTTTTCAAGTGGGCCAGGAGGTCACTTACAGGAGTTGCATGGTACTGACGGGAATGATGGCCTCCGCAGTACATCTGTTGCGTTTGGGCAGGTTTCATATGAGACCTTTTCAAAGATGGATGTTATCCCTCGGGATCCCGCCCTCCTTGAAGTACAAGAAGGTTACGGTTTCCCCTTCCTGCGCGATCGCCCTGTCTCCGTGGCTGGTGGAGGGGTTCCTCACCAGCGGAGTCTCGATTGGCGGGGTGGTTTCCCGCAAGTCGATCACGACAGACGCCAGTCTTAGTGGATGGGGAGCCACTTTCGAGGGGCGCACAGCGCAGGGGCTTTGGCCTCTGGAGATGAGGGGTCGTCACATCAACTATTTGGAGTTGATGGCTATACTCCTGGCGCTCAAGCATTTCGAGCCTTGGATTTTGCATTGTCACGTCCTGGTCAGGACAGACAATACGACGGCCATGTTTTATGTCAACAAACAGGGGGGCCTGTCGTCGTTGCCACTGGACCGTCTGGCTCGAGAATTGACGGTTTGGTGCTTGTCGCGCCTCAAGTCGATCAGGGCCTTACACGTCCCAGGTCTCCTCAACAGCGGAGCAGATCTCCTGTCCAGGGGAGGTCCTCGCTACGAGGACTGGTCTCTCCACCCCAGGGTGGCGAGCCAGATTTTTCGCAAGTTCGGTCAGCCAGTGGCGGACCTGTTTGCGTCAGCGGAGAATACGAAGTGTCCGTTGTTCTTCGCGGTGAAGGGCAGTCCTCCCTTGGGGTTGGACGCCTTAGCGCACACGTGGCCGAGAGGTCTACTGTACGCGTTTCCCCCCTTCGACTTAATCCGACCCACTCTGGAGAGAGTCAGGAGGTTCGGTCTGGAGATGCTCCTGGTGGCTCCCTACAAGGGCACGTGGAGATCGGCGATCGCCCCTCTCCTTTGCGAACCGGGTTGGCAGCTGCCTCAGTGCAGGGACCTGTTGAGTCAGGCCAGGGGGGAGATCTTCCACCAAGACCTGCAGGTCCTAGACCTGTGGGTTTGGCACGTGAAAGGTTAAACCTGCTGGCAGCCGGTTTTTCTTCTGAAGTGGTTGCTACCATTCAGAGTGCTAAGGCGCCCTCTACGAGGGCGTCTTATGATGGAAGGTGGAATGCCTTTGAGGACTGGTGTGAGTCGCGTGTTCCACCTGTGGTGGCTCATGTGGCGTCAGCCCAGGAAATTCTGGAATTTATGCAGAACCGCTTGAAAAGTGGTCTGGCATTTTCTACCCTTAGGGGGTATTTGGCGGCTATTAATGCCTGTCACCTGGGGGTGGCGGGCAAGGCACCTTCTAAAGTCCCGGAGGTCATCAAGTTCATGCAAGGAGTTGAACGTTTGAGGCCGGTGACTAGGTCTTTGTTCCCAGTTTGGGATCTGCAGGTGGTTCTAGGGGGCCTATGTCGGGCTCCCTTTGAGCCGCTTGTAGGGATGCCTTTGAAACTTTTGAGTTTCAAGACGGCTCTTTTGCTGGCTTTGGCCACGGCTAAAAGAGTTGGTGACCTGCAAGCTCTCTCGGTGTCTGCGGAGTGCATGCAGTTTATGAACAATGATCTCAAGGTGTTGCTCAAGCCTCATCTTAAGTTTGTTCCTAAGAACATGGTGGTTCCTAAGGAGCCTGTTGTTCTTCTGGCTTTTCATCCTCCTCCGTTTGTCTCGGTGGAGGATGAACGGCTGAATTGCCTTTGTCCTGTCAGGGCATTGAAGGCCTACTGTGACAGGACTGCTGGTTCTAGAGCTTCTTCTCAGCTCTTCGTGGAAATGGGCAATGTTCTTGTCAGAAAGCCGGTGTCTAGACCCACTCTTTCGAGGTGGATTGTGGATGCTATTAGGCTGGCTTACTCTAGTGCGGGTGTGGAAGTGCCGGCGGCACTTAAAGCCCATAGCACTAGAGGTGTGGCTACTTCGTGGGCACTGGCAAAGGGAGTCTCCGTTCAGGAGATTTGTGTTTCGGCGAATTGGTCTTCGCCTTCTACCTTTGCAGCCTACTATCACCTGGATATCGAATCCTCTTCGCTAGCGCATTCGGTTCTGGGTGCAGTTGCCTCCTCTACGTCATAGAGGAGTCGGATCTTCCCCTCCCACAGGTGGGCATGTAGCCACCTGGGGTATTTTGGGGGGACCCTGTGTTTTCCTTATATAGTGTGTCTTACTTATAAGGCGGACTTGTCCTTTTCATTCAGTTGAATGAGGCGGACTTCGGTTTGTCAGGGTCTCTCCTTATTTTCTCATGCCTTCACACCCAGGTCCGGTGGGCCTGGGACCTTCTGGGTGATGGGTCACGCCCGTTTGGGCTGTGCTCACCCGTATGAGGGGTGTGTGGGGGTATGAGAGTAGGTTGTGGCTTAGAGGGGAGTTTAAGAATCCCAAGTGGGAGGTCATCCTGGAATATTGACAGTAAACGGTAGGTTCCGTACGGAACCATTGTTTACTTAGATATGGAAGGATGACCTCCCACGTAATGCCCCTCTGTTTCACTGAATGTGGCAGAGAGTGGTATTAAGAGGATGTTACTTCCGCCTCCGGGGGCTTATATAGCCTGGAGGCGGGTCACTCCGGTTTGAGTGACAGGCCCTTCCTACCTACGTTAGTACGGGAGCTGAAGTAGTTTCTCTGAATGATCGCCAGGGGGCGTCATTACCCAAGTGGGAGGTCATCCTTCCATATCTAAGTAAACAATGGTTCCGTACGGAACCTACCGTTCAGTTCCAGTCATGCTGTTAGAAGGCAAGGAACCGTCGTCTTGTCCATTTTCATCACTTATGTTTACTGTTAATTGCAGCTCAACTTGGTGCTGCGTCGGGAAATAGAGAAAGCAGAAGCGTCAAAGGTGAGACATGTTCTGAAACATGAGTATGTGAATTATAACTCATACAATTGGGATGGTTGTAATGTGTCTCCCTGCTCTTCTATTGAGACATTTAGATTGTGTCAAAGGTCATGGAATATAACTCATGCTTAGCTGTAATGCATTAATTACTGTATGTAAGACATTACCCCATAACTGACTACTAATCTGAAATTCCATCCACCAGGAGGCCCTTCATTCAAGCGAAGAAACCTTCCAGGAGATCATTGATGAATATGACCGCCATGTAGAAACAATGCAGAACATCATTGCTAGAGGTCCCCCTGAGAGTGAGCAGCTGCTGATGCGCATGAAGCTGTCATATCAAATGATGGACACCGAGGTTTACAAGGCCAAAAAGGAATTACTTGAACATAAGGGGCAAAAAGAGCTATTGGACCTAGCCATAGCTCGAGGTAAAAGGGTGTTAGAGAGGAATTCTGAGGATCTGTGACAAATCACAGGCCAGTGTCATATGCATAAAGATCTGCTCCAACTTTCTCTACTTCAACCCCAGCATGGGCCAGGGCAATGTGTGCCACAAATAGCCAATCTACAAGCTCATAGTGTGAGCTTATAGATCGGCTATTTGGTGTAAACAGTACAAAAACAGTCCACGTGTTTAGATAATGTTTAATCATCATGTGCCTGATTGATTGTTTGATTGAATACTTTTATGTTTGAAAACAAGAAAAAATAAGTACTGTTCGGGTCTGTGTATACTGTATGTATACATACAATAAATACTAGATATAGCTTTTGTATCTTAGCTTTAGATTATAAAACGTTTACCTAATTATACAAGCTTTAATAATTGCATGAGATCCTCTAACTTGTGATACATGATTTCTATGATTATATAAATTACAATAGCCTATATAAGCTTTAAATCTGTTATCTTAGTATGATAACTCTTTGCAGTAAAAGTCCAATAAAGTGTTTTTGTACTGTTGTTTACATCCACTTTTTAAGATCTTTATTTCAGACTCAATGCACATGCAGGTGTTCCCCGAAAAAGCTTATTCAGCCGTAGTAGGCTATATACTTCCCAACGACACTCGGTTTACACAGTAGGACAAAGCAAACAAAGAATTGTCTTCTTGCAATAAAATGTTGTGGTCATGCTCGCACCCCTCCTGTCTGGCTTCAGCCACAGGACAACAATCAGCTCAAAGACATACATTGCCCTAAATGTGGGTTTTGATTTCATCAGCAAACAGACACCATTCAGCTGGTTCTGGTAACACTGGTGCACACCAGATTGAGAGGGAGAAGCCCGCTGGATCAAGTATTAAATTCCTTCATGTTGGCTATATCAAAAATAGCAGATGTACAAGTTCCACTTCCACCTGTCCATGATCAAACAATTCTCTGATGCAAATAGTATGCAAAACAGCAGTGTTGGAAAAAGTCTGTTACAAGTAAAAGTCTGGAATTCTAAATTTACTTGAGTAAAAGTACAAAAGTATTGGCATCACGACGCATTGTGAGCTAGTGTGGCCTATTTTCAAATAGTGGAAATGTATGTATGGCTGAAGTGGTTAATGTATGTTTTTTTTTACATTATATATAAATTCCAAATAAGTAACTAGTAACTAAAGTTTTTCAATAATGCAATATTTGCATCAGAGATATAGTGGAGTAGAAGTAGAAAAACATATCGGTTTGCTTTGCAGGCTACAGTCCCGCACACACACGTGCACGCACAGATACACTGATGTGCACACACATAGGGCCTACACACTTTGCAATATTAATCTCTGGATTCCTAGACAAACTGTCTATGGTTTAGAATGTTTTGTTTGTTTGTTTGTTACCTTTATTTAGACTCTGAAATACAATTGAGCGCAAGCACTCATTTACAACGCAACCGAGATTGTACAACAATGAACAACAACATATATACATGTATACATTTACAGATCATTTGAAAAATCAAAAAGAGAATACTTGAAAACTGTAGAAAGTTCAAGAAACTAAAAGCTAAATTAATTAAAACATATACAGTTTAGAACAAAGGTGTTAGAAACCAGCATCCTAAAATGGCCTAAGGCCGGCAGATATTTTATTTTTAATGATTTTTGGAGCTTGTTCCATGCAAGTGGTAGCCTAGTTCCAGACTCTGAATCGCTAGCCACACCCCTTTATTTTTTTTTGTTTGGCGAATAATGAAGTGAAACGAAATGTCAATTTAGGCTGAGTGTCAGGCTATGCAAGTGGAGCACTGATAGAAAATGCTGCCTTGCCAAGCTCTGTATGAGCAAATGGAACCTTGAGCGTCAAAATGTCGCTTGAGCGCGTCTGATAGGGACTAGGGTCCAGATTCAGCATTGAACAAATATAAGGGGGGAGCAATCCTGAGAGAGCTTAAGAAAAGATAAGATGTTTCATGACATCAGGACAGCTTTAAACACAGCAGCCAGGCTGTGCTGTCACACGGAGAGCTCTGCTTTCAACCAAATGGCCTGTGACCTATGACCCTGAGATCATCCATCCCCAAGCACTCCTCAAAATGGGACACACATCTATTCACGTTCATTTCATAGTTATTAACCATATTAAACAAATGGTTATTACGGGTCTACTGTGTAAGCTTTCTGTTATGTTTGTAACATTCCAGTATGATTAAATATAATTGTTATCATTCTCACTCATGCACGAAGGTACATTTATTATCATTTGATTATTATATTTCATTATTCATTCTTTTTCCAATATTCTTTCTAAAAAAAGAATCACAGTGGGAGAATAGCATACATATTTTTAATGGAATTAACTTTAGGTTGAGTGAATTAGTTAGTTGTGGGTATTCTCTTTCTTCCACCCTCCTCCCTCGTTTTAGAACACGTAACATCCCTTTGGAGCTCATGGATAAAACGGAGCAGTATTTAAATGATGTGCAGGTTATAATGGAGGGAGCCCCAGAGTCAGATACTAAGATATGGATGCCCTTGTTTCAAGATGTGAGGTCCATGGTTTTTTCAGTCAAAAAGGCCCTGGCTATGGCTGATGCATATCAAGACTTAATGTTGCGGGACATCGAAATGAACATAAAAAGAATTAAAAATGAGATGATCGAAATCTACAAGTAAGTAATGATCGTTAAAACTCTTCTTTACACATAATATAACATGATACATTCCATTAAAAATCCTTTGTGGTAAAATTATCAAAAGAAAAGTAGGTGATTTTTCAGTAACTTCACAGCCATTCCAGGGTAGATTCCAAACTGGTAAACAAAAGGCAGTACCATGATCCAATGATTTCCAGTTCTGACCGCCAACTCTGGCTTTGTTCTTGTCCCAGTTTACAGTACAACAAGACCTTGGATGAGCACATGGCAGTGACCGTTGCCTTCGCATGAAGTTCCTCTCTATTGTAGGTCAAGGTGTCAAGTAAAATAAAATAGAAAAACAATAATTTTATACTCTCCAAAACAAACAGATAAACATCCTTGTTGGCAAGGATGCTAGAATCGGGTTTTGTTAAACCAACCTTGATGTGTTCACCAAAAGTTGTCTTTCAGTTCCTGATATGGAATTCGTATTTGTTAGTGCACGTGTGTGTCTGTGTGCGTGCGATGTGCGTATGTGACCTTCAGGGAATCAGGGTTAAGTTTATAGGTATGTTTATAATGACACTAATTCCAATTAGGTTGTGAAGAATGCACAAATAACAAAAGTGAAAACATCAGTTGACATAACAGTCTAGACAGAATCTATTCAAGCATTGCACTGCATCGCAAACACACCTAATCATTGCACCTTGTGTTATAAACTTATAATCTAGGGAAGTGCTTACTGGCACCCTATAAAATTGTAGGAGCACTGTCATCAAACACACTCACACACACACGCACGCACGCACGCACGCACGCACGCACGCACGCACGCACGCACACACACACACACACACACACACACACACACACACACACACACACACACACACACACACACACACACACACAGTTACGGGAAATCATTTCCAATGTCATTTAATGGCAACTACGTGCAATCGTGCATGCTCATGTGTTTATGTCCAGTATGGCAGGCCTCCTTTCAACCTGGCTGAGCTCCAGGCTGGAGTCACTCTGCCTCTGTTTTGAGGAAGTTGTCAGATTGTCATCTGTAGCATGTTGGAATTAACAACACATATCATCTTCACAAAGTATAATTCCTCTCTTGGATGCCGACTTTGATTATCATTATTGATTAATGTAATCTCCTCTGCCAAATTTGACATGACATTAAATGTATTTCCTTATATGAATGAAATGAAAGATTATAATGAATAAACACACTTTTTAATTTCAAGGACCCTCATTTTGGTGTGCATGATTAGGCCATGGACAGCCATAACTCTGCGAGTGTACAGACACACTCTCAGACACAGCTGTAAAGGTCCATTTGATTCCTGATCCTATAACTATGAATCATTTAGCTGGGGACCCACTGGAATCTGGACCTCCCAGTCACCAATTTGAAGTACAGTAGGCAAGTGTACCCTCAGATGTTTAGTGTGGAAGTAAGTCAGGCAAATCTTGATTTCTAAGAACCTCTGGGCATTCCCTGAGTCCAGTTCTTCAATTAGCTCTGCCAGTCACTCCAGCACAAACCAGACACCATTTCCCTGTGACCCTGCAGGACTTACAGGGCTTGTTCTAGGGCAGTGGTTCTGAATTGTATTAATTTCAACGACTCCCCATTTGGCACATATTATTGGCCACAGACCCCAATAATCCTGAGAGACTATTGGATACTGTAGGTCATTCTAATCACTTTTATTTTACTCCACTTCATCCTTATTGTCTCCACCAGCCGAAGGCTGAGGGAGAGTATGTTTTCCCCTCCGTCCGTGTGTCCGTCCGTGCGTCCGTGCGTGCGTCCGTGCGTCCTCGCAGTTTGTGAGCGCCAAATCTCAGTCGCCGTTGGCCCGGTCGCTGCCAAAGTGAGCACACACATTCCCTGGATGCCAATCTAGAACCTCTGCCCTAAATTTTTCAAATGGGCCTTTTCTAGCGCCAACTAGTGGCCGATGTTTGCTAAACACATTTCTGTGCACTACTCTTACAGATTTTGTCCAAAAATCCTACAAATCGGTAGGCAATATCTCGACAGTCATGTGATCGACACGGATCTGTCCGATTTTGCATATTCCATCCTGATTGGCTAAGATTGGCTTCCAAAGTTTGTGGGATTGAGCCGTTTTGAACAAAATGCCTCAAATCACAAACGCAAAGTGCAATTATCATGAAATCGCACACACATGTTCCCACTAGGCCGAGGAAGAAATGCCACTTAATTTTTTTTTAATCAGCCTCATGGTGGCGCTATAACTCCACCGATCAGTTTCAAACTTTGTAAGCGCACTCCCTAGAGGCTAAGGATAAACCTTTGCCCTGCATTTTTCACATCAGCCTTTTATAGCGCCACCTTTGGGCCGACTTATGTAAAACACATTTTTGGATATTACTCCTTGAGATTTTATCCAAAAATCATGCAAATCGGTACACAGTATCTCTATAGTCATGTGATCAAGTCCGATCCGTCTGATATTTCACATTCCATCCTAATTGGCTAATATTAGCTTCCAAAGTTTGCAGGATTGCTCCGTTTTTGAACAAAATGCCTCAAATCATCAACGCAGCTTGCGATTACCGTGACATTTGCCACACATATTCCCACTAGGTCAAGGAACAAATGCTACCTTTTTAACATTGTCCTGTTATAGCGCCACCAGCAGGTAGACTTTAGCAAAACACATTTTTGGAACACAATGCTTGAAATCATGCATGCAGCGTCCGATTGCCATGAAAGATCTAAGGTGAAGAACATATGCCACCCTTTTTACATTGGCCTATTATACAGTAGCACCACCAGGACGCACGGCCTGGTGGAGACCTGTGCTCGGAAGAGCACTGCTTCTAGTTGTGTGTTCATTCTGTTGAAAATTAACATGGCACAAACGTCAGAGGTATCTTGTCACTTTTTGTCAAACCACACACACACACACACACACACACACACACACACACACACACACACACACACACACACACACACACACACACACACACACACACACGTACACACTCACACGCAGTGTAGATTAAAGTTCTAGCTTAAAACACCTTCAAAGCCGTCCGCACTTGCCCGTACTTGCCTCGACCTCCAATTAGCCAATCGTCTATTCCCGTACTTCCCCGTAATTTATGAAATTAATCATAATTTTTTGAAAAATACAGTCGCAGGTCGTGCTCTGTCTCTTTAAGAGACGTTGTGCAATAGGATCACGTCAGAAACGTGATGACGTCATCGGCTGGCTCTGCCACTGGCTCCACGAGCGGCCATTACGTTCCCCTTCACTGTGTGTGCGGCAGCCTGGCTTAGCCCATCCCCTCGTCTTTTTCGACCAGACGACAGGCGAAATCAAGGCTTCGGAATGAGTGGAATACATGGAATTAGATCGATGTGCGTGCGACGAGGACGTAATGTACTTTCGAACGCTGTTTTTTCTCGCGGATTACCCCATCTCGCTCCATGCAAATGAACGGCAGAAATACAGCCAGCAGCAGCTTCTAAGTAAGTGGCCGCCCAAACACGTAGTGTGTGCACGTCCTGCTGGCTTGCACTGAACGACCCGCGCGCGTTGTTTATCATTTGGTGTGTTTGTTTTTTAAAACATGTTTGTAAATAAAACGCTGATTGCACGGCAGTACCGGGGTTCAGGGGGTTCTGCCGGGGCTTGGAAGGTGTTAAGGGAGGAGCAACCATTAAGATAAAAAAGACTTGAACCAATAGACTCATTCACCTGTCTGCTTCACAAGTCACTTTGACTTCAGCATCACAACAACACAGGTAAGAACACAAACAATGTTAAATGGAATAATATGCAATACCTTATGGTTATGTTACTGCAGTTTGACACTTCACGCGTTAGAAGGACATCAGTCACCAGAACCAAGGCAGGGTGTTTTCGATGAATCTATCATGGTGAATATGGAGTGTGAAATTACCTGATTGCCTGTCTGATAAAATGAATATCAAATATCTAAATACTAAGTGAAATATTCCTTTAAAACAGTTGCTTCATTGCACCACCTTACTTTCATGGAAAATTATATTCCACTCAGTATAGAAAGTTTTATTGAGAAAGTGGAGAACAAAAAGCAGCAGCATAGCTGACAGTCCAGCACAGCCTTGACCTCAGCCAGCAGATTTCCAGTCAGTTACTGAAAAAGATTACATATGAGCGATGCTCCTCTCCAAAAGTTGAAAATGTATGTGTTGGTTCCCATTATTCTTAAAAAAAAAAAAAAAAGAAGACGACGAAGAAAAAGAAAGTCTGTCCTGTACGCTGTCTACTTTCTACTTACTGTAGTGATCTTCTCCCTCTAGTAGTAGTAGTTAGTTTATTTTTTTGGTCATTTGTTTAGTACAACGTGTTTTCCTTCATTTCTTGCAATCATTTCATTCACATAAACAGACCAAAAAAAAGGCATAAGCTGAAGCTTAAAGCTTATTGTGCTTACCCTTTAATCTAAGCAGAACAACAATGTCTGGAGACAGAGCAGTGACCAGGAGTGTGACTGGAGCTACCAGAGTCCTGGGCCTGATGTTCAGTCTGCTGTGTCTGCTGTCTCTGGCCAACTGTCTGCTGGACAGAGACACAAAGGTACAGAACGATGTTGTTACACTGTGCTTAATTGATTGAGAACCAAGCAGATTGGGGGTAACCATCTCTACAATGGTATACGCAACTGGAGAGCCTGTTTTCCATGGTTGAGGGTCGTGTTACTACTGTAGGCTATGTGAGCTGCCTTATGTTTGTTTCTATACTTGTGTTAAATGGACAAGGAGCTGTTTTCATGTTCTATTACATAAAAATTGATTCCACACTTATCTTTACTCTTAATGTCAGGACAAGGCCAAGGAGACATTAAGGACCCTGGAACAGAAAGCAAGAGCTGCAAATGGGGGTAATCCGATCTCCATTCCTTTCCAACTGCCAGAGAGTTACTTTGGTGTGGTAAGAGTGAAGAGCCATTCAGCAGTTATTTCATAGGGGCTATAGAGAAAAAACAACAGTTATTACTGAATACAAATGTGAACATGACAAAGCATTACCAATGGTATGGCTTTACTTTCACCCACCAGGCTGTGGCGGTCTTGGCTGAAACAGAGCGCTACGTCAATGCTTTGCAGGCAATATTGGAGAGAGGTCCACCTGCCATAAAGGAACATCTGCCAATGCTCTGAAGTCCTTGTTTGTCTCAACCAAAGAGTTCATTGTTGAGGACGATGACGATTTTACAGACATGCGGTTGCAGAACATCCAAAAGGCAGTGGAAAGACTTATGGATATGATGAGAAAGCTTCAAGACGAGGGAAAGATTAAGAACGATGACGGTTTGGCACACGTAAGGATGCAGATGTTCCAAAAGTCAGCGGAAAGAACCATGAATCTGATTAAAAAGTTTAAAGATGAGCTCTGACAAATCACAGGCTGTTCACAATGCATGTTTTATAATGTGTCTTATTTTTAATAACATTTGATTTAATCATGTTCATCTTATGTGTCACATATGATTATGATATTGTATGGAAAGCCTTGATGATAATAAGGAAAGTTTTACTGTATCACTTCCTTTCTGTCATATACATATCGGTATGTTAAATTATTAATTAGAAAACAAGACTGCTTGTCCACATGATTTTAATGTTGGCTAAGGGAATATTTTAAGCTCAATGAAAATAAATAAATTACATAATCTTTGAAGGTGTGGTTCAATCTGAAATGTCTATCAGGCTACGAGTAACACACAGATATTTGGCAAGGATGCTAGAATCTGGTTATACTTGTTTGTGTGGTTCCATTTATTTAAAAATACAATTCTAAATACAACTAATTTACAAAGGAACTTTGCTGGGTGCAAAATCTTGTAGCATATTATGGCTGGACTGTGTGAGGAATTTGATAAATTGTGGGCAATGTGTTTGAGAGAGAGATAGACAGTTGGATTGGATGTGAATTCCAGGATATTAAATGTTCATCTACACCTTTCTGCAGTGGTCCTAGTAATACATGTTGTAAAATGTACTAAGCATATCACACTACATGAGACATGAGAACTAACCCTAATGGGGCATTTGATTTGAACAGTGGAACTTTAGGAGATTTGGAAGGAACTATACTAGACTGAACCAAGATTAGAGCACACAAACACAAATGTTTCTTGTGAGAGTGTGTTCTGACTGAGGATGGCCTGAGGATTGTACTTTGGTCTGTGTTGGGTGTAAGCACAGCCTCTAGGAGTCGCCAGAGGAGCTTTTAGACTAGTCTTCTTGCCATGGATACAATGATTATTGGAATTACCCCATGTTATTTCTCCCTTGTAGTAAGTAACACACAATGACTTGTCATTCAGTGTTTCCCCTCTGAGTTATTACACACGTGCACGGCTGCGCGCGCGCGCACACACACACACACACACACACACACACACACACACACACACACACACACACACACACACACACACACACACACACACACGCACGCACGCGCGCACACACACACACACACACACACACAGTGAACTTGAGAGAGAGAGAGAGAGAGAGAGAGAGAGAGAGAGAGAGAGAGAGAGAGAGAGAGAGAGAGAGAGAGAGAGTGAGAGTGAGAGTGATGTTAGGACATAGGTTTGAAAAGTACTTTCCTCATGTCACATGTATATACTGTATCAACAGAATGAGCGCTCTGAGGATGCAGGCAAATCAGCACGGAAACTAAACAAGGTGAGTGATGAAAAATGATCTGTTGAGAACATCTTTGGTTGAGTTAAAATAAAATAAACCTAAATATCTTCATCGTTGTATGGACCGATATACAAACATATACAGTAAGTACATTAAAATACATAAAACTTTGGGCATGTGAACAAAATATTACTGTGAACTTTAGCACTTTTTAGGTTAAAACATTGTTGTCATTATGGTTATTATTTGTTAGGCTATTAATGATTACATTATCATTAGTGTGGTTGCCCAACAGGGCAACACATTATAGTCCTGGGGAAACTTTATTTTATTGTTTTATTTTTATTATTTATTTATTATTATTTATATTACTAGGGTAACTTTTCCGCTGCCATTGGAAATTAACAGACAGACAGACTTCTGTCCAGGGGAGTGGGAATCAGTATGGGAGTGGTAGGGATCAGTAGGGAATCAATGGCTATGGGAATCAATAGGGAATCAATTGGTCGAGCTTCACATGACAGTTAGCTTACTGCAGAATATAGTCACCTCAGCAACCGTCAGCAACCACACTTGCAATTTCCAATTGCATCTTTTCTAGTTATCAACATCATCATCGTCATCATTATTATAAGCCTTTATTTGATAGTATCAGTCAAGAGAGAGAGGAAAAGTGGGTAGTGTCGGAGAGTGTCGTCCTCGATGAGGACATTTTGCAGCCATGTGGTAATCGCCCTAACCATTTGGTTAGGGTCACCCCATTACTTTAAATATGAAAACAATTGTTTAATTGATCCCATAGACCTCCCATAACTTAACAAACATATTCATTTGACAATTTTGGCATCAAAAACATTAACCACTTAAATTAAGACCTGAAATTACTTTAGCTATTGAAAAATCTGCAAGATATAGCCTACCAGCTCAGCACCGAGTGCCGCGCTGGGTCTTTCTGTGTGGAGTTTGCATGTTCTCCCTGTGTCTCCTAGGGTAGATAGCTAGATACCCTCACAAAAAATGGATTACAAAATCATGGGATAAAAATTTAGAGGAAAAGATATTTGCTTCTTGGGGGTCCCTCCCTGGAACAACATATTTTGAGACGGGGGTCCGTGGCCAAATACATATCATTTTGGGGGTCCTTGACATGAAAAAGAAACATGCGTTTTTCAAAAACCTTAGAAGGATTTTAGAAAACATTTAAAGAATCAGGTCAAAAAATATTCAAAGACTTGCTATACTTCAAAAATAGCAGATCAAGCTCAAAGCGTGGCACTCGGTGCAGCGCTGTGAGCTTAATTGTATATCTGCTAATAGTTAAAATGAAAGCATAAAACAATGGTTAAAGTAATGTGTAATATTGCATTCCAGAATCCAGACCTAAATGGGTTAAAGCCCAGCATCCGTATATAGACCGATTTCTCAGAGTGGCAACCATACAGTAACTGCGGTGTCAAGCGGCACCTACTGTATGTGTGTGTGCAGCTACATGGCAGCGCTCTGGAAAAAGGAAAACCTTAGCAGAAAATAGCCGATTTACAAGCTTACAGGGTGTGGCATTGCGACATGTTGTAAGCATGTAGATCAGCTATTTTCAGTGAAGATATTTAATTGTAGAATGAAAACAGAAAATACGCTAGCATAGAGCCCTGAGGAACTCTGCTCAGCAACATATGAGGTTTAAGTGATTAACTACCTATACTTGCTTACAGGGTAGTGTATTTACCAGGGACATGCAGAGAAGAGGCAGGGGCTGACATTTCTAAAAGGGCCTTTTGGTAAAAAATATCGGAAATAGCAGACCTCCAAGCTCACAACGCGTCGTGCTGCGACGCGTTGTGAGCTTGGAGGTCTGCTATTTTCACTTCTTGATACCACACTGAACTAAGCATAATCAAGTCAATACTGGAGATGTGGCTTAACGGCATGGATTTCTACACAGAGAGGGCAATTATTTCAAAATGAGATGCTGCATTCAAGTTCAGGAGAGCTTTTGGACAAGGCAATTCTGTTGAATGCTGCCTTCGGGTATGGCATGGAAAGAGGGCATTTGCATTTCTTTCACCATAGTAAAAACTGCATTCATGGTCTGGAGAGGGCACTTTTTACAGACGGGTAAAAGGGCAGGGGCTCCAGCCCCCTTTGATGTCTATGTGTGCACGTGCCTGGTATTTACAGAGATAAATTCCATGGGATTTTCATGAAAAGGGAAACTACATGTGTCACATGACACACATTACACATTGTCTTGTGCTTGTAATGAAGCAAAAGTGAAACTCAACCTCTTTGTGAAGCAAGACGAACAGACTGGAATCTGAATGTGAATGTGTTTTTTCCACACTGAAGCAACGTACAAATAGGAAAGACAGGAATCTGGAGTGACCGGTTTTCAAGATGCTTTAAAAAACCTCCTGTGGATATGAATGTCATTGGTTACCGGTATAGTGAGATCATCAAAGACATATAGTCATACAAGTGCTGCTGGCTTTTAATACCAGATCCGTTCTGGTACAAGTCACACTGAAAGACTGATATCCGCTGAATAAAATATAATTCTGTTTTAACCTCATGACCTTTATCTCCTTGCAACAGTCTTTTAATGAGATGGCCTTACCCGGTCAACTCCGGGCCAGTTTCCAGTGCTCCATCTGCCTGGATACGCTCTCTGAGCCAGTTTCCACTCCCTGTGGACACAACTTCTGCAAAGTGTGCATTGACGCTCACTGGGACAACAGTGTCCACTTCCAGTGTCCCCTTTGCCAGGAGAGCTTCACGCTCAGACCACAGCTCCGCGTTAACACCACACTCAGAGATCTGCTCCAGACGCTCAGCCAGGTGACTGCCGGTAATACAGACGAGGAGGCTTCAACCAAACGTCATGAGGTTCTGAGCGATGTCTGTACCAAAGGCAAGAAGGTAAAGGCCATTCAGTCATGTTCAGGTGAACATCTGCTGCAAGCTCGTCCGATAGATGCTGAACCAAAGGGACACATGCTGTTGGATCCCGTCAGAAAACTAAAGGAAAGGTGAGGGAGATGGATTATGAGAACAAAAAACGATTATGGAAGAAGTGGACCCCTGTGGGTCAATGTTATCTCACCTCACCATTTCGCTATAAATCTGTGATTTTGACCACACATCCCAACACACAAAACCAACAGGGTGTGCAGGCAGCCTTTGGAGATGGTCTGCGAGTCTGATCTGACCCGGGTGTGTGTCCTGTGCAAGGAATCAGACCACCAGACCCATGAATGTGTCTCTTTGGAAGGCAGACTAAGACTGGAAAAGGTGAAAGGTTAAGTCATGCTCAGTGTTTTATACAAGGAGGAAAATAACAGGAGTTGCTCAACAAGACACTTGCATAAGTGAAATTGCTGATGTATGAATAAGTTACCCTAAAAAGGATATCAATATGATAATTAGTATAAAAGTTATGGGCACATAAGCTTTTAGCTCTATACATTTCCGTCAGTCTTCAATTTTTCTTTTTTTGATTACTGTATACATTATGTGATGCTTTGTTATAGATATAGCCTACTATTGATGATGATCTAAATAAAGAGTTATTATGAACCCAGAACCTACATGATTCAATTTAATTATGAATATTCTGTATGATTCTACACAGATAACGTTTGACCAGGAATTGGAAGAGGTACATCAGCTAATTAGGGAGCGCAAAGACATGATGAATAAAGTGCAGCAATCAATGGAGATCAGCAAGGTTTGTATTAGCCAATGGACATTCATTGAATTTTCCTATGGATATGAATGATTTTTAAATAGACAAAAGCACATTTTTGTTTGTTGAAATATGTAACTTTTAATAATTATTTTATGTCAAAAACAATACTTCATCAGAACAATTTCAGTGCCGACATTCAGGACACCGAAAGGGCATTTCATCGAATTCATCAGGCCACTGAGGTCATCCAGTTAAAAGTCACCGCTACGATCGACATCCACCAGAAAAACACAGAGACGCGCAGTCACACCCTCATGGAGGAGCTGCAGGAGGAGCTCAATGACCTGGAGAGGAGAAGACATGAGCTGGAGCAGCTCTCCTTCACTGAGGACCACCTCCCCTTCCTAAAGGTCACTGTTACTCTCTGTCATTGTACTCAGTTGAGAAGAACTACAGTTAAGTTAGGCTCATTTTCAAATTAGAAAATAAACTATCTACCTGTTTCCGTGAGACTTTACTGTAGCATTATGTGTGAGAACAGCTGACATACAAGCTCACATCGTGTCGCAGTTGCAACCGTTGTGAACTTGTAGATCAAACTCGGCTCAGTCGGCTGAGACGCCGGAACTGCCGCACACCTTCTGCGCAATGCACAATGGGACGTTGGAAACTTGTGGATAGAGATATCAGATGACCCAGCCTTTGACCACTTAAGCCCTACAATATCAGCTGCTAATGATACAACAAATAGCGAAAGTCTCACATATCGACAAGCACAAGATGTAGATCTGCTATTTTTGCTATTCTTAATTTTTTTACCATTTAAAGGAAATATCTTTCACATTTTTTATGGTTTTGAAATGATTATTATAATTATTATATTCACACACACACACACACACACACACACACACACACACACACACACACACACACACACACACACACACACACACACACACACACACACTCGTCTCTACAGGACGTACCATCTCTGTGTCAGCCTCCCACCACCAAGGACTGGTCTGAGATCAGTGTGTTCAGTGATGCATGTGTGGGGACAGTGAGGTCTGCGCTGCATCAGCTGCGCCTTGCAATTCACAAAACAGTCGATGAAGAAATCAAGAAGCTGGAAGAAAAAGGTAGAACAGCTAAAACACGTCTAATTCATTAAATGCTGCAATTCTACAATCAAACAAAAAAAAGATCTCTGCAAAGATCTATTCCCATAAAGAATCTAATCAGTGGTCTGTGTTTTCAATGTTGTGAATAATACATTATCTCACTCTCACTTATTTATTCTTTGCAGAACTCAGAAGGATTCAGCAATATGCAGGTAGGTAATGTAATATGTTTTTGTGTATGGATGAATCAGGTTTCTCATGTGTTGCACCAGGCCAGTCCAGGGTCATTCCCCTCTCCACATAGTTGACAGCATTTTGTCCCCTCGTGCTCTTGCTCAGTGGATGTGACCCTGGACTGTGACACTGCGAACGCCGCCCTCGTGGTGTCGGCAGACAGGAAGCAAGTGACACATGATGGAGTGATGATGCATCAGAACGTTCCGGACAACCCAGAGAGGTTTGACACTCTGCTCTGTGTGCTGGGGAAGGAAGGGTACAGCTCTGGAGCATTCTACTTCGAGGTTGGTATAAACCTAACTCACTGTTTTGGGAGAACATTTTATTGTTTAAAAGCAATCGAAAATTACAGAAGGAGATGAATTTCCTGTACCTCTGCTCTGATTAAAATAAAACAAAAATTTCAAAACATGTCTCAGAGCCATACTGTTGGTTTCGTTAACCTATAATCACTGCAATAATGGTTAGGGTTAGGGCACATTTGCAAAGCATCAGTGACTGCTTTCTATCTCTGTCCCCATGCTCGCAGACAGATAAACGAGACATAAACAATGTTCCCCTGTTGGGGTGAAACAAAGTTTCTTGGCAGAGGAAGTTGCTTGCGTGAAGTAGTTTATCTACCAAAATGATGTGAAGAGCTTCAAAACCTAGTGAGGAAATAATGTCTACTGACATAAAACGTGTCTTAATTTTCATACCTTTAATTTCATACTTTCCTAATATTCATTAACTTTAATGTTTATCTACACCAGGTGCAGGTGGAGAACAAGACTAGCTGGGACATCGGGGTCGCCCTGAAAACTGTGAAGAGAAAAGGCTCCCATGTCGTCCATCCCAGTCAGGGCTACTGTGTCCTGATGCTGAGGGACAACAACACGTTTCTGGCTTGTGACCGAACCCAATTTGCTATTGACCTCTCCAAGAAGCCCCAGAAGGTGGGGGTGTTTGTCGATTACGACGCGGGAGAGGTGGCTTTTTACGACGTTGGGCACAAGAGGCACATTTACTCCTTCACGAGAATGAAGTTCCCCAAGAATCTGTTCCCCGTTAAACTGCACCCTTATCTAAACCCCTGCTGCACAATACGTAATGGTGATAACTCTGCCCCAATGGTCATCACCCCTGTGAGTTAAAACATGCACCTCATCTCAACGAGGTGATTGTTTGCCTTCCTGTTTGAAGTGGGCGACTCGTCTTATCTGTTTGTTTTGAATACATCATCCCAAGAGATTGCTTTGTCTCAAGTATTTATTAGTTTGTTACCTCTTGCCTGGCAAAGTCACCAGAGAAGGTAAATAGAAACTACAAGAGCAGTTCCTCTGCTGTCCGTCACAAAGTATAGCAATGTTACTCAATGTGACTTATAAAATAATGCCAAATGCATCAATATAGTATCTTGTTTAACGCGATTCAGTTAAAATACCAAGATATACTGTATGCAGATTTTAGTTTTTCTGTACACTCTCAAAGCAATATTGATTGCATCATTTCAGATTCTATGCAATTAAATGTGCCACTACTGATTGTCTGCTTGGTGTTAAGTGTGTTTTAATGTGGAAGTGTGGTTTCTTGTGAAGAGATGAATTAAAAAGAATCCCTCATGTGGTTCTCACACTTTGTTGAAAATAGCAGATGTACAAGCTGGCTGCTTGCAGCGTGACACTTTGTGCTGCTCTGCAAGCTTGTACATCTGCTATCTGCTAATAGCCAACTCTAACATCTGACACAGATGCTTTCCTGGTTTTAATGGTGTAGTGTAGAGGCTTAGTAAGAATAAAATACTTACATATTTCTTTAAACATGCAACACGCTGAATGTCTCAATTACAAATGGAAGAAAATCACAAATATAATCACAAATATATCTACAGGTATAGATACTATATGCAATATTGTCTCCTTACCTGTGTTGTGTTGTGTTGTGTTGTGTTGTGTTGTGTTGTGTTGTGTTGTGATGCTGATGTCAGAGTGACTTTGAGAAGCAGGAGAACAAAGAGAAACTATCTAGAGACATGGGGTCTTTTTATCTTCAAGGTTGCTCCTCCCTCAAGCTAGAGGACTTGCCTGAGACCCCCCCCCCCCAACCCCCTTTGGAGCTGTGAACAGGAGAGAGATGTTACTGTTATCTTCTTTAATGTAAAACTTGTCTTGAAATTGTTTGAATCCAAATGATCTCACAATAAATTAAACAACAAAATCTAAACATGACCTACTGCTAAATATCAAATAACTACTACTATTAAAACTGGAACACATTATCACACTCACACATCACTAATTGAGCATGTCAAAGCATTTAATTGACTAAATTTTGCATGCATAAACTTTGACACAGAACAAACATACAAATAATTTCATCTGTTTGTGACAGGATGAAGAAAAGAAAGGCACAGTGTTATATTGGGAGTCCCAGCAGTTTCCCATGGAGTGCTCAGTCACCAGGGTAAATACATGAGTTGGAATGTGCAGATAAGAGTCTACCCAAAGTTGGCACTGAGGGACAATCATAACAGAGCAGCTTTACTTTTAAACACTGTATACTTTGTTGACCAGGAGTCCCCCAGGGGTCTATTTTTGGTCCCCTTCTTTTTCCCTCTACACCAAATCTGTTCACTGAAAGTAGGTGTCTACAAGCTCATATTATAACGCGTCCACCAAATGTAACACAAACATGCAACATAATTTATATTGACTATAAAAAATGATTAGATTTTGGGGGTGAACTACTCCTTTAACATAGCAGATCGTGATCCTTTACTAGCCTCTCAAAAGTCTCAAATGAATGTCACTTTAGTGGGTTCCTGGCAAAGGGGGTTTGGGTAGTATCTTTATTGTGGAAGGGGGAGATTAGCCACCTTATCTCCTCCACCGTTCTCTGACCGGACAAGTGAGAGGCCACTGATCGGTGCTCTGGTCAGCTTTATTTGGCTAAGTTATTAAACCTGTCAGTCGTATATGTTACAGTATGTTCAAGAAACCAGTAAAAGTTGTCAAGGAGCACTCGTTTTGACGTTCACCACACACTAATCACCACCAGATGGCGACGTCAGCCACTGGATAAGAGAGTTACGTCACGCTTTGAACTCGCCGCAGACCGGAAGTGTTTACTCTTTATTTACTAGCCTAGCCTAGCCTAGCCTAGCCTAGCCTAGCCTAGCCTAGCCTAGCCATTAGCTCCATTGTAGTCACTTGGACAGGGCGTTTAACGTGCGCTTGCCCAGGCCTTACGGCCTGGGCATAAATATAACGATTGCATTCACCACGGCTTCGTAACTCGCGCGGCCGGCCCTGGCCCGCTCTTCGCGGCCACTCGCGCCTGCGGCGCTCGGGGGCGAAGAGCAGGACCAAGGTCCGCTGGCCTTCGCGCCGCTTGGGGCTTCGTGGACCCAGGGGGGCCTCGTAACTCGTTTGGGCTTCGTGGATACAGGGGGGCTTCGGTAGCCGCTCGCAGTGTCGTGGACAATAGAGCGGCGCACCGCCTGGAGTACGTTGTATTGGCGACCGCTTGCTCCGCCCCGTGCCGCACCACGAGTGCTCCGCGTCTCGAATGTCCTGTTTCTCTTTAAAACCGTGACATATATACTCCTACCTCTACCTCAGATCTTGCAAGAGTATTATGAAGATGGAGCTGCCTCCATCAGAGGCCTCTGTGTTGTCATTGTGGTCCAGGGGGAGTAGGGTGTCCTTGGCTTGCGTTCGTGCATGATGCGTTGTGAGCTTGTAGATCAGCTATTTTCACTACTACTTGAAAGTCTTCTTTTTAATTTGTGGAATTTATTAGATCCCGACCCACGTTTTGCGAAACAGTGCTATAGACGACAGGGAAGCACCATATGCAGCACCAGATGACAGCAAAAAGTGTGTTTTGAAAAAATATGGCAGAAAAACCTTTTTAATGAACACATCAAGGTTGGATTAACAAAACATTCTTCCACACAGTCAATACTTAGTGAAAACATTTATCAACAGCTGTGGTGTGGAAATGACACCTTTATTATATCTGAGAAGAAAAATACTGAGACGGTCTCGAAGTACAAACTCAAGTTTATTAAAAGGTTCTGAGCAAGAACAAGAGCAAAAAGCTAAATAAGAAGAGTATGGCATTGTTTGTAACAGTCCATAAACAAAAAGATGGTGCTCGCTCACTGGATGAAAAACTGAAGCTTTTATTGTTTGTAACAGAACAGGATGGAGGCACTCTAGTATTATGTGTTTGCTGAGAGCATTGCTAAGGAGTAGGGGAAGTACCAAATACCTAGCCTAGCTGCAGCTAGACATCCTCACACATGTTGGTTAGCTGCATTAGTATATAGGCTGGCCCCAGACTACCAAATACCAATTGAAGGCAAACTCAATCTTTCAGGTCAACAGGATGCAGGTTTGACAACCCTATAAGGTTTAAAGGTTGTAGACAGGAGAATAAAAACCTTTTTTTAGAGGTAACAGACATGAGATACTCACGGTAGAGCGAGCAGAAACCCATGGTAGGTTTATATTCATAATGTGGTTTTAAATGATGACAATTGTACAGTTTCCCAATGCACATCACATAAGACAACTAAACGACAAGCTTAACCACTTATAACACCTCTATATTCTCATAAAATCATTGTTTTCTTCTTCCCGTCTACACCAAATATCTTTGCCAAAAATAAACGATCAATAACCTCACACTATGAGCTTGTAGATTGGCTATTTTTGGGACACATTCCCCCAGAATAGATATGCTGGTGTTGAAGTGGTTAAAGAGAAAGTTGGACAAGGACATTATAAGCTTATCTTTATGCATAGGGACTGATGGAAATGTGATAATTCCCATATTTGTAATTCCTTTAGAATGTTGTCCTTTCACAAGAAGACTCAGCTTCTACCCACAGAATAAAATCACAGTTAGAGTCTCTGATAGGTATTTTGTTATGGTTCATATCATCTTTTTATCAATACATATTGATGACCACCTGAAGTTGAAGGCACAGTGACTGTGTCATAAAATGTCATGTACAGTACAACACAAGGTCTCCGTCTGGTTGAAATCAGACCTTATCAACTGCCTGGAGCCTGTACCGAAAACAATGAGAATTGTTTTGGTTTATAAGGCTCAGTGTCATCCAGACACGAGCAAGGACATCTCTCCTCCCAGGAACCCTGTATATGGACTCTTTGTCTTGTGTTGAAACGTCATCCATTGACTGATGAAATGACCATACTTATACTCATGTCAAAACATAATTTGTCAGAGAGAGCACGAACCATTGATTATTCTGTACTGTACCTGTCTTGAATACTCTCTCTCCATAGTAAACATACCATTCTCACTCTGATCACTCTCCTGTCTTATTTCTGTGTGATGGATTATTGTATCTCATATGGGAATAAGAAGGTGTTGTTGTTTAATAATAATATATCAATCAAAATGGTCCTACGTCGCCGCATACAGATGTAATCTTGGCCGACCGATGGATGGACAAGTGACCGTGGGTGCACTTTCTCTCCCCCGGTGGGTCGGTTTTACAACACGTATAAAAGAACCAGCTGTGAGTTTGGAAGTTTACTGTGTTTTCAGACAAGGTTATTATTTTGACAACAGTACAATTTATTTTATAACATTCCCTGCTTGGACATCCGCCACTGGACCGCTGGACACATGGTTTTCTGATTGCATGCTCCACGGTCCGAGGACGGATCTTTATGCACCACTGGTGACCGGAATAATATTTTAAGATAAGTATACTGTTTTCTTCAGTTATCTGTGCGCGATGAGTCGCTTCTCAGTTTGAATTATTGTTTTGATTTTTGATATTTCAGGGAGTCGGACAAGGCTAAATAATGTTTTAGTATCGCTCAGTCTATTTTACCTTCCCTTGTTTTAACACATAAATTGCTCGGACACATCCTATCATAGGCTATTGTCCCCGCCAGCCCAACATAGGGGAAATACAGTAGGACAGGAGACACCATTCATTATAACATTCTTTTAAATTATAACATTTGTAATTACTTATTAATCCTTTATAGTTTACGGTTGGCCCCTGTAACATTATGTGTTGTGTCTTTGAATTTTGAATTAATGATGAATTATTGTTCTCCCTCCGTCGAGGAGCCGGAAATCTCCTAATTATGTTCTGGTTTGACACGCGTCGTAAATTAACCCTTATCTGATAACAGTAGATGGTCATTTTATCGGTCGTTATTTCTGTGATTTTCAAACTATTTTTTTTCTCTCGGTACCTTTTTGTTGCTTTTTGTTGCACATTGTTTACCAGAATCAGAGGGTTTGCCTGGTTCTAAAGAATTTGGACATAGCCGCCGGTGGTCACGGTTGATGCTAGTCCCCAGTTGGTGTTATTATAACAGTAGATTTCATTAAGTCCACAGAATCAGATGTTGTTCCTGTTTCTAAAAAAAAGGGTAGAAGACAGAGGTTTTTCCTGTCTTTGGAGGAGAAGTGGACTTATTTTGACCCAGACAGAGGTTTTTCCTGTCTTTGGAGGATTCCCAGTACAGAGGTTTTGCCTGTATCGGATGGAAATCTTTTGACCGGTGTTATTTAACCCAGCCACTTAATCACATAAGAAATAGCGTGGTTATTTTTATCAATAATTGTCCAGTATTATTTTGTTATCTGTCTGTTTTGGTACCGAATTCGCTCCGTTTACTCTGCGCCTCTCACCCCCTCGCTTGCCGTCGCGAAGCAGAGTGAGAAGCTATATGTTATTTTTTAGACCGTATTTTGACCATTTCTGTTCTGGTAAAATAATTGGCATGAAGGCCTCTAATAATATTCAAATGTTTAAAATGTATCTGATAATTTAAGTTAAGACAGAACTAAAATGTCTCCTTCTCCACTTTCTCAAGGAGTGGACCGATTGGACGATTGGACCTGCTGTCGGTGGAACCCCCAGGATTTTTTTCTCCCCACCATGGCACGTGAGCTCACTGTTTTATCATACATGTCACTCAAATTGGCAAAGGGGCAAGCCGACAGCAGAGCCAAACAGGACACCACCCAGGTACCCTAATACAACTCACACACTGTCAGACTAGGTTAATATGGCCCAGGAAGTTAAAGGCTCAGAGACAAAAACTTGTATAAATGTTGAATTTATACAATTCAACATTTATACTCTTCTCTTTCTCTAATATGCTCTCTGTCTCTCAATTAACCTAAAATAAATCAATATTGTTACTTCCTGTCTTTCTCTATCTCCCTCTCTCTCGCCATGTGAAAGAAAATAGCAGCTCTACAAGCTCATATAATGTAGTCTCAAAGTCTAATAATTTAGTGGAAATAACAGTCTAATATTTGTCTTAAAATCTAGTAAAATAGAAATAAAAATACTGAAACTTGGAACTACTCAGAAAACAAAGAATATACCTCAAAACCATACTTGATTACAGAACCCAAGTAAATGTACTCAATTACTTTCATCACTGCATCTTAAATCTTGGTAGATATTATTGCCGGTGAACTATACTAGATTATTATACATTATTGATTATCACAATAATAAAGACACTAAATCAATTTACAAGGAACCCCAATTCACACACTTTGTCTAGAATATTTTCAAAATAATCCAACTTGCTACAGAACAGATTGCCTTGAGTAGCCTGAATCTATCTCTTATCAGTCTCTCTGCTCTCACTACTACTACAGGCCTTTGTCCACTAAAGAAAACCTGTATGTCTCTCATTACACTCATAACCCTTCCTTCGATAGTTATGAGACAAAAACTTGCTTAAGTTGTTATAAATCGTATTTTTTATCCATGATTTAACCTTGTCCATGAGGCCCCTGTGTCCTAAATAATGTGTTCCAAATTCCGTTGTTTCGTCGTTCCGGTTTGCCTTACAAATTACTTTTTATCTGCGGCCCTGTTAAAAACAGACATTAAATCGGTCGCGTTATTCTTTTTAAGTCTTTGAAGTTGGTTTTCTACACCATAACTTTCTAAATCTATTTCTCAGTTTTCATTGTAGGCTATTCATGCCTTTTTGGACTGTAAATCACAGAGGTGTCCAGTACTTAAAGATTTGTACCTGCTGTCTTGAGAGTCTAGCTATAGCTCTCAACACAGCTGCAGTTTTATTGTTTAATGTTGTGTTTAGTCTATTGTTTTGTTGCTTTGTCTTACACGTTTGGCACCACAGCCGTTTGGTCACGGGCAACTGTGTGTGTACGTTGGTGTTATGAGCACGAGATTTCATCTATTTAACCAGATTACTGAGAGAAGTTATGGTTATTTTATCATTAATTCCAGTTCATTCACTGGGATAACCGCCAGAACAGCATTGTGTTCCTGTTCTGTAGGAAATCTCTTGACCAAGTGCTATAGCCCGACACAGCTGGTTTTCAGCTATCTTATTTAACCAGATTACTGAGAGAAGTTATGGTTATGTTATGCTTACATGTCTTTGTTTTAGTCTTATTATTATTTTTAATTCCATCTCAGGCCAGCTGAGGTGTTGAGAACTAAGAAGCCCCCTTCTGAATGATGACCTCTAAACTGACTGACCCATGTGTGTAAATGTATGAGAAATTGTCTACATGGATACATGTACTGTATGTATGTGTGTTTTAATCCTATTTTTCTCCCCTGGTCAATTGAGTGAAAGAAAAGGAAAAAAATCAAACCCAGTATGAAGTGAGCAGTGGTGCATGTGTGTTTGTCCGGCCGTGCAGTACTGTACGGTATGTGTGAGTCGCTGGCTCGCATTTAGGCTTGCTGCTTAACGCTTGCTGCTTGCGCTAGCTCTGCCTATGTTTTATTTTATTTGGAGAAACTGTGGGGATCGTTATAAACTTCAAGTGACTTGTTACATACTGTTTCTCTCAAAATGGGTCTTACTCTGTTGTGTGAATCTGTTTCTATGTGTTTCTCCTAAAAGTGATGTTTGCCTTGACACTGTAACAAGTGTCTGATATTTCACTGGTAAACCATATTTCAGTAAACAATCTTTATCCTCATGGGGTGACGGCAAGAGCTGTCAACAACAAGATTCACCATCATGTCAACAACTCAGTTGTGTTCTGTCCACTGATTAAGGTCAACCCAGCCCATGAGGTGACCACTTGACATGATATTACATCATGTCTTACAGTAACTATATAAATTCATGTCAACTGTTCATTTCATTTTGTTTTGTTTTTCCAGGTTTATGACAGGTTTATTTATTTTGGTTGGACTGGACGGATTTGACCTCATGTTTTATTTACATTTGATTTTGTCCGTTTTTCTCTGTCCTCCTGTCTTGTTGAGAAAGGGGCACCATGTCCGGTGGAGCCGTTCATTTTGTTTTTGCTTCCCTAGGGGCTGGTGTCCATTTAATTATATTTTATTTATTTTGTTATTATTATCTTTTATTTGTATTTAAACCTTCTGTCTGTGTTCTGATGTCAAAGGGGCCCTGTTCATACAGTGCCTATGTTACAGAAGAGGCTCGGACACTTTACTCCCTCTCTGCCTCTGCGTGCGTGAGCGTGCGTGTGACTGTGTGCCATGGCCATGGCGGGTATGTGTGAGAAAGTGTTAGATATGTTTTGTCTTCCTTTCTACTGATTTCATCAACATTCTGATTGTGGAACTTCCTGTTCCCAGGTCCTCTTTGGGTGACTTACTGGTAGGCCTATTAAGAAACATTTGACACTGATTTAACTATTTTATGATTTTAAGTCATTTTTAATTTGTTTTGAAAGTTTTGAATAATTGAAGAACTGTGAACAGATTATAAATCTGTGGTCTGAAAATGTATTTTTATTTTTATTATTTTAACCATTTAGCCCCAAACATCAACAACATCATTTTTGCCACACCTTGTGTCAAGAGGGGGGAGTATGCTTGATTGTTTGGATTAGGCTTTGATTTTCATTGTTTAACGTTTCATTTTGATTTTGAAACTTTTGATTTTAAAACTTTGTATGTTTTGAGTATGTTTGTGTTGTGTGCATTAATCCTTCTGCCCAACACAAACAGACTATCAGAACGGCTTACAGCCACTCAACACCTATAAGGGCTAACCATGACAACACCACAGCGGAGGAAAAAATACAGAGGGCGGAGAGTGAAAAGGGGCACCACCAACAGACGATGGGTCACCAGTGCACGAGCCAATCAACCGCAGGACCAGAGCTATGCTCTGGTTGTCGGTGGGTAACGGAAATGCACTGTGAAGAAAAACATTTAGGTGGAGAAATTATGATTGTAAATTGTTGAAATACAAGTGATCTGCCGCCAAGCACTGTCATCCTCTAGGCCCGATGGACGCCAGGCGGTGCCAAGGAACCACCAGAGGCCAGAGGGCAGTGCGAACGCGCCATCATCACAGCGGGGGGCTATTGCAGCCTCCCGGGCCTGTGAGTATTCTGAAATCGCACTGTCGAAGAATTAAGCCGCTATAATTATGACTGAAGAATCCATTGTATCGATATTAGTGAACTGCCGCAAGCTTCTGTCCATAGGAGCTGTCTGAAACCCACCTAAAGAACCCTCTTCCACTCTTCGACCCGTCTCCGCCCATCTCCGACCCGTCTCCGCCCTTCTACAACCCATCTCCGACCCGTCTCCGCCCATCTACAACCCATCTCCAACAAAACCTCAACTCGATCCCTGGACTTTGCTCTGTCTCTAGCCCTCATCATATCGAGGACTTATGGACTTATGGACCCCTTTTTATTTTTTATTCTGTCCTGACAGGTTGCAGGGGAAGACTGATCAACTAATCTTGACGTATCAATCTGATTACAAGGGGTTATTTCATTTATGTGTAAACATGATAACATTTTTGTCATTAATGTCATGTCAACTCTAACCCTAACGATAATTACAGTCCTTTTACTATTGAAGAAATGTTTTAACCCTAACCCTAACCCTAACCATTTTTCATCCCACTGTGTGCCTATTTTGTTTTCTTTTGTTGATCTATTTGATAAAAAGATCAATATTAACCAGCCGGTGGAATTGATAGGTATTTTGTTATGGTTCATATCATCTTTTTATCAATACATATTGATGACCACCTGACGTTGAAGGCACAGTGACTGTGTCATAAAATGTCATGTACAGTACAACACAAGGTCTCCGTCTGGTTGAAATCAGACCTTATCAACTGCCTGGAGCCTGTACCGAAAACAATGAGAATTGTTTTGGTTTATAAGGCTCAGTGTCATCCAGACACGAGCAAGGACATCTCTCCTCCCAGGAACCCTGTATATGGACTCTTTGTCTTGTGTTGAAACGTCATCCATTGACTGATGAAATGACCATACTTATACTCATGTCAAAACATAATTTGTCAGAGAGAGCACGAACCATTGATTATTCTGTACTGTACCTGTCTTGAATACTCTCTCTCCATAGTAAACATACCATTCTCACTCTGATCACTCTCCTGTCTTATTTCTGTGTGATGGATTATTGTATCTCATATGGGAATAAGAAGGTGTTGTTGTTTAATAATAATATATCAATCAGTCTCACACAATAAAAGGAGTCCACACAGTGTAATATGCGTTCTTTGATAAGTTGTATTGAAAATATAGTCAGAGTTTAAATTGTACTGTACAAGTACAGTAGAGCATTGTCACCCATAGTATCTCTCCGTCTGGAGCATAATGATTTCACAGATATATGGAGTTACAGAATACATTAGTCACATTCTGATTGGACAATTAAGCATAACAGTGGGCATCAGATGTTTTCGTGTTGTTGGCCCCAGTAGCAAGGCCAGATATCATGGCTTGGTAATATCATTTTGTTATCGTGTATCCTGGGCATAATGACCTGCAGCGGACAGATCTATTTGTCCCAACACAGTATGGCATTGACGTTTAACACTGAAAATGATATCTATACATTTTAATCTTAACAGGGACCGGCCTGTGATTTCTCACAGCTCATCATTAAGACTCTCTAACAAGCTTTTAGCTTGAGCTATGCTCAGATTCAATAGCTCAATGTTTTCCATGCCTTTACGTATGAGCTGTTTGCTCTTGGCAATGTTGGTGTCCATGTCTTGATACAACTGAAGCTGCATGTCCATCATTTGTTGAGGGGGGGCTCTCGCAATGATGTTCTGCATTGTTTCTGAATGGCGTTCATATTCAGCTAACATCTCCTGGAAGGTTTCTGACTGAAGGGCCTCCTGGTGGATGAAGTTCATATTTGTAGTCAGTTATGGGTAACGTGTTACATAATTAATGCATTACAGTAAGCATGAACTCTATTCAACAAATAAGGTAAATAATCACAGAGTGCAGAGAGAACAGTGTAGTGCCTCAAAGATCAAGTAAACAATGAACCTAACATCAGCCTAAACCAGGGGTGGGCAACTATTTTTGCCATGGGGCCACATGAACAGAAAATATTGTGGAGTGCCGGGCCAAAAGGCAGTACTCCCTGCAAGATGTGCTCCTCGCAAACAAAACACACAGCGTTACCGCTGACTTCTGTAAATCCTTTTTTTTGTTGAAAACCCGGCATTCGGCATTGACTTTTCTTTTTTTAGCCACTTTAGCCATTTTTATGGGTATGGTAAGGCAGGTCGTCTTAATGACACTTGCCAGACTTAAATCTGCACAATATAACTTTCTTTTCTACCCCGGATCTAAACCCAGTTTCCTGAGCCTGGCTGCTCAGGGGATGAATTGAATCTTGACCATCAGGTCAAATTTCATGTCAGATCCTGTGTCGAGGTGAGACATGACCACACAATCAGTAAATGTCTCAATATAAGAACAGGGAGACAAAATGCAACCACCCCAATTCCCAATTGTATAATATTCTTACTGTAGTTGAGCTTGGCTCTGATTGGTTAATCATTGAATTAAGGCACTGTGTGTTATTTCTGAATAATGACCTCTGAGCTCAATAACAGACCTTGTTTAATAAGGCTCAGAGCACCTGCAGCTGGGCTGCTTGATTTTGTGCTGTATCCAACCAGGCAGCCATGTAAACAAACGCTCAATGTAATTTACAGTACAACTAAACATTGCTCTCAAGAATGTTTTTGAAAACATACATGAATGAAATAGACAATGCAGTAGGCTAAACCAAAAAGTTATTGTAGTTGATCAACACTAATCTAAATCATCATGGAATACACTTATGGAATACTTTCATTGCCGTAAGCAAGGAAATAGTTAATTTTGTTGTTACTTTTGGGTAAACATATTATTTTATATATTAAGTAGAATGTAATAAGCTGGATAATTGATGCTGCCCCCGGCTTCGCCTGGGGATTTAATCATCCTGTCACTTCTCAACATATACTCTACCATACAGAGATAAAAAAAGGTCTCACCCTTGAAGCTTCTGCTTTGTCTAAGGCCTGACGCAGCTTATTGATCTTCAAAGGGATGCTAAGTGCAGCCTCCAATTCCTCCTGGTGGGTGAAAGTAAAGTCATACATTGGAAAAGGTTAGGCATGTTCATAAATGTAACCAGTTATTTTTATAACCACCTTTATAACTCATTATAATGCATTATAACTGTTGTCATACATGTTTATAATTATGCATAACAAATTATAAGAAGGTTTATGAAGTATCTTACAATAATATAATTTATAAATGCTGGTCATAATGCGTATGACAACTTATAACAATGTTTATGTGGTCATAATGCATTATAGGCTCAGTGGAACAGCACATTTTAACTACCTTAACTTAGCTAGTTATTATGCATAATTATAAACATTGTTTATTGTTTATTAGGATCCCTTTTAGCTTTTGCCATGGGGTCCGACACATTTTAATAAAAATATTGCATGTAATTGACTTGACAATCACTAAAATAAGAATTAGAAAATAAATAAAAAGAAAACAAAATTGCAATAACAGTAGCACAATTAAGCCAAATTCATTTACAATTCACAAATATACATTCATAACAAGTGTTATGAAGCGTTATAATGCATTATTAATGTGATTAAAATACCTTATAGACCCAAACTAAAGTAAAGTGTCACCTGGTCGATGTGTGCTGTTCCACTGAGCTTATAATGCATGATCACCATTTATAATGAGTTTTAGAATGCTTTATAAGCGCATTATAATGCATTATAAACATGATTATTATTGAACCAACCTTTAAAGGGATATTTCACTTTCAAAAAAACTTTTGGTAATTTTATCGTCTAATCAGGATTTTGTGACTGCAGGGTGGTGTACCCTGTACGTTTCCGTGTGTATGTCAAGGGTGGTCACAAAACCTGATTAGACCAAAGGTTTTTTGTGAAAAATCACAAATATATAAGTGTTACAGTTACTTCCAATGTGCTTGGTTCTCAATATTAAACACAGTGTACTGTAACAACATATAGTTCTGTACCAGCAGCGTGTCTCTGTCCAGCAGACAGTGGGCCAGAGACAGCAGACACAGCAGACTGAACATCAGGCCCAGGCCTCTGGTAGCTCCAGTCATACCCCTGGTCGCTCCTCTTTCTCCAGACATTGTTGTTCTGCTTAGAGGGAGAAGATCACTACAGTAAGTAGACAAACAGCCAGCATACAGGACATATAGGCTACTTTAGTGTAGACAGACTAAAACAAAAATTGATGATTTCATCAGTGGAGATTTCAAGCTAATGAAAAAGAAGGCCTTCTTTTGCCTGCTAAAATAGTAGCCAAAGTTCAATGAAACATTTTTTTTTGTGATGTAGTTGGTAACGAGCTACCTCACTTTTGAGACACAGAGCAAGTAAACAGTGTGTGTGTGTGTGTGTGTGTGTGTGTGTGTGTGTGTGTGTGTGTGTGTGTGTGTGTGTGTGTGTGTGTGTGTGTGTGTGTCCATGTTTGATAGTGTCCTTACCTGTGTTGTTGTGATGCTGATGATGTCAGAGTGACTTTGGGAAGCGGGCAGGTGAATGAAGACACAAACCCACACAGTCCTTTTATCTTCAAGGTTGCTCCTCCCTCAAGGTAGGAAATGTTTCACTTTCACATAAATGAATCTACTTGTGTTACATGCCCATTACCTGTTGGACCTGATTCTCGTCAGGCTTTCACTTCATCAGAAATCAGATTTGGCGTACAGTTTCACTTTTGCCTAAATAATACTACAGTATGCCAGTGTGCCTTCTGGTAAGTAAGTATGCACAAGTGTGTTACTTTGTATATACATTTATAATGTAATAAGGCTGAGAGTGCTCCTGGCACAAGCATTTCATTGTATGTCTGTACCTGTATGGATATGCATGTGACTAATAAACCTGAACCTGAACCTGAACCTGAATAATGAGTTGAAAATGTATCTTTCTGACATAATCTCATACTACAGTAGTTTACACTCAATTAATTTTACAGGGAAACAAATGTAACAGGTTGATAGTTCATGGACATCTAAGGATAAACATGACACCTTCTTCTCCACACAGACAAGCTACTGAAACAGAGCAATATTTAGACAGCTGTTTGGCCTATTGGCCTTTGTCATGCCAGCTATTGTTAGGCCACTCGTGGTCAATTTGTGTACATGGCCCATTGGCCCAGGCTTCCAAATATGAGTATTGAGAATTTGCATCTGTACCCAAAGTCTGTTATGATTCTAATGGTTGGTACTTAGAATGCTTATCTTGGAAAGTCTGGTCCATGTACAGATTGAACACGTCGCACCTCCAGAATCAGAACCTCCCTGTGACTGCCAGCAAAGACATCACAAGCACAGCCAAATCAATCCGGTAACACTCTTGAGTGTTTATACATTGCCGCACTAGATGGCATACATTTTCTAACTGCGACAGACATTATGTCGAGAATGCGTTTGTGGCGGGCAATGTATACGTTTTTATATGCACTGCAGCCGTTTGTTATGTGTGCAATGGATTCTAGATGTTGTTCTGAATCATGGTGGTTAATACAGAGTGGGCTATCATGGATGTCACACACACACACGCACGCACGCACGCACGCACGCACGCACGCACGCACGCACGCACGCACGCACGCACGCACGCACGCACACACACACACACACACACACACACACACACACACACACACACACACACACAGGTTATAGGCCTATATTATATTATTTTAAGTTTCCTTGTTTTTATGCATAATTATAAACATTTATAACAAGTGTTATAATGCCTTATAAGTTTATTATTAAGTGTGGTTATAATAATGCATTATATAAAGTCTGAATGTTATTATGTTCTACATAAAAGAGAAACAGCTCTACCCAGAGCTTCCTATCATAATCCTCCCTAAAGGAAGATGCCAGCCATCCTCCTGAGAAAAGACATTTCAGCTGCTTGTATTCGTGATCTTATTCTTTCAGTCATGACTCACATTTCACGACAATAGAAATACCATAAAATAACGACCCAGCCAGGAACAACTCTGATAGATATATTTGTTTAATATTCATATCTTTTATCAATAAATATTGTGCCTTACAGGGTTTCCAGGTGGGACAGGTAACTCATAAAATTCATCTTTTTGCGTCTGACCATCTGTTTCTCTTTCTAAATTAGTAAGCCTGATTGAGGAGTATGGGACCATTTCACTATGACAAAAGTGAAATACTTCCTATTACAATCTTTTACTACACAACCTATCAACAAACAACCCGTTTTAAATGGTTCCTGGATGGCTTTAAATATCTTGGCATAAATGTAGATAAGGATGTAGAAAAATCTCTTTAAACTTAATATGTTACTTAAAAAAAAAATAGAGGAGGACTTGAATAGATGGACACATCTACCCATTACTTTGATTGGTAGGATTAACTGCATTAAAATGAATATAAATATTGCCCAGGCTAATATAGGCCTATCTCTTTCAGTCTCTGCCGATCCCAGTACCTCAAAGCTTCTTTAAATCCTTGAATAAAAAGGTTAGGGAGTTCCTATGGAACAATAAAACACCACGGTGTCTATGGAGCATCCACCATCCAACCTGTACTGTACTGAACCTCGTCTGTCTCTCTCAATAATAATATTAATAATTTACAAGTACACAACTTTGGCATTCTCATGTCTTATTTTTTAGAATTAATTATTTGTTAATGGGAATAAGAGTCTGTTGTTATTTAAAATATTAATCTATTAAACTCATCCTCCTTGGCGATTTCAATGCCAGAGTGGGTGCAGACCATGACTCATGGCCGTCGTGCCTAGGGTGGTTTGGTGTGGGCCACAGCACTGGCATCAGTTGGACCTGATCCTGGTAGGCTTTCACTTCATCAGAAATCAGATTTGGCGTACAGTTTCACTTTTGCCTAAATGAAACAGTATTAAACAAACGGACAGTCAAAATCTCAATCTCTCTCTCTCTTTCTCTCTCTCTCTCCACACACACACACACACACACACACACACACACACACACACACACACACACACACACACACACACACACACACACACACACACACACACACACATTAAATGTGATTATAATGCCTACATTATATTATTTTTACTTACAATACTTCATTGTCTATTGAACCTGAACCTGAACCTGAATCTGAATCTGTAAGTGACGCATTACATGTATGCAAGAATGACCTATTAAAGGGTTCTCTACTTGAGCATCAAGTAATGCTCAAGTAGTATAACATAACACTTGACAACCTATTACTTTTATTACATTTTGAAAGTAGTCCATTACCGTCAGTTATTATGGAATAGTTAGTTAGTGTACTTATACAGTATCATATGCACTAGCACTAGTATTTCCTGATGTAACCCTTTTTCCTGATGTGAAATTATTTTCCTTTCAGTTTAATCTACAATGCATGCATTCAACAGATACGCTCACCCAGAGCGATTTACAAGTGCGAGCAAGCAAGAGCTTTAGTCAATAAACAAGAAAAATATTCACATAATCAGAATGCACATAGCAGTGTAGTGCCTCAAATAAACAATATACCACCAAGTTTAAATGTTTAACAGATGTAGGGTATTCTGCTGTTGTTGAAACATTTGAAATCTTTAGATTTTCTCACCTTTGCAGCTTCTGCATTCGCTATGACCTGACGCACCTGGTCGTCCTGCAATTAACAGTAAACATATAAGTGTAGAAGTTAAGGTTAGTGTGGAATCAAGTGATATGCATTGTGAAAATGTGTGTGAAAAACGGTTCCTCGCCTTCTAACAGAATGACCACTAAAAATCATCTCACATCATCATCAACCCCCCTGTTGAAGAACAAAATGATGTTTATTCAAACAGCTGCGTAGAAGTGCAGTGATGTGTTCAGAGGGTTCTTTGAAACACATCAGTCACAATGGTGGACAAAGTGAAGGTTGAGGTTCTATTTCCGGTTGAGTCAAATACCATTGTACCAAAAAGAAATGGTACCCAATGCCTCCCTGGTTTGCACTCGGCATTGTTGAATTGGGGGTAACACGTCTCTGTGACATAGTATCATGTCCAAGGGGTGTACTTGCACATCAAGCTGCTTCATGCTAACAAAAAAGGATATACCGGTAGGCTCCTGACCTACTTACAAGTGAACGTTCAGCTTTTTACTCACTGGAGCACTTGCTTTTAAGAATATTTAAAGATGCAGTGCCACAAATGTGGTACTTCTCTCTGTTTTGTATGTGTCTATGACATAGATTTGAGAGTTGACATACTATGTACATTTTGAGACATCAGACCCCTGGGCGCAGACATGTAAAAATTCCCCACACAGGTATACGGATTGCAGCCAACAGCACAATACCGGTAATTTCACCTGTGACTCAACAGGATTTACAGTGCACAACTGCATTTGACAGCAACAGCATAATGTATTGTTGCTTTCGGAGAGTCATGAAAAAGCAGCAAAAAGGTTGATCTACAAACGTTTGCTTGCAGCAGGTCTGCTATTTTCGTCAGTGGTGTAAAATTCCACCTCCGTTCTATATGATATGATTTTCCCTCGTCATCCCCAGTATGCAATGTGAGAAAAGTGTGTTCACATCCGTACTGGGAATGATCCATACATGTGAAACTTGCTTTAGCCTGCTTCCATCACTCAAGGCCCCCTAGAGTCGAAACTGCTCAGTTCCCTCTTCCTTAACTTGCCCTGGCCGTGACCCTTTAGATGCAAATCAGTCAAGTCCGCATCCTGACCTAGGAGGCTGTTTGGTACCTGCTCCCTCTTTCACATAGCAACGGCATAGCAACCAAGCGGGGTATTAAAAGTATGTCTGTCGATGTTCTGACCATGTTCATTAAACTCTTAACTTTGTACTTTTAAACTGTCTTGAGTACTTTTATTGTCTGAAGGTAGAATTGTTTTGTCTTTTGTGAGTTTTCCACCACAGTCTACTCCACTACATCTCTGAAGGAAACCATGTGGTCAGGGCAGGAAGCATCAATAAAGCATGGTGCAAAGAACGATAAAATATTCTACGTTTTGGGCTGTATATAATGCTGTATAAATAATAATGGGTCTCCCTTCATGACTAATTAATCGTGTTAAAATGTTAAAGCTCTATATTCTTATAGTAATTAGAGTGTTTGTTCGATAACAGGCATCTCATTCTCCACATCTCTCCAGCTCTTAAATATACAGAAACACATTTTGAGGTTGGTTGCCAATTTCAGACAATCAGTAGAGAGTACCCATTCATCAGCTTAAATGTTATTGTACTCCAGATTTGCTCACTTCTTTGTATCAGTTTATCCAGTTTATCCTGTATGAGTTCTCTCTCCTGCATGGTTGCATAGGAATTGGTAAACCATTGTTTAGAACAGGCCAAAAGACCAGTTGTAGGCAAACCAAACAAATCCAATGAACCTGAAGCCTATCATCAAACACCCAAGCCACTATGGGTTCAGTGTAATCCTGGCCAACTACCGTTGTTTTGGGTTGAGATTGGCACATTTCCTGGGGAAATCTGCCCAGATCATGCATGTCACACGTGTCTTCCTCTTCTCGTTTTGTTTTTAGCTGGTCAGCAGGACCAGCTCTTTAAACAGATTACATTGTCCTGAGACATTCAGGGGACCTAGGCGACCTATTTGCCCATTGGCTGTCCATGTCACATGGTCACCGAGCTCATGATCCATTGGCCAGGCCCTCCAGACCTGTACTGCTGTAATGAAATATTTTGTCCAGCAGGGAGCACCATTCCTTCACACTGAGGCGGTGCCTGTGGCCAGCCTGCTTGTGATAAATGAAACAGAAGAAAAGAGAGGTCTATACTTGAGTAAAAGTACAAAAGTATTGGCATCAAAGTACAAAATATTTGTATGATTGCTTGTAGATCGGCTATCATTATTTGATTTTCACAAGTCATTGTTGACATCATCATCCATTTAAGCTTTATAATTAGCTTCATACTAACATTAACATTATTTTTCTTCTTTCAATTCTAAACGTAGAGATTAGGTTATGAAAGGAAGGTGATTAGGTGATGAAAACTAGCAAAACTATAGCAGCCATTCACTTTAATCAACGCGATGCATCCAATGTAATTGTGATGAGGATGTCAAACAAACGTTAATCACGTCGTATTTAATTATACTTCATCTGTTACAGATGATTGTCCAAATAAACCGTACGTTATTTAAACTGTGAGCCATTTATAGACAATATGCAGTGTTGCCCTGGGCATCGTTGTAGGCTGTAGTAGGTGATGTGTCACACCATCTGCATACCATCTGCATTAACATATGAACTGAACGAGTATGCAAGTTGTCAATGATTTAACTCTATGACCATGATATGGGCTTTGGTGTGAAGTCATGAAAATATCGTACCCTACACAATTTACAAAAGCAACACAAAGTACATTCATTGATGAGCTGCTTCTTCCTGTCATCTGATCAGTGTCCACACAGTAGATTAATTCGAGTTGCATTTTAATATCAAATGAAACAGAGCAAAAACGATGTAATGAATGAACCAATGCGAGTCTTTGAGAATTACAGTTAGTATCTTCACAAATAATGAGCACATTTCTAGAGACACGGTAATACATTCATTGTACTAAATGACAAGAAAGCATATATTTAGAACGATATGTAGCAGTGAAATACCACAAGATTTTGGAAAATGCCTACAATCAATACACTTATTTGAACACCTTGGTTACATTAAGTTCTGCATAATGCGTACTTTCTGCTTTTGGTACCTTTTAATACAAATACTTTTTATACTTGTACTCAAGTATCCTACATTTTGAATACAAGACTTCCACTGACATTGCAGTATTGCATGATACTTAAGTAAAGAATGCGAGTACTTTTCCCACTACTGCCTAATAAGCATGCTAGTTTTAGTACAATCAGACATCACAGATAGATTTATAGAGTAATAGGCTCTAAGGCAACTTCAAACTTGCTACAGGCGTCTTTTGTCATGTTAAAAAGATGAAAACATGACTGCCGCATGCTAACACGCTAGCTTACTGCAGTTAGCCAAGCAATTGTACACTATCATAACATCCCATATTGATTGAATTAGTCCACTGTTTTGCAACACACCATTACATCCGAGGCTATAAAAACGTCTGGCATCATTGAGCGTTAAGGTGTGTAGTCTTTCTATAGGCAGAGTAATTTGTCATTGTCAGACAACATTAAAAGAACCAAGACGGTGTGTGATGGTCGAGTTCCATCGGAGGTCCGTTCGGCCCGTCATGTCGCAGCAGGACGATTATAACCACTGTCCAATGCTGATGTGCTTGTACCCACGGAAGACGGAGATGGGCGGGCGGTCATATAACAGCAGGACTCCTCACGGTGGTTGTGGCGGACGCGCATCTTCTGTGGCGTTCATGTTTTAGTTAAATGTGATGAAGCAATGTTAATGTAGGACCCCTTACATAAGGGGAAAATGTAAATAATATAAGGAATAGACAGGACATTCACAGGCGTCTACTGCAGATTACATCCCACAATAGTCAGTCAGTTATATGTTCACTTTGTCACGTTCATTCAAAGCATTATGGGAACATTGAGCAGTCATCATCATCGTCATCTCAATATACTTTTCCAAATACAAATGTGTTTAAAAGCATTACGTTAGCGAAAAACATCCGAAAACACCATACATGGCTGGCTTTTGTTGTTGTGAGGGCTGACCGGGGCTGACTATGCGGCCAAATGAGAAACTACGTCAACTGTATAATCACTCAGTCCTAACGTCTTTTGCATTTTATACCGAGGCTATGTATAGCTAGGTGTTTGGTAACATACAGATGTTAACAAGTTGTGATGACAAAGAACCAATACGAAATCATTATGAAACAGACTATTATACGAGACAATGCACAGTGAAAAAAGGGCAAACATGACCACAGATACAATACATTTACGACTCAGCTTTCCAAATGAAGTCCAATTGCCGGAGGAGAAAGATTAATTTTAACCGTGTATCTGCTTTTTTTGTTGTTGTGGCAAACGGTTTAGCCATGTATGGGTGCTAGGTGCTAGCAAAGAACAAACCAACTAAAGCGATCGCCTGGTCTTCCTGGTTGCTGCTTCTTCTTTTCTTTGGGGTTTATTGGTGGTTGGTGTAACCTTAAAGGTGCATTACCGCCACCAACTGGACTGAACAGTACGCCAGCCAGTTAATGTCCAATTTCTTAATATTAGGGTTGTTTTGTAGGTTTTAAAACATTGAGTTCATTTATTACACTTTTGAAGCAGCCAGAATAAGCTTTCTATACTTAAAGTACCAAAAGTAAAAGTACAGATGCGACACAAAAGTAAAAGTACAGATGCGACACGTTGTGAGCTTAGTATGCACTAGCCCCATATAGAACCTCACCCGTCGCTGCATACGGTTGTGCTCCGAGACGAGGTCCTATAAGGGTTTCCCCGTGGGGGGGGCGAACGCCTCCAACGGTGCGGTAGAAAACACTCTTCCCGAAATTGTATCCACAAAGTAACGGTAGTTCCGAGCTCTCAGATTGTGAAAACCTAACCAGGGTCAATAATACATGAACCAGGGCACGAAACAACCCCTTAAAATCGCTAGTTTTGTCAGCCGGTAATGTTTACAAGCCTGGAAGTTGCAGCCGGAATGGTAGCATTAGCGGCCCCTCTGGTCGAATGTCTGTTCGAATGCAGCGACGGTTGGGGCTACGTTCGACCAGAGGGGCCGCTAATGCTACCATTCCGGCTGCAACTTCCAGGCTTGTAAACATTACCGGCTGACAAAACTAGCGATTTTAAGGGGTTGTTTCGTGCCCTGGTTCATGTTTTATTGACCCTGGCTAGGTTTTCACAGTCTGGGAGCTCGGAACTACCGTTACTTTGTGGATACAATTTCGGGAAGAGTGTTTTCTACCGCACCGTTGGAGGCGTTCGCCCCCCCCACGGGGAAACCCTTATAGGACCTCGTCTCGGAGCACAACCGTATGCAGCGACGGGTGAGGTTCTATATGGGGCTAAGTATGCACTAGTAGGTTAGCATACATTTAGGGCTTGCAGATTTGTCTCTGGTAATATCTGTATGCCCATGATAAAAATGGACATGCTGGCATAAGTTATGGAAGTATAGATTGTGTAGTTAAGTGCCTGAGTGTCGTAAATAGTAGCCATCATGGACGTTTTCATTGCAAGATCCAGCTATTAGACCAAGCCCAATCGGGCCATCTGTTGCTTGCTTACATGCATAGCTTGTCAAATGCTAACAACAATGCACTTGTGTGATTTCTAATTGCACTTCTGGGACAGTCTAATTCATGCTTTGTATCAAAACGTCGCTTTGTGCCGAAAATAGCAGACCTACAAGCTCAGAGCATGTCGCAGATTCTAGACAGCAAAGTTCGAAAATCATTTACAGTAGCAGAATGTTAAATAATGCACAGCACGTTTTCTAAAAGTGTAGTCCAGACTATACTCTAATGACAATGAAACATGACAGTATGTTCGTAGAAATAAAGAGTAATGCATGAGTTTGAGAAGTTGTGTTTTATTATTATTACAATGTTGAGTCGACAACGCAGCCCATCGATCTGCCAAGTGGACGTGAGGTGGGGAAAGAAGAAACATGCACAGACGTTGGATAAAGTGCTACTATACATATGTATATAGACATATATTTGGCTTATATATTTGGCCATCTCCCGCGTCCTGTGTACGTCGTCACATCCGGATACTACAAAATAAAGGCACTCCTTACATCTCCCTTTCTTTGAGAACAGAGGGTGGACCACACACACACACACACACACATACACGGGGGGGGGGGGGGGAGTGACAAAATTCATAGATCTAGAACACAGACTTCATAGATATAGAACACAGAATATGTACAGTACAGTGAGGTACAGTATACAGTACAGTAAAGTACAGTAAGGTAATACGCAGTTATTACTGTTGTTTGAGCACGCCCGAGTTTTTTCAAAACTTTTTTTTTTCCAAAAAACATTTTTTTCCAAAACTTCTTTTTTTCAAAAAACATTTTTTTTTTTCAAAAAACATTTTTTTTTTCATCTGACCAGCTTATATATTGACTGTGTCAATTCTTGTTTACTCTCAAAAAGCAACTGCAATGTAGTGCATTTGAAACTACATTGCACATCATGGGGTGATCACTGCTTGCCTCCTGTGAATTGTTTTATTTTTATTTGTGTTTATTTTATGTATATTTCGTTGCTGAGTGAGGTCAGCAGACAAAGTGACATGAGTGAGATGAAAAAACCTGAGTGAAATGTGCCAATGTCAACCAGAAACATCGGTATATCAACCTGCACCTGAGACAACTGCTTGATAAGGCACTATACATTACGTGATATACCGTATTTTCCGGACTATAAGGCGCACTTAAAAGCCTTTAATTTTCTCAAAAAACTACAGTGCGCCTTATAGTCCAGTGCGCCTTATATATGGATCATTCCCTTTAGCACAGCTCCATCTGTTTGATGCATAACGCAACGGTAGCGTCTATTATGTGCGCTTTATAGTCAGGTGCGCCTTATATATGAAAACAGTTTGAAAATAGACCATTCATTGACAGTGCGCCTTATAGTCAGGTGCGCCTTATAGTCCAGAAAATACTGTAAATGTTGGTTTTGTTTTCGAGTTTCTGTAGCCGGTTTTGGAGGAGAGCTGTTATCTACCTTCCTGTACCAGGCTGGAGCCTACCTGTGGCCGATCCCATGGTAACCTTTGTCCTCCTTTGCTGTATGGGGTCAGATCAGGATAACCTTTCTGCAGCTGCTCTGTCTCCCAGAGACTGAAGCCTTTTATGAAGGCTGAAACTAGAAAGCTTTCGCTGGAGTTCAAATGCAAAGGTGCTTCAGGCATAGATTCATTTGAAACTGTAGTAAGTCTGTCATGTGATTTCTGATGAAGTGAAAGATAAGGGGCCAATTATTGATCACATACACACACACACACACACACACACACACACACACACACACACACACACACACACACACACACACACACACACACACACACACACACACATACACCGGGTACTGCCATTAATTCATCTGTTCGGTGCTGCCGAGATTGTGTGACTCCCCGAACCGAACCGAAATAAATTCGGCTCTAAAGGCCTGTCCATAATCTCTCGGAAAGGTCCGGTTCAACTACAAAATGAGGTCACTCGCAACTTCTGAAAAGCATTACCCCGAATTAGAGTTCGGAAAGCTGCACGTCGGAAAGTCGGAACTCTCTGACAAAAAGTTTGGTTTCGGAGAGAGTATATGGACAGGCCTTAAAAGTGGAGTATGCATCGGCCCTAATAATGCCTGTTTCCCCAGGGGTCATTTATACCAGTGGTTCTCAACCTGTGGTAAAATTGTTTTCCTCACTCAACAGTAAACAAACCAACCTAAAGTTTAAATTTCTAAAGTGACAATTACAGACTTTTTAATACCTCTAAGTCTAAAATGACAAATTAAACATTGGCCAAATTGTCAAAAATTAGAGGCAGAAATTTATTGTGAAAATACCCTAACCCTAAAACACAATGCCTCAAATCTTAGTGCTCGTCAGGGTGGGGGGATCCCCAGTTTATTTTGGGGGTCGCGGCTTAAAAAGGTTGAGAACCACTGATTTATACTTACCGTTACCGGCGTGCACGGCTTGCACTGCCATTCACCGCTGGTCAAAGGCAGCAGACACAGCAGCATCAGGACTCCGACTCTGGTAGCTCTGTCACCACACATTGTTGTTCTGCAGCTGCTTAGAGGGAACACAGGACATTGAGTGATTAGAAAAGAATAGGTGATTGTCTACTCATACACACTTATTAAATGTGTGACATCTATACTATAATTTTGCGAATGTCTGAGTGAGTGAGTGAGTGAGTGAGTGAGTGAGTGAGTGTCTGTCTGTCTGTCTGTCTGTCTGTCTGAAACAGCGTTTCTCCTCAGTGGCTGGAGCAATTGATCTGAAATCGCATCACAATTAGCATATGAACACACCTAACATAACTGTGAAGCCTGTTTGTCACTTTCACAAATAGTATGCTGTATATTAGCATTTTTATGGTGTATCTACTATCTATTCTGCATCTAGCTTGAGGCTAATCAATTCTGCATCTAGCATGAGGCAACATGTTTAACCAGCTCTGTGTGTGTGTGTGTGTGTGTGTGTGTGCAGGCGGGTGGGCGGCCGGGGGGGGGGGGGGTGGAACACAGTATCTCTGTAGCCATTAAACGAAACGGGTATTTCTTACATTGATGCGCCTACATATTATCATGCAAACACCAGTTAAAGTTACTTTCTACCACTTTTTCTAGTCACATGTTCAAATACTGGATTCTGATTGGCAAAATTCCGGAGGTTATGGCAGAACAACCGCCGCAGTTGTGTGAGGACGAGATCAATGCGCCTCAGTGTACATCCGGGGACTTCAGGAGGTAGTCGGAACACCTTTCCCCCAACCAACATATGACGGTCGTAGCGGTCCTATGTTTACTAACGTGCGTACGACGTCGCCGATTTATTTGGATCCAATGCAATCCGCCAACTTTAAAGCTCCTTTTCTCTGAACCTATGCCTTTCTGGAAGCGAACAGCCTCTATTTACGGCCGGAACGGTCCTTCTAACTGACGTTAGCTTAGCTGTATGCTAGACATCTTTCTCTGCATGGAGTTGGCGTCATCTGGTGGTGAGTAGAAGATGTTGTTTGTGGAACTATTTGCTGTCGTCGCGGAAGTTTTATAGGCAATAATGATTGTAACTTAATATCCTTGCAAGTTACAACTGTGTTTTCTTTCATGTATACGGAAAAAAAGTGGTAGAAAAGCTATTTACCACTCGGGGTCGGACATTATGCTCTGATAATGTCCTGTGTGAGGGTGTTATCGGACTCGGCTTCGCCTCGTCCGATCACCCCCTCACACAGGACATTATCAGAGCATAATGTCCTCTCACTCGGGGTAAATTGCTTACTTCCATCCCTCATATACCCACACACATCCCATAACCCACACACTGCACATCATTTCGGAGCTCATATCTTTGAACGGGTAAGGGCTAGTTTTATCAAAAGGGAGGAAATGAGGTGAATTAGATATTATTATAGCTGTGTGACCCTGAGACACAGCTGCTGGTAGGGGATGAGGGAGGATAGGTACGGAGGTCATAGTTACCACACATAGCGGCCCCTTTGTTTTATGGCTGTGAGAAAGAGATAAGGAGTTCTTGGCTTTTTACTAGAGCTGTAGAGAAGAATGTGTTATTTTTTTGCTTTAGCCAATTATGAACTGAGAGTCAGGGCAGTGGAAGTCAGTCTTGTCTTGTGTGTTTTTGGTGTAGGATGTATGCACATGTGTGTGTGACTGTTACAGCGCTGTAAATACATGTATTGTATTATCTTTTAACATCGTTTCTGAGTCAAGGTTTTCTGAACTTTTGAGAGTTTTAATTCCACTATAGACTCTTTAGATAGGAGTCCATAAATCAAGTAGGATTTCTATGTCAGCAGGTACACATGCATTCTCACACACGCACGCACGCACGCACGCACGCACGCACGCACGCACGCACGCACGCACGCACACACACACACACACACACACACACACACACACACACACACACACACACACACACACACACTTAGACTGTATCTATATTTTGCCTTTTTATATATTTAAATATATTTGTTGTACATATATGTATATTTTGGTCCTGTCATTGTTTTCCAAACAAACAAAAAAAGAGACCACTGAAACTCCTGTGTGTGGCCGATCTGGCTAATACAGATAAACGACATCTGTTGTTCTTGCCCAGGCCAGGGCCCTACCTTGCGTATACTATGTTGAAAAGATGGACTTGACTGGCTTTAACAACTTTAAGTTTTATTGCCAACAGATTATCAACAACAGAATGGACATGTTGTCAGATTAACAATTTTCTGTTTCAGCATAATTAAGGAAGAAAAAAGAAAAAGAGAGAGAAAAAGAAGAGCAGAAAACAAACTAAATAAAATACAAAACAAAATAACATGACATAAAAACAACCTCTTCATACCCTCCCACCCCTACATAATAGAGAATCAAAATGAATTGTTCCATGCAAGCATATAATGTTGCGTGCGACGAGACGTTGTGAGCTTGTAGATCGGCTGTTTTCACTAAAATGAAAAATACAAAACAAACGGTTTTGGACATATAAGGTTTCCACCCGACAAGGACGATTAGGTTAAATGTTAGTTGAATATTGTCGAGGCTGAGAGTCCTTGTCTGGAGACTGTAGCAATACAGTAAGTACAGTAGGACTAAATAAATCACGTTTTGGATGAATCTATTGCTAACAGAATAATTACAATCACTTAACCCTCCCAAAAAGCTTTTAACAGGATCCAACATAAACATCGTCAATCACCATTGATGCTTTGCTGGAAATCATACATTTTTGTATTGGTTATTAATATTTTTTTAATGCATTGCAGATATCAATTTACCCCAAATCCTAATGTTCATCAGGTAAACAGGATTTAAGAATAAAGAATCTGTGAGCAGGTGTCAGCAATCACGGTCCCATCCTAATTTACAGTACACTTGACAGAATAAGACATAATAAAGCCATAATAAGAAACAATGTGTTGGTAATTAGAACTAATATGTTTTATTAGACAGAAACAAAGACAGAATAGCACCTGCCGACCGTCAGTTCAACCGTCAGTCGTGCTGCATCGCCAGCGATAGGACCAGCAGCTACGGAACTGTAGGTAGCACTGTAAAATAATTCGCTGTAAATTTACAGTAAATTACTGGCTACTAATTGCATTACTTTCACAGTAATTTTCACAGTAAATATTGAGCAGTAAATTACTGTAATTTCACAGCTGTGAAATGTTAGTAATTTACTGTGATTTAGCAGTATGTATTGCAGTTATTTACTGTAATATTACAGTAGTTGCCTGTATTTTTACACTATTACTGTGAATGTAAGGCTGCTCAGTAGCCAGTAATTTACTGTAAATTTACAGTAAATTGTATCTAATACAGTAAAATATAGTAAATTTGAATTCATAGGCCCATTCCCACTGGGCCAGATAACAGATTAAAAAAAGCTTTCTCCAGATATTTTTCCATTCAAAGTGGATGGTAGATACAGATAAAAAATATCTGCCACAGATATTTCTTTTATCTGTGACAGATATTTTTTATCTGTATCTATCATCCACTTTCAATGGAAAAAATATCTGAAGAAAGAGATTTTTTTTATCTGTTATCTGGCTCAGTGGGAATGGGCCTTAACTGTGATTTTACCATACATACACAAACATGCTAAAACAAAAACAAAAAAAATACAACTTCATTCATTTAAACTTTTTATTGTACAATTCCAACACAAAGTGCAACATTTCAAATGGACAAAGAAGAACCACACCAGTCTCTCTTAAAGCCTTTTACTCAGTAGAAGTGTTAAGTCTACAAACACTCCTGGAGTTTGGTCTGGTGTCTGGAGGCACTCTTTTTTAACCAGTTTGAAAACTGGTTGTCATAGACTTTAGTTATTTAGGAGACTGCAACACAGTTTTCCTGTGAAACTCCAGGAGTGATTTTGTGGACTAAAAAAACTTCACCTGACTTTGTATCAGCATGGTGGTGAGTAGATACAACATTTTCTCTTTTGGGTGAACTGTTCCTTTAACTGCAAAATAACTAATCTACTCACCCTCATGCCAGTTGGAACAGAGGTGAAATGTGTCCATATAACACAAATGGAGGTTGCCTTCCCAACTTGGGGAGAAATGGAGACTGGTTCTCTCTGGCAACCCTCCTGTGTGTTATATGAACACACTTCAGCAGGCACGAAGTATGTGAAGTACACCTCAACATTGCACTCAGTCACATAAGTCCTGAAGGTATAAGGCAACACAGCAGTGTTAAAAACAAAGCTACCTAATGATTACAGTATGCACCTTGCTAACATGCAGGCCGAGACAGAAGAGACAAAAGTGAAAGGGCATCGGCAAAGAATATTGGCAATTTTACATATCCAGATAAGAATAATGGCTGGTGGAGTTGGACAAACAAGAGTAGGGCATCTGAAACACGTATGAGTGTGTCTCATATTGGAGTCCTGAATGCCATCGACCATTCAAAGTCCACAAGTTTTCTCAAATGCGTATGAGTGTGTCTCATATTGGAGTCCTGAATACCATCGACCATTCAAAGTCCACAAGTTGTCTCAAAAGTGTGCTCACGTGTGGGTTGATACCGCCACGCTTCTTCGATTTGGAGCCTCTCTCCCACGAAGCACCTGTAAACAATAAGACAAGACAACAACTTTTAGTTTCACATAGATATATATTGCATCGTTTATACAAGGCACATGCAGCGGTTCCCCTTTCCCTTAAGTAAACGCTACACCAGGGGTTCCCAAACTTTTTTGTCTCAGGGTACCCCATAAATATCTTTTTAATCCGAAGCACCCCTACATTATAATTTTCACTCCCAGCACCTTATATTTATAGCATATCTACGTTGTCGGGTGGAAACCTTGTCCAAAACCGTTAGTTTTGTATTTATCATCCATAAAATGTACTAAACTAGTGAAAAGTGATTATGTTGAGAGGATAACGTTGCGATAATAGCCATTTTGGTTAGAGCTGTACTTAAATGATACTAAATATTTGTCCAAATAAATACATTCCAAATATTATCAAATGATCTCGCGGCACCCCTGGACTGCCGTCGCAGCACCCCAGGGTGCCCCGTTACCCACTTTGAAAACCCCTGCCCTACACACCACAGAAAGAAAGTAGTACTGAGAGTAAATAACATTCAAGTATCAATGTTGCAAGCAATCCAGTATAATGTTTCAGTACACACCATCCTCAGGAGCAGATTGAAGTTGTAGTAGATCGCGAAAACCACAGCTATCCAATAATGATCCCATCGTGTTGTCCCATCACCACTTGTTCTTCAATGGACAGCATCCAGGCCATAGACTTCATTAAATCACCTGAACAGAGATACCCATTATGTGATATTGTAGAGGTGAAATGCTAATTGAACAAGAGTAGAATTTCAATGATCAGCAACATCACAAACTGTGACACAACTCACTTTATTTTGATTTAACGGGCATTTAGGACAATTCTCAAATTAGGGTCAGATTCAGCAATGTTTTTTTGTCTGGGATTTTGAAGGGTTTTTGAAGTTAAGACAGAAATATAAGCCAGATTTAGTCACTTTACTTACACTATTTTTACAACCAGGTTGATGAATCGTCTGGGGACCCCCAGGGGTCCTTGAGGGAGTTCTAGGGGGTCCCCAGCTAAATGATAATTAGGAACTAAATGGACCCTTATTGGGTATGTAACTCAGAACCAAATGGACCCTAACATGTCAATTTTGTTCCCATTTGTACACTCAGAATTAAATTAACATAGATTTTACAATATACTGTAGATTGGGGTCTCAGAGATTGATATGCTATTAAATGGGGGGTCTGTAGCCTAATCTTCTCTTATGGGGGTCCCTGGCATTGCTTTTCAAATGGGGTCTACTGGCTTGTCAATTCGGGGGTCCTTGACACGAAAAGGTTTGAGAACCACTGCTGTAGATCAAGACACTGATCAGCTTATGTGAAAAGTAGCTTATGATCATGTAGATTATAATATAAAATCCAGATATCAACAGTACCTTGAACAATCAAGCAGGGGGTGCTTGGTAATTTCTCTGTCCTCTGCACATCGGCGGCTGCGGCACACGCCTGTAAAATAAATAAGACAAGACAACAACCACCTCAATGACCATGCCCAAGAGATCTCAAGCTGACACCAAACTCTCTCCAGGACCTCTAAAACATTATCTAGAACCTCAATCAATTTGTCAATCACATTAGATCTACTTTGTATTATTCTATGCCAAATTCTATTAACAATGTTAAATTCAGTATAATTAATTTTCATTAGCCTATAAGTATAATACCTTTGGATAAACTCCAGAGTGCACGTGCCATCCTCAGGATACTGCAGACATACTTGTTCTTCAATGGACAGCATCCTTCCAGGCCCAAGGTTTCATTGTATCACCTGAACAGAGATACCCATCGTGTGATATTGTTAAGAGGTGAAATGCTAAATGCATTCCACAATCCACACACACACACACACACACACACACACACACACACACACACACACACACACACACACACAATTTATTTATGCCCACAGAGTGGTGTATCACTCTGTGGCATGTACTGTTTTGGTACATTAAAAAAAAAAAATCTTTCCAAAATGTTCAGTTTATTTTACTTTAATATTATTTGATGAAGATAAAAAATAAAATCTCTATTCAGACACATTCCAGTATTTTCTGACTTACATTATTTTCTAGGTATGCTTACATTATGATATTAAGGGGGAAAAAATCACCCTATGTCACCCTAATGACCATAATGTCTCACATGTGGAGAAAAGGGGAGGGGCGAGGAGATTCCAACAAAGTCAAAACAAAGTTTTAATGTAGGCAATTAAATATATAGATGTAATCCATGCATAAGGATTTAAGGACATTATACTTATGATGGGATTTCTGACAGAAATTGAATTTATGCTCCTACTGCAGTGGACAGCACAACGTCAGGTATGCTAATAATCAATCATTAATCTGATGGTGTCACCCGTCGAATATAGACCAACTACAGCAGTGGTTCTCAAACTTTTTCACGTCAACAAACCCCAATTTAACACTTATCTGCCAGTGGACGTCCATTTGAAAAGATATACACGCCAGGGACCCCCATAAGAGAAGATTTTTAAGGCTCTGTAGTGATTCCATTTTAATTTCAAGGACCCCCAGGACACCCATTTAATGGCATTTCTATCTCTGAGATGATATATGTTAATTTAACTCTCAGAATGTACAAATAGAACAAATGGACCTGTTATCATTTAGCCAGGGACCCTCTGGAACTCCCTGAAGGACTCCTGAGGGGTCCCGGACCCCACTTTGAAAACCAATGATCTACAGACTCCTGTGTCGTGACGCTTGGCTTGTGTTGTGGATCGGTTGCTTTTACAACAGCAACTTTTAGCCACACTGGAGCATAAAACCTCCCCCGCGGTGCAAATATTATCATTGATATAGTTGAGAACCAAATGGACCCGGCGTAACGCGTAAGGATACAACAACTGACACAAGGATTGTCTGTGGTTCTCAAAGTGGTGTCCGGTCATTATCGCGTCTGGGTGATGAAGTTCCAGGTGGTCCACAGCTAAATGATAGGAACCAAATGGACCCGCATTCTTCCCCGCGCGTCGGCTGTATTGAACCGGCGGGGCGAACGTTCCCTACCGCTAGTAAGCAGCCAACATATGACACTAAGCCCCGCTGACGTGAGCCTGTGTCCACACCGAAACCACACAATGGACCCGCGTAACTCGTGCGTCGCGGGAGAGCTCCCCGCGCGTCGGTCGGCGAACATTGCGTAGCCGACTTACATAACACTAAAGCCCCATGGACGTGAGCCTGTGAGCGGCACAAACCACACACACACCGGCTTGGCTTACAAGCTCACAGCGCGGCACCGAGTGCCGCCGCTGTGAGCTTGTATATCTGTTATTTAGTTACTTATAACGGTGTGTGAGGGAAACACACATTTAAAATGTTATTACAGACATGAAAAACTTCGGCGGCAGTGCTGCACACAATTTGCTGGAGCAAGACTGATAGCACAACTATAAGGTGGAGGAGAGAAAACTGACTTACCTTAGCAGAGCACTGTTATGAACTTCACACGACTTTTGAAAGCTCCTTTGAATTGAAAATAATTTCATAATTCCATCTTCACCATCAGTTCACTGCTTCTCCCTCTCACAATGGATGAAAATTTGAAATGAAATCCCACAATGCAGCGCGGTTCAAGTTATTTGTTGTGATATCACAATAGCATTCTGAACACAATATTTTATTGTGAGATATATTGTAAAGTGTTGTGTAATCCTGATAACAATTTAGAGTACAGTCATTCGTTGTGTTATCACAGAGGATGGTGTGATTACACAGTAATATTCAGAATACAGTATTATATTGTGAAATAATAATGTAAAGTATTGTGAGATCCTGGTAATAATTAACAGTAGGACCGGCATCGCTGGTAACTGCCGCAGCAGCCACCATCGCACGTCCCATGCCGGCAGGGACTTGTTGGGCCCCTGATTCAGCATGGGAAAAGGAATTGGAGAGGCCCTCATTGTGCGTGGCTTGGCAGTGCACCAGATTTTTGGGGGTTCCGGTATTCACATGAGACAAGCCAGTGGGGCCAATGTGATTGCAAGACTTGTCTATGTCTGTGGCCCATTTTGTTTATTTCTTTTCAATGAAAAATATAGTCTATATAAATATTTTCTTTGTTGAGTACCTAATTGTGTTCGGATGACTTGCTCATTAATATGTTGCAGGAGATTTGTGGTACTGTACATAGTGCTGTACATGATTGCATCCGAGGAGAACAAGACAGCTAGAAGTAATAATAACCTGAATTCCCTGAAAATAGCAAAACGTGTTTAATCCTTTGTTGGAGAAACCTAGTTTTTGGACAATGGATTCATATGGTGGTCAGACAATGAAACAACTACGGTCAATGCGACCGCAGTGAAAAGTCGTGCAGGTAAAGATCAAAAACAGATCTGTTCAGAAGGATCTATTTGCTACAAAAGCAAAGGAGGGCAGCACTGGACAAGTAAACCCTTCAGAGAAAGTGTTTGAAAGTGCCCAAAAATAACAATATGCTGTAGTAACACTCCATAATCATAGTCAGTGGAAACCACTGACCACAGCCTAGGGTCCACATACAATCACCATCAGACCTCCAGCTTATAAATCTGCTCACCTTTGATTAAAGTTAGGAGCCATTGCATGAAAGTAGACGTGACACTGCATTCCTTTAAATCCTGCCATGCCCTTTATCATTGTCTGATGACTGGTCATGTACGTCACGTACAGTACATGACCTTTCTATTTCCATTGTTCCACATATCTTGTATCACAACTCTGCAAGGTCTAAGACTTCTCATCATGATGGAAGATTTCTCATCAAGATATCACCCCAATGGAAAGAAACCACAACTGTCGAAGCTACCGTACCAAAAAATAGTTTTGGATTGATAAGGCAGAACTGGTAGAACTTGATCTCCTCCTCACCTCAGCTAACCTCTGACAAGCCAGCAATCTCTACAATAACCATTATGACATGCATCCACTCACCTCTGCACCTAAATGTCCCTTTGGCTCATGTAATGTGCGATGGAAGTACTAAATGTACTGATAAGACCCAAATATTGAAATCCCAATATGGAATAGACTTTCATCATGCCATATTTAATGCCTGTCTTAACCTCCTGGAAGTCTTAAGGTTTTCTTCATAATATGTAACCTGGCATGCACCATTTTGGGCATGTCATTGAAGGCCAAGGAAATAAATAAATAAATACGTAATGAGAAACATTTCTGAAAATGTGTCGTGAGCTTGTAGATTGGATTTCAAAATAATGGCTTATTATGTTTCTTTGTGGCTCAGTGGTTAATGCAGACATAATATCATGTAAAATGTGTAGCACATTGGCATTGACAATAAGAAGTTTATTATTCATATCTATATCAGTTGTAATATTCAAAACTATAACACATTATGTGTCTTGTGATAAAACTTGGCTGTTCAGCAACCTATTGGGTTCTTGAGGAGCTTGGGGGTACATATGCATTGATTCACAGACCATAATACCCCACAATTCAGAATATTGTGGGCTATTCTACAAGTGAAAATGAATAATTGTTTTAAAACACACTAAATAGTCATCTTAGACATACGCATTTAATGAATATTTTATCATATTGGATGGAAGCAATCGGTAACATAATGGTCTATTTGGTAAATATAATGACATTTCAATTTAGTTTGTCATAAAATACCCCCTTACAAGAAATACCCATGATCTTTGTTAGTGGTTCACCCAACAGATGTAGCTATTATCCCCTACTATACCTGTCAACTTTGGTGGGTTTCCATGAGTACATTTACCCCTAATTTCAAAGAATGGTCTTATAAAGATGGTGGATTTACAGTTTCGCCTGGCATAGGCACCAGTGTACAACATAGAAATCTATGGATAAGACTCTGTCAATTCATTTTTTTCACAGACTATGCACTTCACATACCCATGTATACAAAAATGTAGTACCCTTTAGTGGTGTCCTAGATCAAAACACAAGTTATGAACAACATAAGTTATGGATGAACTGTACTTATTACTATATTTTAAAGCGTACCTTGTATTTAAAACTACAACTCCATTTAGTGTATTGGATTGATAAGCAGGAATATGATAGATCCGCTATTTTCATTAGTTTGGGGTATACAAATGGTAGAAATCCTGACCCGTAAATGTATTGAAAACCTACTGTTCATACGGAAACTAAGTTTAGAATCGTGTTTGATTTAAGAGGATAATGCTATAAAGACTCACTTGGAGTGGATACTTGCATTGTAGCTCGATCTAAAGATTATGTTTTTAAAACTTGAGAGAATAAAGTTAGATTTACATATAAAACAATAGCTAAACCCTATCATATATGCAATCTTGGAGATGTGTATAAGATGTGTCAAGATGGGTGCCAAAATAGCCTATGTACAAGTTCCCATCCTATCATTTTATTAATACTGAGTTAGATCAGTTTTTATGTATACAGTACCAACCATGCCTACCAGATTTAAATGAAAATCACCATTACCAAATAGCTGTAATTCTATTACACAATAGTGGCCTAGAGCAGATTCACCCTCTTACTTCTTAATTAATGTATTAAGTTAGACTAGATGTACTTTTCAAAACAAATGTGTTATGCATTTTGGCATGTGTTTAGCTTTTATTGTGCTGTAATGTGTATGGGGGTGTTGATGTTTTGTTGATATTGTACTGGGTTTTGTAGATGTGTATGAGGGCAGCTGTTTAAATTATAGTGGGGAAACAAAAAATGTAGTGAGAGGAAAATAGAAAGGTACAGTAGCACTGGTTTATTTAGTAGCATTGTATAGCTGTGCTTCCATACATCCCTGCTATTAGGCCAGTTAAATACAACACTGTCATAGATAAAACACTAAATAGTATACTTATGCGTAGGCTTGTGTGTAAATGTTTTACTGTAAATGTACCATACATGATGTGAGGATCATGGATGGTACAGACTCATTACAAACTACTACTTAGTCTACAGAACACCCAATAAATAAACAATAAGTTGTCTAATTACTATGTACCCCTGTACATGGCATGCTTAGGGGTATATCATCATAACGTAGTGTGAGATGTCTGGCGCTCGCAGTCAGGCAAATATCATGACCCATCCTCTCTTGCAGCTGAAGCCATCATACATGTTACCATATATTCATTCGATCATCCATGTACATCTTATTGAATTTGCACGTGTCATAACACCTTAACCGTGAGAATTGACACCCTTTATCCCCTACAGCTATCAAACACATCATACCATATTCGCATACCATATTCGCATATGTTATAAAACACCTAGCAGTGAAAGTCAACCTACCACCTGCTACATACTGTTAGATAAGGATTGATTGATGTCAATATAGAATTACATTTTAATGTTAGACAACACTTTCAGTGTTAAAAGTGTCAAGGTTCAAAGAACCTGTTGCAAGGTTATATTGTTTTGGGTGGTTTTCAGCATCATAATAAATCTTCTGTAGAGTCCCCCATCCACCATAACAACACATACACAAGTGAATAGATTGTATAAACATTCATAGTTCAAATCCTATATGGTCTAACGGTTAGGATTTCCTGGTTTTCACCCCGGCAGCCCCCGGTTCAACTCTTGGTATGGGAACTAGTCATTTATCCTTCTGTCATTCAATGTTATATACTGTAAGATACATAAAGGGTTTGTGTAAGAATAAGCCGAAAAGCTTACTAGGATCTCCTTTAGTTGTCCTTGTACCAGTGAACTCTTTTCCTATGCAAACTTCTTCATTCAATCAGTCAAACTACTATTCAAACTGACTATAACACATATAGCCATATATCTGATGTCTTATTGGATGTTTTAGGATTAAGGGTTGTTATTGAAACTAGTCTATTGAACACATTGATGGTAACATTGTTAGTAATATTGTGACTTTTTGGTTTCATGTTTTGCATTTTGTCATGTGTTTTAGCTTTGTCGTGCTGTAATATGCAGAAGTGTTGATGTTTTGTTGATGTACTGGGTTTTGTAGATGTGTATGAGGGTGACTGGGTGAGCTTTTTTAATTGTAGTGGGACAACAAATATGTAGTGAGAGGAAAATAGAAAGGTACAGTAGCACTGGTTTATTTAGTAGCATTGTATAGCTGTGCATCCATACATCCCTGCTATTAGGCCAGTGAAATAGAATAATGTCATAGATAAAACACCAAATAGTCAGCTTATGCGTCCATTTTTACTTTAAATATAACGTACATGGTGTGAGTAATAGCATGTTCATTAGATACGTACTTAGCCTACAGAACACCCAAGAAAGAAAACAATAAGTTGTCTAATTACTATATGCACCCCTATACATGGTATGGTTAGGGTGAAAAACCTTCTCTGACAATTGCATTGGCATTACCTACTGTGTGATTTCATGATGTACCATATCATCTATTGAAATATAATTAGGGAAAACAATTGTATGTAAGACCACGATGACTCAACTTATGAGTGTTGTTAGTAATAACCACTGTATAATGTTAGGAATTAGCCATTCATTACCGCTCGTACCTTCAGCACTGTTAGAAGCCATGGTTGTTTGAATCAGCGCTCCGAGAACCTCTGAATATATAAAAGAAGTGAACCCTTCCACGCTGTCACCTCCCCACCTGTCACACACACACACACGCGCGCGCACGCGCGCACGCACGCGCGCGCACGCACGCACGCACGCACACACACACACACACACACACACACACACACACACACACACACACACACACACACACACACACACACACACACACACACACACACATCACCCACTAGCGGCTAATCATAGCAGGGAAAGCCCACCCCCACCTGTTCACACACATCACCCACTAGCGGCTAATCATAGCAGGGAAAGCCCACCCCCACCTGTTCACACACACACACACACACACACACACACACACACACACACACACACACACACACACACACACACACACACACACACACACACACACACACACCCCTGACCGTATGCCCACATGGCATACAACAGCTGTCAAATGCTATTAATAGATCCTATTTATAGATCCTATTTATAGATCCTATTTATAGATGCTAATAATAGATATCTAATTATAACAATCTAATTATAGTATTCTAATTATAACAATCTATTAATAGATCCTATTTTTAGAAAATCTATTTATAGAAAAAAACTATGCCTATATAACTACTCACCAGAGCCTGATGACTCTGGTGGTCGTCAGTTAGGCAACCAGGGACCTTATTTTCCTCTAGATTTTTGTTTATGACCCTATACTAATTATTTCGGCAAAGCCGAAGTATTTGAATTTCATACCACGATTATTTTGACCAAAGAATCATCGGTTATCCTGGGGCGGAACATTTGGTCTAGTTAACTCATGTTACCCTCATTAGTGACAGCATAATTTTTTTTTCCAAAAGCTGTTTATTTGTATTTTAAACTTGTATTAGTTGGCTATCATTTATAACCTGTAAGATTTTCCACAGTCTGTCTAAAAGTGTGGTTATTTTATCGCTTATCAATGATATTCATCTAATACAATTTTGAAATTCAAAGTCAATGGCCTAAAGTGTGAACCAATTGGGTGCCTCCGTGTTTGTGACATAATATTTTCTGCGGCCTAAACGCTTTCTAAATCAGGGGACCGGGACAATCAGTGGATACCCAGTGGATATTGTGTTTATTTGTATTTTAAACTTGTATTAGTTGGCTATCATTTATAACCTGTAAGATTTTCCACAGTCTGTCTAAAAGTGTGGTTATTTTATCGCTGGTTAGATGTACCAGCTGGCTGCTTGCAGCGTGACACTTTGTGCTGCTCTGCAAGCTTGTACATCTGCTATCTGCTAATAGCCAACTCTAACATCTGACACAGATGCTTTCCTGGTTTTAATGGTGTAGTGTAGAGGCTTAGTAAGAATAAAATACTTACATATTTCTTTAAACATGCAACACACTGAATGTCTCAATTACAAATGGAAGAAAATCACAAATATAATCACAAATATATCTACAGGTATAGATACTATATGCAATATTGTCTCCTTACCTGTGTTGTGTTGTGTTGTGTTGTGTTGTGTTGTGTTGTGTTGTGATGCTGATGTCAGAGTGACTTTGAGAAGCAGGAGAACAAAGAGAAACTATCTAGAGACATGGGGTCTTTTTATCTTCAAGGTTGCTCCTCCCTCAAGCTAGAGGACTTGCCTGAGACCCCCCCCCCCCCAACCCCCTTTGGAGCTGTGAACAGGAGAGAGATGTTACTGTTATCTTCTTTAATGTAAAACTTGTCTTGAAATTGTTTGAATCCAAATGATCTCACAATAAATTAAACAACAAAATCTAAACATGACCTACTGCTAAATATCAAATAACTACTACTATTAAAACTGAAACACATTATCACACTCACACATCACTAATTGAGCATGTCAAAGCATTTAATTGACTAAATTTTGCATGCATAAACTTTGACACAGAACAAACATACAAATAATTTCATCTGTTTGTGACAGGATGAAGAAAAGAAAGGCACAGTGTTATATTGGGAGTCCCAGCAGTTTCCCATGGAGTGCTCAGTCACCAGGGTAAATACATGAGTTGGAATGTGCAGATAAGAGTCTACCCAAAGTTGGCACTGAGGGACAATCATAACAGAGCAGCTTTACTTTTAAACACTGTATACTTTGTTGACCAGGGGTCCCCCAGGGGTCTATTTTTGGTCCCCTTCTTTTTCCCTCTACACCAAATCTGTTCACTGAAAGTAGGTGTCTACAAGCTCATATTATAACGCGTCCACCAAATGTTCATCCCAGAATAAGGGTGCTAGCTTGGGTTCACATGATTAATTCACAGAATATATTTCCTACATTGTAACTGTTAGATATGAATTATTATACATAATTCTATGTTTGTGTATGACGCCCATATGACCATAAAAGGGCATAATATGAACTGAACTCACAGTATATAGGAGACCACATTTTGGGTCGCATAATGTAGGTTCAGGCAAACTGATTAAAGGTCATAATAACTTTGAATGCCCTGAATAGAATCATGTTTTGGTTTATACTGTATGTCACCAGACTCACTGTCTTCCTCTGTCTGATATAAGTCACGAGTGGTGGAAAATTACCAACACTACGTGTCCCTTTCTTCCTGTTACTTCCTTGTTATGATATAGGAACGAATCAATGAGTTCCTACTACTTCCTTGTTATGATATGGGAACGAATGAATAAGTTCCACGCTTCTTACTGTCATAAACTGTATGTCTTTATATACATGTTTTCCTCCATCTTGGAGGAGAGAGAGATTTAGAAAGCTACCCCTATGGTACGCTCACTGTTTGTCTCCTCTGTCTGACTCCTCTCAAATACAACAATCTATGGACTGTCCTTTGGCTCGTGTCTCTTATTTTGGTTATGGATTTTATCCATAATCCATATTTATTTAACAATAATAATTTCCATTTCAAATGGTCCTAATCAAGCCGGGATACTGTTTGCAACATTGGCCGACTGAGGGACGGATAAGTGTTCAGGGCTGTTAGCCATTTAAGGTTCACTTTCTCTCCCCCGGTGGAACAATGTTGCAACACGTATCTGGAACCAGCCAGGAAATCCTACATTTCTGTATTTTCAGACAAAGGATTTTATTTAGACAACAGTGTTATCTGAGTTTTGGATTAATGTGGAACCGCGTAGACATCCAGGAGCAGCACCGGACCGTGACGAAAGGCTGGATTTTCCACCGATGCACCACCGCCCGGCTGCACCTCCTGGATCTCTGCGCATCGGCAAATTCCTAAGTGATTAAGATAAGTACATATTTACTAAGTCCCCGTAACGTGTCGTGTCTGTTGAATTTTGAATTAACGATGTTAATGTAATGATAATTGATATGATTTGTGAAGTATGTTCTCCCTCTGTCTGGAGGAGTCTAATAATGTTTTGGTTTGACACGCGTCGTAAATTAACCCTTATCTATAGATACCGAATGGTCGTAACTCTTTGTTTCATCTTACAAAGTTTCAGGGAGGTGTACACAATCCCTATTCTATTTTAAACTATTTCTCTGGTTCGTGCTCTCGCTCTCTCATTGTGATGAGGAGGAAGAGACAATACTGATTTTCAAACTTTAACTTTTTTTCGGTACAGTTGTTTTTGTCATTATTTGTTTGTCTGGACCCTATGAAGGGTCATTATTTGCCCACTGTTGACCCAGGCAGTTTTTCTGTAGACCCAGTACAGTTATCCCCACTGTAGACCCAGGCAGAATCTCTGTATAGTACAGTTGGATGTTATTTGTCCTCCGCAAGTCAGCGGAGTGTTTAGTTATCTGTTTATGTACCGATAATACTGTGTTTATTTGGGTCTCTCAGTTTCATGGCTTTGCGCCAAGCCATCGGAAAGTGAGGAACAATATTTTATCTTTAAGACTATGTTACTGACCAGTTCTGTTTTCTGTAATATTAAGTACTTTTAAGACATTTTAAAATGTCTCTGAGAAATTAAAGTTAAGATTTAAGATTAAGAATAACTAACTCAAATTATTGATGCCTAAATTAATTTAAACTGTTGTAACTTTAAGACTTTAGAGCCATCCATAGGACTATGGTTGCGTTTACAGTATCGATAATACTGGTTTACTCTTATCTGTCCCTCACTCCCTTGCTGCAGTCGCGATGCAGGCAGGGGAATCAGGAACTAGCCTAAATTAATATAATATGTTGTAACGTTAAGTTTTAAAATCCTCCAGAGGATTCTGGCTGTGTATTATACTATAATTTCATTTATTTGATGACTTTTCTGTGAGAATGAATTTACCGTACTGTATGTGTGTGCGAGCAGAAGATTTGCGTGTGGGTGCTGCTTCAGTAAACCCCCCCCTCTCTGACTCCCATCTCTGTGAGCATGAGTGCGTGTGCGTGCGTGCGTGCACTTGTGTGTGTGTTCCAATACTGTATGTGTGAGTGCGGGCATGCGCCTGTGTGTGCGTAAATGTCGCTTTAACCCCTTATCTGTTCCACTCCCTCTCCATCACTCTTGTGTGAGTGCGTGCGTGAGCGTGCGTGTTGACTGTGATTCATGCCTGTCGAGGTGTGTGCGTATGTGTGCCTGTGTGCCTGTTAGACATCTGCCGCCTTCAAGGTCAGATGGTCTGTGTGTGAGAGAATTGTTATGGGAACATGTCTCTGTTTAGACTTTCCTTTCTCCTATTTTTCGTAAACGTTCTGATTGTTTACTGTCTATGGTATTTTGTTTAATTGCCCTGTTCTTTTACTGTTAAGACTTCATTACCCATAAAGCTCGGTTGGGAACTTCCTGTCCCCTGGTTACCATAACAACCTTTAGACACAAGGTCGCTTCTCGCCCCTGAGGCGTATTACTTATCACTGACAGTTTCAACTGTTTGTCTCCCCTGTGCCCAAGCTGCTACTGTACTGTACTGTAGTGTATGATTTAAAGCTCATTTCATTGATTTCAATAATTTAAATTATTTTATTATAACTGTTATGTCACAACTATAAGTTGTAACAAAAGGGGAGTGTTTAAGGATTCATTTTGATTTTAATTTCATTTTGATTTGATTTTAATTTATTTAATTTGGTTTTTCATCGATTTAAGATTTATTTGAAACTTAATTTGAAATATTTCTGTTTCATGGGCTGACGCTGACGGAGAGAGGAGGAAGGCAGTGTGGGGAAGGAGGAGAATCGGGTCAACTGAGAACCACCTGACTGAGATGGGGTGCAGACGAACCACGACCTGAGGCCCGGCCAGACCAGTGCACGAGCCAATCAACCGCAGCGGCACGATGTAAAAATCGTGCCTTGTCGGTGAGAATTCTGTTGCACTGTTGTTGATGCCATGTGTAGTACAAACACTATCATGATGAACTAAATTGTTGTTGAAACAGTAAACTGGCCAAGTCTTCGTCCCCCCTAGGAATCACCTGAGAGACCCAGAAGAACGACCCCACATCAACTGCATCCTGCGTCCTCCTCCCTCACGTCTCTACAATGCCCCAACGTCAACGTCAACATCACCGATCATCATCATCACCCTCATCATCATCATCGTCATCATCCGAGCAATGGTCATCCGATCAACTCATATTTTCTTTTTTCATTTTTCATTCTTTATTCTTTATTTTTATCTGTTTATTCAATTTTAATTCTGTCTTCATTCATCTGTAAGAAACGATGAATGATGTGTCACATTTCTTTAAACTTTAAGGATTTATTACATTCCCTTTAAAAAAAATATTACAGTCCTTTTCGAAATTTGAATTTATAAATATTATTAAAGTCTTCATATTATTATTATTATTATTACCCTGATAAAATGTTTAATATGGAGGTCATATGAACCTCATACAAAAATGAAAAGGATAGATTGTTAGATATGAATTATTATACATAATTCTATGTTTGTGTATGACGCCCATATGACCATAAAAGGGCATAATATGAACTGAACTCACAGTATATAGGAGACCACATTTTGGGTCGCATACTGTAGGTTCAGGCAAACTGATTAAAGGTCATAATAACTTTGAATGCCCTGAATAGAATCATGTTTTGGTTTATACTGTATGTCACCAGACTCACTGTCTTCCTCTGTCTGATATAAGTCACGAGTGGTGGAAAATTACCAACACTACGTGTCCCTTTCTTCCTGTTACTTCCTTGTTATGATATAGGAACGAATCAATGAGTTCCTACTACTTCCTTGTTATGATATGGGAACGAATGAATAAGTTCCACGCTTCTTACTGTCATAAACTGTATGTCTTTATATACATGTTTTCCTCCATCTTGGAGGAGAGAGAGATTTAGAAAGCTACCCCTATGGTACGCTCACTGTTTGTCTCCTCTGTCTGACTCCTCTCAAATACAACAATCTATGGACTGTCCTTTGGCTCGTGTCTCTTATTTTGGTTATGGATTTTATCCATAATCCATATTTATTTAACATTAATAATTTACATTTCAGTAACACAAACATGCAACATAATTTATATTGACTATAAAAAATGATTAGATTTTGGGGGTGTTCTACTCCTTTAACATAGCAGATTGTGATCCTTTACTAGCCTCTCAAAAGTCTCAAATGAATGTCACTTTATTTAGTGTGTTCCTGGCAAAGGGGGTTTGGGTAGTATCTTTATTGAGGAAGGGGGAGATTAACCACCTTATCTCCTCCACCGTTCTCTGACCGGACAAGTGAGAGGCCACTGACCGGTGTTCTGGTCAGCTTTATTTGGCTAAGGCATCACAAACCTGTCAGTCGTATATTCCTACCTCAGATCTTGCAAGAGTATATTATGAAGATGGAGCTGCCTCCATCAGAGGCCTCTGTGTTGTCATTGTGGTGCAGTGGGAGTAGGTCCTTGGCTTGCGTTCGTGCGTGATGCGTTGTGAGCTTGTAGATCAGCTATTTTCACTACTTCTTGAAAGTCTTCTTTTTAATTTGTGGAATTTATAAGGTCCCGACCCACTGTTTGGGAAACAGTGCTATAGCTAGACGACAGGGAAGCACCATATGAAGCACCAGATGACAGCAAAAAGTGTGTTTTGAAAAAATATGTCTGAAAAACCTTAAGGCTTATTTAGGGAGTGGGATATAGATCCAAGGAATCCAAGGGAATGATTGATTGTAGGACCATAGGCCAAAACGTGATTCTCCCTGTTAGCACCACCATGACCCCAATTTGAAAAATGTTGGGTGGCATTTCTTCCTCAGCTCTATGCACTTTTAATAACACATCCAGGTTGGATTAACAAAACATTCTTCCACACAGTCAATACTTAGTGAAAACATTTAACAACAACTGTGGTGATGTGGAAATTAAATTACACCTTCTATTATATCTGAGAAGAAAAATACTGAGACAGTCTTGAAGTACAAAAGCAAGTTTATTAAAAAGGTCTGAGCAAGAACAGGAGCAAAAAGCTAAACAAGAAGAGTATGGCATTGTTTGTAACATTCCATAAACAAAAAGATGGTGTTCGCTCACTGAAGGATGAAAAACTGAGGCTCTTAATTGTTTGTGACAGAACAGGATGGAGGCACTCTAGTATTATGTGTTTGCTGAGAGCATTGCTAAGCAGTAAGAGGAAGTATCAAATACCATTGGAAGGCAACCTCAACCTGTCAGATCAACAGGATGCTGGTTTACCCAATAAGGTTTAAAGGTTGTAGACAGGAGAATGAGAACTTATTTTAACCCACGTTAGGCTTATATTCATAATGTGGTTTTATGCACATCATGTATTGTAACGACAAGCTTAACCACTTAAAACCTGTTTTCTTCTTCACGTCTACATCAAATATCTTTGCCAAAAATAGCCGATCAATAACCTCACACTATGAGCTTGTAGATTGGCAATTTTTTGGCACACATTCCCCCAGAATAGCAGAGGTGTCAATTGGGTATGGCACGCCATGGCAGCTGCCATACCTTGGCTACAGGGGGACATAATAAATTGTACTGTAATCGTGCCTGTTGCTAAGGTATGGCAACATGACTGGTGTCCGTGCAAGACACAAGTCATGTTGCCATACCTTAGCTTTTTCTGAACTGACGCCGCTGCAGAATAGGCATGCTGGTTTTGAAGTGGTTAAGGAGAAAGTTGGATAAGGACATTATAAGCTGATCTTTATGCATATACCGGTAGGGTCCGTCCTGTGATTTCTCACAGCTCATCATTAGAAAGACTCTCTAACTTGCTTTTAGCTTGAGCTATCATCATCTTCAATAGCTCATTGGTTTCCATGGTGTCAAGTAAGAGCTGTTTGTTCTTGGCAATCCCAGTGTCCATGTCTTGATACAACAGCTTCATGTCCATCTTCATGTCCATCATTTGTTGAGGGGGAGGGGGGGCTCTCGCAATGATGTCCTGCATTGATTCTGAATGTCGTGTATATTCAGCAGACATCTCCTGTAAGGTTTCACTGACTGACTGAAGGGCCTCCTGGTGGATGAAGTTATTTGTAGTGAGTTATGGGGTAACATGATACAACTTACATACATTAATTAATGCATCACAGTAAGCATGAACTCTATTCAACAAATGAGGTAAATAATCACAGAGAGAACAGTGTAGTGCCTCAAAGATCAGGTAAACAATGAACCTAGCATCAGCCTAAACTTTTAATAACTTAATGACACTTGCCAGACTTGCACAATGTGCACAATATAACTGTATATATAACTGAATGAAATAGACATACACTTATGGAATGCTTTCATTGACGTAAGCAAGGAAATACTTCATTTTGTTGTTACTTTTGGGTATTGTATATAGTAAGTAGAATGTAATAAGCTGGATAATTGATGCTGCGCGGGGCTTCACCTGGGGATTTAATCATCATCCAAAATTAAGATAAAAAAACGTCTCACCCTTGAAGCTTCTGCTTTGTCTAAGGCCTGACGCAGCTTATTGATCTTCAAAGGGATGCTAAGTGCAGCCTCCAATTCCTCCTGGTGGGTGAAAGTAAAGTCAAGTCAAGTTAAGGTTTGGCATGTTCATAAATGTAACCAGTTATTTTGAGGGGTCTATACCTTATAACCACATTTATAACACATTATAATGCACTTATAAGGCATTGTAACTGTTGTTGTACATGTTTATAATTATGCATAACAAATTATAAGAAGGTTTATGAAGTATCATAACTTACAATAATATAATTTATACTGGTCATAATGCATTGTAAACTCAGTGGAACAGCACACAACGACCAGGTCACTTTACTTTAGTTCGGGTCTATAAGGTATTTTAATCATATTAATAATGCATTATAACGATTCATAACACTTGTTATAAATGTATGTTTGTGAATTGTAAATTAATTTGGCTTAATTGTGCTACTGTTATTGCACTTTTGTTTTCTTTTTATTTATTTTCTAATTCTTATTTTTAGATTATAGTGATTGTCAAGTCGATTACATGCAATGTTTTTATTAAATGTGCTGTTCCACTGAGCCTATAATGCATTATGACCAGCACTAATAATACTTTACAAACATTGTTATAAGTTGTCATACATGATTATAATTTATAATGAGTTTTAGAATGCTTTATAAGTGAATTATAATGCATTATAAACAAGATTATTATTGAACCAACCTTTAAAGGGATATTTCACTTTAAAAAATGTTTTGGTAATTTTATCATCTAATCAGTATTTTGTGACTACTTCCCAAAAGCCTGATTAGACGATAAAATGAACAAATGTTTTTTTGTGAAGTGTTACAGTTACTTCCAATGTGCTTGGTTCTCAATATTAAACACAGTGTACTGTAACAACATATTCTGTACCAGCAGTGTGTCTCTGTCCAGCAGACAGTTGGCCAGACACAGCAGACTGAACATCAGGCCCAGGACTCTGGTAGCTCCAGTCATACTCCTGGTCAATCCTCTTTCTCCAGACATTGTTGTTCTGCTTAGAGGGAGAAGATCATTACAGTACAGCCAGTATACAGGACATAGGCTACTTTACAAAAATTGATGATTTCATCATTGGAGATTTCAAGCTAATGAAAAAGAAGGCCTTCTTTTTTCTGCTAAAATAGTAGCCACAGTTCAATAAAACATTTTTTTGTGATCTAGTTGGTAACGAGCTACCTCACTTTTGAGACACAGAGCAAGTAAATAGCATGTGTGTGTGTGTGTGTGTGTGTGTGTGTGTGTGTGTGTGTGTGTGTGTGTGTGTGTGTGTGTGTGTGTGTGTGTGTGTGTGTGTGTGTGTGTGTATCCATGTTTGATAGTGTCCTTACCTGTGTTGTTGTGATGCTGATGATGTCAGAGTGACTTTAGGAAGCGGGCAGGTGAATGAAGACAAACCCACACAGTCTTTTTATATTCAAGGTTGCTCCTCCCTCAAGGTAGGAAATGTACAGTTTCACTTTCACATAAATGAATCTACTTGTGTTACATGCCCATTCCCTGTTGGACCTGATTCTCGTCAGGCTTTCACTTCATCAGAAATCAGATTTGGCGTACAGTTTCACTTTTGCCTAAATGATACTACAGTATGCCAGTGTGCCTTCTGGTATGTATGCACAAGTGTGTTACTTTGTATATACATTTATAATGAGTTGAAAATTAATCTTTCTGACATAATCTCATACTACAGTAGTTTACACTCAATTCATTTTACAGGGAAACAAATGTAACGGGTTGATAGTTCATCATGGACATCTAAGGATAAACATGACACCTTCTTCTCCACACAGACAAGCTGCCTATAACTGCTGAAACAGAACAATATTTAGACAGCTGTTTGGCCTTGGCCTTTGTCATGCCAGCTATTGTTAGGCCACTCGTGGTCAATTTATGTACATGGCCCAGGCTTCCAAATATGAGTATTGAGAATTTGCATCTGTACCCAAAGTCTGTTATGATTCTAATGGTTGGTACTTAGAATGCTTATCTTGGAAAGTCTGGTCCATGTACAGATTGAACACGTCGCACCTCCAGAATCAGAACCTCCCTGTGACTGCCAGCAAAGACATCACAAGCACAGCCAAATCAATCCGGTAACACTCTTGAGTGTTTATACATTGCCGCACTAGATGGCATACATTTTCTAACTGCGACAGACATTATGTCGAGAATGCGTTTGTGGCGGGCAATGTATACGTTTTTATATGCACTGCAGCCGTTTGTTATGTGTGCAATGGATTCTAGATGTTGTTCTGAATCATGGTGGTTAATACAGAGTGGGCTATCATGGATGTCACACACGCACGCACGCACGCACGCGCGCACACGCGCACACACACACACACACACACACACACACACACACACACACACACACACACACACACAGGTTATAGGCCTACATTATATTATTTTAAGTTTCCTTGTTACAAGATTTTATGCATAATTATAAACATTTATAAGAAGTGTTATAATGCCTTATAAGTTTATTATAAGGCATTATAAATGTGGTTATAATAATGCATTATATAAAGTCTGAATGTTATTATGTTCTACATAAAAGAGAAACAGCTCTACTCAGAGCTTCCTATCACAATCCTCCCTAAAGGAAGATGCCAGCCATCCTCCTGAGAAAAGACATTTCAGCTGCTTGTATCCGTGATCTTATTCTTTCAGTCATGACTCACATTTCACGACAATAGAAATACCATAAAATAACGACCCAGCCAGGAACAACTCTGATATATATTTGCTTAATATTCATATCTTTTATCAATAAATATTGTGCCTTACAGGGTTTCCAGGTGGGACAGGTAACTCATAAAATTCATCTTTTTGCCGATGATGAATGTCTGACCATCTGTTTCTCTTTCTAAATTAGTAAGCCTGATTGAGGAGTATGGGACCATTTCACTATGACAAAAGTGAAATACTTCCTATTACAATTTTTTACTACACAATCTATCAACAAACAACCCGTTTTAAATGGTTCCCGGATGGCTTTAAATATCTTGGCATAAATGTAGATAAGGATGTGAAAAATCTCTTTAAACTTAATGTGTTACTTAAAAAAAATAGAGGAGGACTTGAATAGATCGACACATCTACCCATTGCTTTGATTGGTAGGATTAACTGCATCAACAGCAAATGCATTAACAGCAAATGAATATAAATATTGCCCAGGCTAATATAGGCCTATCTCTTTCAGTCTCTGCCGATCCCAGTACTTCAAAGCTTCTTTAAATCCTTGAATAAAAAGGTTAGGGAGTTCCTATGGAACAATAAAACACCACACCATCCAACCTGTACTGTACTGAACCTCGTCTGTCTCTCTCAATAATAATATTAATAATTTACAAGTGCACAACTTTGGCATTCTCATGTCTTATTTCTTAGAATTAATTATTTGTTAATGGGAATAAGAGTCTGTTGTTATTTAAAATATGAATCTATTAAACTCATCCTCCTTGGCGATTTCAATGCCAGAGTGGGTGCAGACCATGACTCATGGCCGTCGTGCCTAGCGTGGTGGGCCACAGTGCACTGGCATCAGTTGGACCTGATCCTGTCAGGCTTTCACTTCATCAGAAATCAGATTTGGCGTACAGTTTCACTTTTGCCTAAATGAAACAGTATGCCAGTGTTCTTCTGGTAAGTATGTATTGTATGCACGTGCGTTACATTGTATATACATTTATAATGACTTTACACTCAAACCCTTACGAAACGGACAGCCATTAAATGTGATTATAATGTCTACATTATATTATTTTAACTTACAATACTTCATTGTCTATTGTGGTGGAAATTACCATAGAGTTGAAATTACACGTTAGCAAAACATCTACCATCTGAGAGGGAAAATACTGAGACAGTCTCAAAGTACAAAAGCAGGTTTATTAAAAGGGTCTGTGCAAGAACTGGAACAAAAAGCAAAAAGAGAATACCATGGCACTGTATGTAACAGACCAGGATGGAGGCACTCAAGTACTGTTTGCTGAGAAAAAAAAGAGGAAAAAGAGCGCCCTCTGCTGTTTGTTTCTGTTTTGAGAGGATGCAGACAGAGATGTGATATTCTCAGGACAAACATAAGGTCAGTAACAGAGCAGAAAGTTCTTATCAGGACAGTAAAAAACAACAACAATCTTCTACTTCGGCAGGCTTATATTCATAATGTCGTTTTGAATGATTTCAATTGTACAGTTTCCCAACGCACAACACATAAGACAACTACAAGACAGGCATAACCATTTAAACTCTCTATACTTATTAGAACAGACCTGAGTAACAGTAGGCTACTTTGACTGTTTTTCCCACCGCCTTAAAAAAATATGTATCCCACGATTTTTGTAACCCATTTTTTTCACCCAGTGCCAATTACCTAAGCTGTAGTCCTGGTTTCTGCTCTCCATCTGCCACGCCCGGGGGAGCCCCGGCTGGCCAGGGGGAGGTGGTATAGAAACCAGGACTACTGCATGTTTTTGTGAGGGTATCTACCCTAGGAGTGTTGAGGAGACACGGGGAGAACATGCAAACTCCACACAGAAAGGCCCTTTCGGGCAGCACATCCTTACTACAGTACTGGCGTGCGCACCTGTTCCATTGTTTGCCTTAAAGAGAAAGTTGACATTATGAGCATGATCTTTATGCATAGGGACCAGCCTGTGATTGAGTCACAGCTCGTCCTTAGGATCCCTCTCTAAGAGGTGACCGAACTCCCTTTTAGCTCGAGCCAAGCTCAGCTCCATTAGGTCATTCTCTTCCTTCAACCCAAGTAAGCCCTGTTTGACATTGGCAATCAAGGCGTCCGTGTTTTGATACGACGGCTGTATCTTCACCAGCATCTCGGGGGGGCCTCTCGCGATGATGTTCTGCATCGTTTCTGCATGCCGTGCAAGTTCAGCAACCAACTCCTGGTAGGCTTTACTGACCGCCTGGTTGGTCGCCTGGTGGAAGAAAGTTCATATTTGTAGTCAAGACATCGGGTCTGTACGTGACGCATTACATGTACGCAAGAATGATCTATTAGAGGGTGTTCTCTACTTGAGCATCAAGTAATGCTCAAGTAGTATAACATAACACTTGACAACCTATTACTTTTATTACATTTTGAAAGTAGTTAATTACCGTCAGTTATTATGGAATAGTTTAGTGTACTTATACAGTATCATATGCACTAGAACTAGTATTTCCTGATGTAACCCTTTTTCCTGATGTGAAATATATTTGCTTTTCAGTTGAATCTACAATGCATGCATTCAACAGATACGCTCATCCAGAGCGATTTACAAGTGCGAGAGCAAGCATGAGCTTTAGTCAATAAACAAGAAAAATATTCACATAATCAGAATGCACATAGCAGTGTAGTGCCTCAAATAAACGATATACCACCAAGTTTAAATGTTTAACAGATGTAGGGTATTCTGCTGTTGTTGAAACATTTGAAATCTTTAGATTTTCTCACCTTTGCAGCTTCTGCATTCGCTATGACCTGACGCACCTGGTCGTCCTGCAATTAACAGTAAACATATAAGTGTAGAAGTTAAGGTTAGTGTGGAATCAAGTGATATGCATTGTGAAAATGACAACGGTTCCTCGCCTTCTAACAGAATGACCACTAAACATCATCTCACATCATCATCTCACAACACCTGTTGAAGAACAAAATTATGTTTATTCAAACAGCTGCATAGAAGTGCAGTGATGTGTTCAGAGGGTTCTTTGAAACACATCAGTCACAATGGTGGACAAAGTGAGGTTGAGGTTCTATTTCCGGTTGAGTCAAATACCATTATACCAAAAAGAAATGGTACCCAATGCCTCCCTGCTTTGCACTCGGCATTGTTGAATTGGGGGTAACAAGTCTCTGTGACATAGTATCATGTCCAAGGGGTGTACTTGCACATCAAGCTGCTTCATGCTAACAAAACACCGGTAGGCTCCTGACCTACTTACAAGTGAACGTTCAGCTTTTACTCACTGGAGCACTTGCTTTTAAGAATATTTAAAGATGCAGTGCCACAAATTTGGTACTTCTCTCTGTTTTGTATGACAGAGATTTGACAGTTGACATAGGCCTACTATGTACATTTTGAGACATCAGACCCCTGGGCGCAGACATGTAAAAACTCCCCACACAGGTATAAGGATTGCAGCCAACAGCACAATACCGGTAATTTCACCTGTGACTCAACAGGATTTACAGTGCACAACTGCATTTGACAGCAACAGCATAATGTATTGTTGGTTTCAGAGAGTCATGCAAAAAGGTTGATCTACAAACGTTTGCTTGCAGCAGGTCTGCTATTTTCATCAGTGGTGTAAAATTCCACCTCCGTTCTATATGATATGATTTTTCCTCGTCATCCCCAGTATGCAATGTGAGAACAGTGTGTTCACATCCGTACTGGGAATGATCCATACATGTGAAACTTGCTTTAGCCTGCTTCCATCACTGAAGGCCCCCTAGAGTCGAAACTGCTCACTCAGTTCCCTCTTCCTTCACTTTCCCCTTTAGATGGGTGCTAGTTCTGTCTAGTGCCCTTTGCAAATCTGTCAAGTCCGCATCCTGACCTAGGAGTCCGTTTGGTACCTGCTCCCTCTTTCACATAGCAACGGCATAGCAACCAAGCGGGGTATTAAAGTATGTCTGGCGATGTTCTGACCCTGTTCATTAAACTCTTAACTTTATACTTTTAAACTGTCTTGAGTACTTTTGTTGTCTGAAGGTAGAATTGTTTTGTCTTTTGTGAGTTTTCCACCACAGTCTACTCCACTACATCTCTGAAGGAAACCATAGGGTCAGGGCAGGAAGCATCAATACAGCATGGAGCAAAGAACGATAAAATATTCTACGTTTTGGGCTGTATATAATGCTGTATAAATAATAATGGGTCTCCCTTCATGACTAATTAATCGTGTTAAAAAGTTAAAGCTCTATATTCTATCTATAGTAATTAGAGTTTTGTCCGATAACAGGCATCTCATTCTCCACATCTCTCCAGCTCTTAAATATACAGAAACACATTTTGAGGTGGGTTGCCAATTTCAGCCAATCAGTAGAGACTACCCATTCATCAGCTTAAATGTTATTGTATTCCAGATTTGCTCACTTCTTTGTACCATCACTTCCAGTTTATCCTGTATGAGTTCTCTCTCCTGGTTGCATAGAATTGGTAAACCACTGTTTAGAACAGGCCAAAAACCCTAACCCAAAAAATCCAATGAACCTGAAGCCTATCATTAAACACCCAAGCCACTATGGGTTCAGTGCAATCCTGGCCAACTATATCAACCTGCTCCTGAGACAACCGCTCGATAAGGCACTATACATTACGTGATATAAATGTTGGTTTTGTTTTCGAGTTTCTGTAGCCAGTTTTGGAGGAGAGCTGTTATCTACCTTCCTGTACCAGGCTGGAGCCTACCTGTGGCCGATCCCATGGTAACCTTTGTCCTCCTTTGCTGTATGGGGTCAGATCAGGATAACCTTTCTGCAGCTGCTCTGTCTCCCAGAGACTGAAGCCTTTTATGAAGGCTGAAACTAGAAAGCTTTCGCTGGAGTTCAAATGCAAAGGTGCTTCAGGCATAGATTCATTTGAAACTGTAGTAAGTCTGTCATGTGATTTCTGATGAAGTGAAAGATATGGGGCCAATTATTGATCACACACACACACACACACACACACACACACACACACACACACACACACACACACACACACACACACACACACACACACACACACACACACACACACACACACCCCCACACACACACACACACACACACACACACACACACACACACACCGGGTACCGCCATTAATTCATCTGTTCGGTGCTGCCGAGATTGTGTGACTCCCCGAACCGAACCGAAATAAATTTGGCTCTAAAGGCCTGTCCATAATCTCTCGGAAAGGTCCGGTTCAACTACAAAATGAGGTCACTCGCAACTTCTGAAAAGCATTACCCCGAATTAGAGTTTTAGAAAACTGCACGTCGGAAAGTCGGAACTCTTAAAAGTGGAGTATGCATCGGCCCTAATAATGCCTGTTTCCCCAGGGGTCATTTATACCAGTGGTTCTCAACCTGTGGTAAAATTGTTTTCCTCACTCAACAGTAAACAAACCAACCTAAAGTTTACATTTCTAAAGTGACAATTACAGACTTTTTAATACCTCTAAAATGACAAATTAAACATTGGCCAAATTGTCAAAAATTAGAGGTAGAAATTGTGAAAATACCCTAACCCTAAAACATAATGCCTCAAATCTTAGTGCTCGTCAGGGTGGGGGGGATCCCCAGTTAAAATATGATTATTTTGGGGGTCGCGGCTTAAAAAGGTTGAGAACCACTGATTTATACTTACCGTTACCGGCGTGCACGGGCACGGCTTGCACTGCCATTCACCGCTGGTCAGAGGCAGCAGACACAGCAGCATCAGGACTCCGACTCTGATAGCTCTGTCACCACACATTGTTGTTCTGCAGCTGCTTAGAGGGAACACAGGACATTGAGTGATTAGAAAAGAATAGGTGATTGTCTACTCATACACACTGATTAAATGTGTGACATTTTATCGAAAGGGAGGAAATGAGGTGAATTAGATATTATTATAGCTGCGTGACCCTGAGACACAGCTGCTGGTAGGGGATGAGGGAGGATAGGTACGGAGGTCATAGTTACCACACATAGCGGCCCCTTTGTTTTATGGCTGTGAGAAAGAGATAAGGAGTTCTTGGATTTTTACTAGAGCTGTAGAGAAGAATGTGTTATTTTTTTTGCTTTAGCCAATTATGAACTGAGAGTCAGGGCAGTGGAAGTCATGTCTTCTTGTCTTGTGTGTCTTTGGTGTAGGCAGGGGCGTCACACCAAATTCTGGGCCCTGGGTACAAGGATTCACTGCGGGCCCCCCATGAATGTTAACTATTGAAAAATAGCAGATATACAAGCTCACAGCGCGCTGCGAGCTTGTAGATCTGCTATTTTGAAAAATCGTGAAAATGTGTGCCAAGAAACCTATGTTTCCATGTCAGTGATGCTCAAACTTTTTCATGTGAAGGACCCCCCATATCAAAATATTTAGTTCCAGGGAACCCCCAGAAGCAAAATTTGAGTTACAAATGTTCACTTAAAAAATACATATATTCAAAGATTTGTGCACATTTTCACGACTTTTCAAAAATAGCAGATCTACAAGCTCGCAGCGCGGCACTCGGTGCCGCGCTGTGAGCTTGTATATCTGCTATTTTTCAATAGCTAAAGTTACTATGGCCCCTCCACCTTGGGCCCTGGTAACTCAGTCCCACTTTCCTACCCCTTGTGACGCCCCTGGGTGTAGGACGTACTGTATGCACATGTGTGTGACTGTTACAGCTGTAAATACATGTTTTGTATTATCTTTTAACATCGTTTCTGAGTCAAGGTTTTCTGAACTTTTGAGAGTTTCAATTTCGCTATAGACTCTTTAGACAGGAGTCCATAAATTAAGTAGGATTTCTATGTCAGCACGTACACATGCATTCTCACACACACACACACGCACGCACGCACGCACGCACGCACACACACACACACACACACACACACACACACACACACACACACACACACACACACACACACACACACACACACACACACACACAACAGAATGGACATGTTGTCAGATTAACAATTTTCTGTTTCAGCATAATTAAGGAAGAAAAAAGAAAAAGAGAGAAAACAAACTAAATAAAATACAAAACAAAATAACATATGACATAAAAACAACCTCTTCATACCCTCCCACCCCTAGCTGCTCAGTGACGTAATGCATAATAGAGAATCAAAATGAATTGTTCCATTGACATGCATTAGAATAGACAGTCAGTTTAGAATAACATCATCCTTCTACTCAAGGGGCAGCCAGATCTTATCAATTTGTGCCTCTCTGTCTTTAAGTGAATATCGTATTCTCTCAAGATGAAGTGTACTGGTCGTTTCATTAAGCCAGTGTTTAAATGCAGGTGTTTCCTCTTTTTTCCAATGAGTTAAAATCAGCTTCTTTGCTATAATCAGACCATATGAAAGGAGATGTCGTTGTGAACTTGTCAAGTTGGAGATGGGGTCTGATGTGCCTAAGATAATTAGTATTGGGTCAGGGTCAATTTGGGTGTCCAAAATATCAGAGAGCGTCTCAAAGATCTTAATCCAGTATCTCTGTATTTGTGTAATAAGTTTGCTTCCAGTGCATTGCATTTGTCACAGTTTGGGGAGATATCTGGGAATATCTTGTGCAATTTGGATTTGGAATAATGGAGCCTACTGTATGTATAGTTTGACATTGAATAAGGCAGTGTCTAGAGTTAATCTAGCAAGAGTTAACTTCTTCTAAGCCATCATCCTAGAGCGTCTCTGATTTCGGGGTCCCCAACTCATTTTCCCATACTAATTTAATAGCTGAAGTAGTAGGAAGGCCAATAGCCTGTAAAGACTCATATAAGTATGGCTTTAACAACTTAAACCATCCATATTCCGGGGGGCAAATTTGCCCAAAATTGCTGATCTACAAGCCTACCGAATGCAGGCTATTTTGGACAAAGAGATTCGGTGGAAAAAAGCAGTCCAAGTTGTAACTCAAGTCCGTTTCACTATAGGGTGGGCAGCATTTATTTCCAGAGGGCCATATTGATAAAGCGAGTGAAGGGCCACAGATTGTACAATTGAATTGAAATTTAATGCTGAATTATGTTAAAACTGCATGAATTTGGTAGACATGCCAGACTATTTTACAATTGGTTTTACAATAATTTTACAAAATGTTCTTTTTACCTACTGGACCATACTGTATCACTCTGGTGTACTCTGGGGTTACAATTAAAAGGTAAATATTAATTCCTATTAATTGGAGTCGAGTTAAATTAATTTATCTCAAAACCATTCACATACGGCAACCTTTTAGAATGTAGATTCTCTCTTCTTTTTTTTCTTCCTTTTTTTTGGTCAACCGTCAAAGGGCCGGATCCACTAGAGCAGTGATTTGCTGGTTCCCAAACTTTTCAGGTCGAGACCCAAAAGAGAGAATAGATGTTTACTCGGGACCCAAACTAGTGAAAATAGCAGATCTACTTGAGCCGTGTTACAAGCTTCTAGATCGAATAATTAGGCCTATTTAATAATCGAAGAATTATTATAAAGGAAAATGTATATTTTGAAAAATATATAAAAAACATAAATATAGGAAAATAAATGGGATTTTTACTCGACATGTGACCCATAAAAATTGGTCCTTGACCCACAAATGGGTCATGACCCACTGTTTGGGAACCAGTGCACTAAAGTGGTTAAAGGGAGTTCAGTAAATCAGTACACAGTCAGAAGTTGAGCCAGGTCATGGTGATCCCAAATGACTAATTTACACCATACAGTACTTGCCAAAATCATTAATGATTTATTCAGAATAATACTGACCCTATAAAGGTTGTTGTTGTTGTATTCCTCCAAGGAAGATAGGCTATGTTGAATACATTATTGTTGTGATGTTTGTGTGCCTATACACAAATACTACTTTTCAAATTTGCAATTTCAGAGTCTTATCTCACTCAAATAATAGCTAATTCACCTGCTTTTTGAGAGCTAGAATATAAGTAACTTGCCAGACACTGATCATTTGCAGTTTAAACCATTCAATCATAGAGGCTTAGTAAGAATACAATGCTACTAATGGCAACATATACCAGTAATAATAATATTAATCATCATCATCATCATGATAACTTATAATACTATACCTCAAATATTATGTGACATTTTTAAATGTCAGATTGTGTCAGTAAAATGTATATCCATGAAAACGCTGGGACAAACAGTGAATTGTGGAGGAGGGTAAATTGGTTCATATTTGAATATCAATATGTCTATTGAGTTTATATACTGTGGTTGATTTGACTTTGCCTTCCTGTTATTTGACCTCATTTGTGTTCTGTGTTTGTTTTTTCTCTCTTCCTGTAACTGCAAATGTTGAGTGCTTGTGCAAAAAAAAAAAGGATGGCACTCTTTTACACCCTGTAATTATTTGATGTGACAATAGAGTTGATTCTAATTCATTTTCCCCCCTGTATGCATTAGTTGGTAGATTTCTGTGAACATAACTCTGTCAGTCAATACTGAAAATTCACCTAGAAAGTTATTACAATAAAACCTTCCTATTATACAGTATAGGTGTATCTATGGCATATTATTTACTATTTGCAATTACAATTTAGGTATTTAGCAGACACTTAATCCAGAGAGATTTACAGTTAACACAAGGTAATACATCAAATGAATAGAAATAGTAATGAAATCTAGGATACAACCAAGAACCTATAATATCAGTGTAACTCAAAACAGTGTAAGATCGAAAAATCTAGAATCTGTATATCGAAACACTATATCGAAATACTAGAGAGTTGCCAGGTTTACAAATGACCAGGTCGAAGGACCTGGCATATTATGCTATAGATACATTTTTTTTTGTCCTTACCTGTGTTGTTGTGATGCTGACATCAAAGAGTGACTATACGAGAAGCAGGCATGTGAATGAGGTGAAACGGTCCAGAAACTATCCCGAAGCCTTTTAATATACAGTCCTCAAGGCAGCTCCTCCCCCAAGCTACAGTAGGATTTCCATCTGTCCATCTGTTTGTGTGTGTGTCATCATCATGTATTGTCGAAGTAATTCTGAGAAGTGAACATTGAAATTAACTCAAATATACTATACCAGTAAAACGCCTAAGGGCGACAAGCGACCTTGCCCTAAAGGGTCGCGCTGTCTTGGCCATATGGCCAGTGATGTATATCGGACCAGTTACCCATATATGGAGACTCCTGATTCCCATATATTGAGATCCATGTACTGTATATAGTATATGTGAGACCCCAAACATGCTTACTCAGTTATTCGTTATGTGAAAGTACTATGACGTCTATGACATCTGACATCACACCTGTAGAACCAGCCACACAGATATGGGCCATCTGTCTTGGCCATATATATTCTGTTAGTGTGGTATGTGGCCTCCATATATGGGCATTCCCAAATGATGTCCTGTTAGATATGGGCTTAATATTGATGACATCAGGGATCTCCATATATGAGCATAAAAGTTATTCTGTTAGTGTGGTTAGCCTGAAATCGCAGTGATGTCAGAGCGGCAAACCCATAGACCGCAAAAAAGCATACGCGGACAGACGTCCGGAGACATGATGTGCTGTATCTCATACTAAACTGCGTGCAATAATTCTCTCTCCATAAGCAGTCGAGGAAAGGCTTGTGTGAGAGTATAGCCTATTACAGTAGAAGCCTGCGTTGTTTTGTAGAGGCAAAATATAATCTTGAGTGTTATGCATGTACACAGACCATACCTGTCAATATACATCATCTACATCTATAACATTCACACATTAGAGAAGTTGCTTCACCAAGGCAGAAAATGGCTTGACTTGCCCTTGCTCTCACAGGTCAATATTGAAACGCTAAAACAAAAACAAAACCTTTTCTTCTTGGCAGGGCTCATTAGAATCTTATCTATGACTTCCTTTCCTATCCTCCCTGACACCCCCACGAGCAGCCGCGTCTCAGGGTCACATAGCGCAACATAGTTATTAAATATAACTTCACATCCTGACCTCCATGTGAACATCCTAGCCCCCGCAAAATCTGAAATTGCTGTTTGATACTCCCTTCCTCTCCTGAACGTTTCCCATAACTGTGAAAGAGTTGCATTCTGCTTCAAACTGTCAGTCATTCTCGTGCACTGACCCTGTTCATGAACAGTTGGAATAAAACCTTCTTTATTTGATACTTTTAAATTGTTTTGAGTTTTCTCTATTCTCTGAACAAAGTGTTGTCTGGATGAATTACAGTACACCAGGAAGTGATTTTGACCAATGAGAACTTTGGAATTTGCATGCATATAAAAGATAATGTATAACTGTGATTGATTCCACTCAGCACTGAGATTTATGACTGGTGAAAGCTACAACACCCACCATTGCACCCTCTACGAGAGAGCAGGTTGGCTTTCCCTTGCCGAGAGAAGAACAAGACACTGGTACCAGTTTATTTTTAAAGTTATTGACGGGAAATTACCACCCTATATTAGAATGTTGATAGATTGGAAAAAGAATACTTACCAGACCCGCTCAAGTGACTGGCTCCAACTTGAGGTTCCATCAATTCACTCTGAACTAGGTAAATCAGCTTTCTGTTTTGATGCCCCCGTCTCATGGAACACTCTACAACTCACGTTAAAACTTAATGCTCCAATATCCTATGGACAATTTAATAACATGCTCTTAGATCTCCCTACCTCAGTGTGCAATTGTTTTTAACTTACTAAATGTCTATGATGTCTATGATGTTTTTGTTTTTTATATATTTGTATGCCAATTGTTGATCTTTTTGTATGTAATCTCGTCAGCATTGCAAATGAGGGTGAACCTCAATGCTCTTTTCGAGAATAAATAAAGGTTTCAATCAATTCAGATTCTGCCTATTTTCATACTGATCTGTCAGTAAGCCGTCTGGATTAAGAGCCTGTTAAACCTTGTCCCGTCTCCATTATTGAAGTAATGCATTTTCCTTAGAAGAGGTAAGCCCACAACACTGCCCATAGTACTGTATCTATCTGGTCAGTTCCTCACCTCTATCCACATGGACTTTATTATACAGCCTTCAATCCCAACAACACAACTCCCGCCTAAATTTGAACCCATTATGACCTGAGGCCTACATACCACTGTGACCGCTGTCTGAGTCTCGCAGCAGTAGCACACAGATCAGGCTTTTCTTCCATCTGTTGCTACATGAGGCTCAAGCAGTGGTTATCAGAAAGACTTGTTTATCTAGACACCTGAAGTTTGCTAAAGTCTATCAAAGTGTCATTTGATGTACATTGCAAATATGCTGATAACATCTGCCTTGGAGTGCTAACTGGGACACCTGCAGAATGCAGGTGTCCCGCTACCACTTCCTGCCCATCATTTATTATGTAGCTGTCACCGAGTTGTCACCTATATGCACCCAGGAAAGGGGCCTTTTCATCTCTCGCTTGACTGGAAACCACAGCGAAAATGTACCCAGAACTTCAAACAATTAACCATTATGAACACGTTTCGATGTCAATACATCGTCAGGTCATGACCTGACGAAGATGTATTGACATCGAAACGTTGTCACTCTTGCCTGCACCCTTTAACTAATAAAAAGGCCTAAACAGTCCGTGTTTGCTCCAGTACCTTCCTTCAACATATTCAAGTCCCGTTCCTGAGCTGCACCAGACCAGCCAAAACCAGGCTGGCACGGTGGACTCTCTTCATGCTGAACTATTATGAACCATATTGTGCAAACTGTTTAACCCATGTGATGAATGCCCAATGCCACTGGGACGTTTTGCTGCTAGGTATAACATATCTTTGAGTAAAGAATAAACCTGAACTCCAGCACCTGTCTGTCTGTGGCTCAGTCTGTTCCCGATGCATTGTTGTCTTTCTTGCTGCTAAGACTTGTCACTTTGGGTTTTCATAACTTCTTATCCACATCACCTTAGCAGACTCAAGGGATTTTGCAACAGGCGCGAAGTGACGCGCTGTGAGCTTGTAGATCTGCCATTTTTGCAAAAATCTAAAATGAGATGGATGCTTCCCCGGTTTTAATGCATGGGCCAAAAACAGCAATGTGAACATCACAAATCAAAATAATGTTAAATGGCATTATACTGTATACTTTGATTAATTACATGAGCATAATGTGGTGACTGCAAGACAAACCCAATCCATATAACCATGAACAGAAAGATAACACTTTTATTTAACACATCAAGGTTGAAGACAAGAAACAGAAAAAATAGCAGATACAAGGTAAGTATAGGGTTTAAGTGTTAAAAGATAGTCTATTATAAAGAATGTTTGAGAAAGAGATCTTTATGAAAAGGGACCGGCCTGTGATTTGTCACAGCTCTTCTTTCTGAGACTCTTTATGAGACTTCTTTAATTGAGCCAAATACGCTTTTGCTTCGTCCAATTTCTGCACCATTAGATCATTCTCATGAATCATAACGAACAATTGCTGTCTGACTTCGACAACCAAGTTGTCCATGGCTTGAAATATGGGCTGCAGGTTCTTCAGCTCAGGGGGGCCTCTCGCGATGATGTCCTGCATCGTATCGGCATGCCGTTCCCATTCCACGAACATCTCCTCAGAGGTTTTACGGATGAGCTTATTACTCTCCTGGTGGGGGAAAATTCATATTTGTGTATGGAATCCATATAAATGAATAGAAGAGGGATGTAAACAAAGTCAGCCTGACAACAGCCAAAAGGACTATTTTATCATTATTTTACGCTTTTTGTGGTCATTTTTGAAAAGAAACACATATGAAGCTTAATTTTTTATAAAATATTTTCGAAACTTTAGACATTTTTATTTTAGCATCCGTTAATGTTACTTGTTTAGTTTAGATAGATGTACCTTCTCCAGACAACCAATTCCTCATTTCATAAACATTTTCACAAATTCTGCCTCTTTGCTCTTTATTCTCTCTGGCCGACTAATTCATCAAGCTGAGAGTAAACTAAAAAGTAATCTCCTGCTCCCTTTCTCTTATACGTTGACCAGCGCAAAACCTAATCGTTTCTAAGCTGAGTGGTACTCCACTACACCACCTTTAAGTTTACTACCTCTTTTCTGATATGGACTAGAAAGGTGCAATAATGGAAAATTGCAAGTGTGGTTGCACCGCACTGACGAGTCGCGAGGAATCCACTGGGAATGAATTTAGTCACATAAACAACCCTTTCCACAATATAGTGATTGTTTAATGACCGACACTGTAGCTGACAATTAAGAAGTGGAGATTTTCTCACCTTTGCAGCTTCTGCATTCTCTATAATACTCCTATAAGGCTCCTTCAACTGCAATTAAGAGTAAAGATAAGTGATAAAGATAAAAATATATGCGCAGAATAAAATGTTATGCATATCAAATAGCTCATCATCCAATCTGGGAACTAATTTGGAGAGGGGGGGAAAAATGCTTTTATGGATCATAGCTCTCCTGGTGGGTGAAATTAAAGCTTGTATTAAGCCTGGTTAAATAGTTTGGTGATGGTGGACGATGGTATCCACTAATTAATTATACATCAAGATGATGCATGGTGTATGTGGCGTTTCAAATATAGACACATTGAGAAACAAATATAATAAAGATAGCACAGGGAGAACATCCTTCTTTGTAATATTTTTAAAATAGAGAATTATGATACATTGCAACACATGTTAGTCACAAATACAGCAATTCCTCAATTACTCACATCACTGCTGGAGAATTCACCTCCAACAGTCAAGTTAGTTTCCATGCAGTTGTCCAGACACAGCAGACTGAACATCAGGCCCAGGACTGTGGTAGCTCCAGTCATAGTCGCTACTCTGTCTCCAGACATTGTTGTTCTGCTTAGAGGGAGAAGATCACTACAGTAAGTTGACAAACTGCCAGCAGTGGTTCCCAAACGTTTTCATGTCAAGGTCAGGACTCCCAAATTGATTGACGGACCCTCATTAGACAATATATTTTGTGCCAGGGACTCCCAAGCCCCAGAAGATAAGATTTGTGTTATAACATTTCAAGGTTTTGATGTGCAAGCTCACAGTGCTACACAAAGTGACACGCCGTGAGCTTTTATCTACTATTTCTGAAAGGCCAATGTACCGTATATGGATTGTCACATGCTAAAAGGGATGTCACACATACTGTATACACACACGCACGCACGCACGCGCACACAAACACACACAGAATACCCAGCTGTGCCCATAACTAATTACTGTACATCTAGCCAGCTTGGAAGAGGCTGTGAAAGTTAATGTTTGTAGCGTGACGTGGTTTTTTCCTATTGGAACGGACAGAACTGAAATGTTTGTTTGTCACCTGTCTAACCTCTGCAGCACTGGCACACTCTGAATACGAGACCGGGAACTGCCAAAACCGAGCACTGGGGCCAGTCCATTAGTTTTAAGAAGGGTGGTTCCCTGGGGAACATGCCAAGTACTCTAAAGGAGAAGGGGTGTGTGTGTATCAGTTTAACAGTGTTAAGTCTTTTGATTATTTTGATGGCTAAAAATGTGATTAATTTGTGTAGCACAACATTTATTTAAAAGTTTGATCATTCCTGTGGTATGGGGAATATATGTGAAAGCTAAGCTGATTTGAGTCTGTAGCCTACTTGTGGAAGGATCCAAGGGAGGCTGCAACTGATTTGGCACAATTGGCAGACAGTTATACTTGCGTGGGCAACGCATTAACAACCTTGAGACAGTGCTGCCAGGGCCCTTATTTAGAGGGGAATACCACTCATTTTCAACTTTGAACTATGTCATTAATATATCTAGAGGTGTTGTGTGGAAATAAGAAAAAAGTCCCCCCCTTCTGTGTTGCCTAGAACTGGAGGATTGACTGTTGTGGGTTCATGTGATCAGTGACACCATGAAGATGTACTCTGCAAGCCAAAGTGTAGCCTTGTTGTGCAGTATTTGTTATCTTTAGTTTTGTTTGAGTCTTTACATTTTTTTGTAAGAGTATTTTAAATTGACAAGGCCTTCACCTTTTCTGCTGCATGCATGGGCCTGTTTACTGGAGGTTTTGAGAAGCCCCTCTTCCAAATAACTCCTGGGAACCACTTTTGAGGTGTTTATAGTAAACGAAACACACATCATTAGGAATGCCCCACTAGGTTTTGGTTACAGGTGACCTTGGTGCTGTCTGATGCCCTCGGCTTCAGTATTGCAGCCTCAATCCCCTTATTGTCTCCACCAGCCGAAGGCTGAGGGAGAGTATGTTTTCCCCTCCGTCCGTCCGTCCGTCCGTCCGTCCGTCCGTGCGTGCGTCCGTCCGTGCGTCCTCGCAGTTTGTGAGCAGCTAATCTCCGGCGCCGTTGGCCCGGTCGCTGCCAAAATTAGCACACACACTCCCTGGATGCCAATTCAGAACCTCTGCCCCACATTTTTCAAATCAGCCTCATGGTGGCGCTATAACAGGCCGATTTGTGTGGCCTGGTTGTTACACACTAAAAAATGATGGGTTGTTTTGGCTGGGTTAAGCCTATTGGGTTATTTAATTGGGTTGTTTTCATGCAAATGGGTATTCTGATAACCCAATTCGCTGAGTTATTTCTGTTGGGTATGGTGTTATTAGCTGTTGGGTTGTAATTTCCATAGAATTTGTTGAGTTATTTTGGACTACCCAACACGTTGGGTAAATACGTTGGTCACCATTGCTTTGCATAACAATGCAAAGCATGCTGGGTAAAGCATTTCCAGTGGCATTTTAAGCTTTTAGGAGCAAAAAATGCTAAATGTGTCAATGACACTGTCTGGATATGACACAGTGTCATATCCAAGTGTCTGCCAAGGCAAGCTGACTGACATTATGTCAGAATTTGATTTGTCAGTATTTGAGCTTCAACCATAATCTAAAGTGCTAGGGTGCTAGGTTAGGGTTGAGCTCCCTCCCCCTAGAGGTGAAATTAGTTGCAGAACCTTTGAGGACTCTTGAAGGTTTAGCCTCTGAGACCATGCTATTCTTCCATGTATTGTCTCATTTTGGTAATGTCAATAAATTAGTTGATATTGTAACTTAACAGGGAAGATTAGCATAGGCTGAATCGCTTCGCCCATGCTTTGTGATAATGTGATTATTTAATTAAATTGACAACTATCAGTTGTACCGATGAAATTTCAATTTAAAAAAGGAACCACCAACATAATAGTAATATATAATAATGAGGAAATATAATACATTTTAAATAACCCAACACATTGGGTTATATTAATAACCCAACATGTTAGGTTAAATTAACCCAGCGATGGGTCGGTCCAATATTTAACCAGTGTTGGGTTGGGAAACAACCCAAATTGGGTTGTTTTTAACCCAGTGTTTTTCTGTGTGTACCAGCTAATCTCCGGCGCCGTTGGCCCGATCGCTGCCAAACTGAGCACACACACTCCCTGGATGCCAAATCAGAACCTCTGCCCCACATTTCTCAAATCAGCCTCATGGTGGCGCTATAACAGGCCGATTTGTGTGGCCTGGTGGAGACCTGTGCTCGGAAGAGCACTGCTTCTAGTTCCTTTTAAAATCCCTTTTTTGTTGTTGCATCTATTAAGTCCTCCAGCGGAGACAACTTCTTGCTACACGCACGGCTGAAAGAAAACTTGACAAAATCATGCCTACTTTGCTGCCGTTTTATACTTAGAACTTTACTTTAGCACTTGGGATTTGTAAAAATGTAAAGTGTGTAAAATAAATAAAATGATTATAATTATCATAGATGGCCAACTCATGAGCTGCTACTCATGAGCGGTCCTGTGTAGGACTACAGGGAGTGAAGGCTACAAGTAAACGGGAGGCTCTCTCCATTCCGACATGTCGCCACTCCGAAATGGACTTCTTATTGTCGGAGTGGCGACACTCCCCATGGGCCTAAGGTTTAGGGTAGGGGTAGAGATAGGGTTAGTGTCGGAATGGAGACATGTCGGAAAGGAGACATGTCGGAGTGGAGAGATGCACCCCAAGTAAACAAGTAATAACAGAGAGTAAAGAATATGTGATTGTCAAGAATCAATAGGGTTTATTTGTTGCTCACTCATACAGAAGCAGTGAAATGTCGGTGTAGTATTTTCCACAAGACTGCTAACAACAGCAATACAGTATAATGATACTGGATTGAAATGAAATAATAACAAATATTCAGCTATTCTACATTTTTAAGGACATTCTCCCTAATGAGTACTTTTACTTTTGGTACTTTTTTTTGGATACCAATACCTTTTTACTTTTACTCAAGTACATTTTGAATCCCATACTTTTACTTGTAACAGAGTATTTCTATAAAGTATTTGATACTTTTACTTTAGTAAAAAATGCGAGTACTTTTTCCACCACTGGGAGAGACAGACAGAGATAAAGCTGGTCCACTGGCCAGCAATAGCAGGAAGAGGCGAGAGAGAAAGAGAGAGAAAACTGTGAGAGAGCAGGGGAGAGACATGCAGCAGTAAATCACTGTTTCTTCCAGCCCGGGAATCGAACCAGCGACCCTCCTTTCTTCCTCTTTTTTTTAGACTAAATGTTGGGAGTGTGTACCAAGAAATAGGCCAGTCAATCTAAGCAAAAAAAAGGGCCTGACCCAAAAGAAATTGCAATAGTAATGGTTCAAGGTTTTTTATGATCCTTATGCCTCATTCACACTACAGATATATAGTTGAACGTTTAGCTTGGTAATTCAATGTAATCTCAATGGAAACCAGCTTTAAAGCTTTCAAAGCTTTGTTCTTTGTGTGTCCTGCATCTTTAATTACCAAGCTAAACGTTCAACTATATATCTGTAGTGTGAATGCAGCATTAGAGTCATCCAAAAACATGTTAAAAGTTTCCCATTATATTCTTAGTGGATCAAGGTGAATTCAGGGGGTCAAGTTTGGGTCCCTTCACTTACTATACAGGAAAAAGACCCCCCAAATTGTTTTCTTTAAGTAGCATGTGAGCCTGTGAGGAGTCTAACTAGGTTTCTTTTTTTTTCATGATTCTGAATTCCAAGAATTCCAAACCTTGAACCATTACTATAACATGTTTTTTGGATGACTCTAAGGATCATAAAAAACCTTGAACCATTACTTTAGCAATTTCTTTTGGGTCAAACCTCAGATTGACTAACCTAAAATACTTTCACACACACTGTTAGGACTGTGAAACAGGCTGCAGGATCTCTATTTAGATAAGTAGGTCTATTTCAGACAGCCACAGTGTCAGATTGCACAAGTGGTAGGCTACGCAGAGAGAGATTTGACACACACATTGAAATACACACCCAAATGATCAAAACACCTCAAATTACTGTCAGCTATTTTAAAACCAGCACACTTTTACAGCCAAACATTAAATGTAGGACGTTACCTTCAACACGAAAAGCTGGCAAATAAGCAGTGAGAAGGCTAGATATGCACTGTGTGAGTATATGAATGTGCAGTGCACTGGCAGAGAGGCAGAGGCTGTCCCGCCTCTCCTTTGTCACATGGTTAAATAGAGATGTGGCATTGGACAACATTGAGAGGGTGTGGCTGTGGAGGTCTAGTCATTTTCAGAAGAACAAAGAACACGGAAGTTGTATGCATGGTCCTCCAGATTGTGTGTGTGGGGGGTCTTTTGTCTTGCTGCTCAATCTCATGGGACGCCATGCAATACGGACCCCTAGCTAAAAAATAAAGGTTCTTCTCCCCCCCCCCCCCCCCCGTTTCGAACGATCTAAAGCTAAATCACGTTTACCCTGCCCCCTCCGATCATCCCCTCTTCTTCTTCCCCAGTTCATCCACTTCTCTCCTTTCCCCTTCCCTTCACCCCGCTCAAAGCCCATCACTCATTCCTTTCTCTCTCTTCCCCTCCTCCTGATGAGATACCCCTCAAATGTATCCTTCTTTGCTTCTCTCCTCTCTACATTTTAGTCATATCCTTTAATCTTGGTTGTAGCCTAGTGTATAGTTACTTTGATTCTTATGATTATGATATGATGATTATGCTTCTGTGCTAAAACTAAACTGTGTCCCATGTATGTTGATTTCTTCATGTCACATACAACACATACCAGACAGCCATACGGCAAACACTGTGCTCATTGTATAACTTACTGCATCTGTGAGTTTCCCTACTCATGATAAACAGCCCCTTGTTGGGACAGACTAGGTGTCCCTAGGCTTCCTCTATTTTCTATAGGTTCCAGTGTCACCCAGCACTTCGAATTAAGGAGTTGTTGACTGACCGTCACTTGACCCCAAGAATGGAGAAGTCACCCAGACTCAGAGTGATTATTAGTCATCTTTTGGAAATAACCATGCATTGTATTGAAAGTATATTAAGGGCTCCGGAGACAGATAGAGGTTGTAACGAGACTTCATGCCCTCGCGCAGCTGCTGGTGTTGCTGGCCAGGGACAGGAGTCTGGGCACCCAGAGATCTCTGTAAAACTAATTCTATTATTCATCTGTCATCTTTGTTAACTTACTAATTATTGATTAAATGCATTCTAATATTCTTGTCTGCTCTTAGTGCCGATCCCGAACAAGTTAGGCTTTTTTTCAATACAATACAATATATTTTTTTGCTATTTTACTTACCCTGAGCTGCTTGTAGAGAGGTGGGTGGTCCTGGCTCGTCCTACGCTTTCCAACGAGCCATTTTACGTGGTCCGATGATTTATTCCATTGAAAATGGCCAGATGCAAAGTTTAGACCCCCCAAATTTTTACTCCATCTATGCTGTCGGCGGCGCGACGTATTCCGGGGTGCCGATCCCGAACAATATCGGCTTTTTTAATAAAATGAATTAAACCAGTAAGACTCCCTAATCGGGAGATAAGCGACCGTAGGTCACTTATCTCCACAAATAGAGCAAAAATGTGTTTTTCCAAAATCTTCCTGATCCATGTTGATGACATGAGTGTAGACATACTGTGTAGTGATTTTCGTGATTTTAGGGCAAAATCTGAATCGGCCTCATGGTGGCGCTAGAGGGCCATGTGAGAAATGAGGGGTGGGGTCTCCGCGCCGCCAAGGCGGACGAATAGGTACCGGCCCCGGCTCTCCCGGTCGCTCCTAGCCCGAGTTACGGCATTTTATGTGAGCTGCAGTGGCAGGGGGTCCTCCACTGGGGGCGCCACCACTTTTGCATCCGTTCTGGAGCACCAGGAGTGGGTGGTCCCCGGGAATGCCCCGTGAGCAGCCCCGTTGGGGTGGTCATTTGGTCATTTTTGCACATGTGCTCATTTTTTACACTTGGGGGTCCCCGAGGGAGCTGGGGGTCCCTGGAGCTCCGGGGATCCTTGGAGGTTGTAGTTTGGCAGGTAAGGAGTGTGTATGCAAAATCTGGCATGGATCGGGGCAACGGTTGCGGAGATATGAGCAGGGCAAAAGTGTGACGTGTGACGTGTGTGACGGACGGACGGACGGACGGACGGACGGACGGACACCTCGAGCAGCTTTCTGTAGTAAGTGCGACCTACGGTCGCAATAATCGGAGGCCTCACTGAAGCCTCGCTCTAAATTTCCATCCAGGCCGCCGACCGCGATCTGTTTACACCGGCCCGTTAGAGGGTAACGCCGCCGCATCGCGCCGCCGAATCCAATACATTCTCACATCTTTCAAGCCCATTTTCTCAAAAATCGGGCTTCTAAAATGAGTAATAGCCTATTGCTATCTTTCAGCTCTCTTCATCCGGGTCATTTTCATCACACCCACCAACGTGAACGCGCGCGTCACTGCTACGTGGGTCCCCGTATGTTACAGCGGTGGGCTATGGGAGAGACCCTGGCACTCTGGCGCCCTCTTGTGGCCTTGGCACAGTATGAGTTAACTTAACCATTCAAAGAACATGCAGAGATAGCACGGTCCTGGAGGGTATTCAAATGAACTAATTGCACAATTCTCTTGTTTGTTGGAAGCCATCTCTATCACTCCCCATTCTTATCCACTGTCATCATCCCCTCATTTTTTCCTCTTCATACTGTACATTACTGTCCTCTAGGGGTGTAACGATATAGTAACTGAATCGAAAAATCTTTTCAAATTTGCAATGATCTACCATATCATTATGCAAAAGCAAATATCGTACCGTTTGGCTACTGTATATCATATCGTATCGTTTTACAAAGCAAATAATACTTATTTATATCCATAATAATAGATTCCCTTAAAAAAACCTGCTCTATTGACACGTTTCACACAGATTTAATGTCTTTGCTAAATAGTTACTATGTCGATTTTAAATCATTGAATCGAAACGTATCGTATTGCCATGAATGAACCAATATTGTCCATGTATCGTGATGCGTATCGAATCGTTGTTCAAATATATTTACACCCCTACTGTCCTCCCTCTTCATCTCCTCACCATATCATCCACCCTTCATCCATTTGATTCTTGTATTATTAGCATTTAAATATTCCAAGGCACAACCAGACAGCACCTGTTTCTGTAAACCTATATACTTACTTAGTGATAATCAAAACCTATTTCTTGTGTGTCAAACATGACCTTTTTTAAGAGGTTCAAAGGAAACGGGATTAACAATAAAACTTAGCACTGTCAGTGATTCTCAAACATTTCTGGCTCGGGAAGATATGGTACTTTAGTTTAGAGTAGCCTACCTTACATTTATGTCAAATATGTAAATCTTTCCCCCTAACATACAGTACTAGACCTTACCCGTTTGAAGATATGTGCTCCAATATATGTGCAGAGTGTGGGTTATGGAGAAAGTAACTGTAACTGGTGCGTGCGTGAGAATATGTGGGGGCATCATAATGTAAGGAGCAGCCCATGGAGGAGTGTATATTTTTTGATGGATACAAATAATTTAACAGCTAAATTAGGTGAATAGAAGTATGAGGATGTATGCGCTTGCTCTACATAATTTTGCCATACCCGTCGGAAAATAAGACACACATCAAATGCACCCGGTGCATGAGTGACCCGTGCATGCAGGCAAACCACATGAGAGAGAGAGAGAGAGAGAGAGAGAGAGAGAGAGAGAGAGAGAGAGAGAGAGAGAGAGAGAGAGAGAGAGAGACACTGCAACATTCCTAACTGTGAGATTGGTGGGTGTGGGGTTACAGATCCCATGGCCTGGAGGAACGGACCGTTGCCCTGACAACAGGCTGAAGTTGAGTTGAAGTGGTATAAAAACGCTAAGAAATAGCTTGAATTTGGTGAAAATGGAAATCGGGCTCCGTCAGCCTCTGTATAATGCTAATGGCCAATGCCATGTGAAAATTGGGATCAGTTGCTGAAGAGATAAAGGTGGAAATGCATTTGTGACTGACCTACTGACTGACTGACTAACTGACTGACTGACTGACTGACTGACCTCTCTCTAAAATTATATAATGGATGTCATGAGGAAAAACAAACCAATGGCATGCATGACCTGAGGCCACGTGGCCTAGCTTAATGCCCCAGCTGACTGTACCACTTTCTCCTCTGTCTCTTTCTTGTCAATATGTAGACAGTAGACACCGGTGTCTCCTTCTTGTCATGTAGACACCAGTGTCTTCTGTTGAAATTCTGAAATCTTAACTCCACTGAGTCCCCATCTTTAAACCAATCCTGGTTCTGGTCTGGAGCACCTCAAGCCGCTGATGAATGACTCCCCCCTGGACCTCCAGCAGATAAGTTACAGGCGGCAACAGTCCGCCATTCCGAAACACCGCTATTCCGAAGCAGGGTTAGGGTTAGGTTTAGGGTTAGGGTTAGGGTTAGGGGTAGGGTTAGGGGTAGGGTTAGTTAGGGTTAGGGTAAGGGTTAGGGTTAGGGGTAGGGTTAGGGGTAGGGGTAGGGTTAGGGTTAGAAGTCAACGTTCGGAATAGCGGTGTTTCGGAATGGCGGGGTGTAACCGTTACAGGCCAACATTCTGTGGATGATGCCATAACGTGCCCAAGTCCACACACCTGCGAGGTCACAAAGCATAGGGAGAATCATGTTCTTCCACTTTAGTGTGTGTGTGTGTGTGTGTGTGTGTGTGTGTGTGTGTGTGTGTGTGTGTGTGTGTGTGTGTGTGTGTGTGTGTGTGTGTGTGTGTGTGTGTGTGTGTCCTCACTCAGCCAGCCCACTACTCCTCCAGTCATGACATCAAGTGAAACAATACAATGACAACAAAAAACAAAAAACTGAATGTTCAACTTAAGAAGTGTAGCAGCATGTGCTTAATGGCATCATAAAGTCTAGTATCTCCCTGAATCCATAGGGATATCCCTTGGACTTTGGTCTGATGGTTAAGAGACCCGGGTTTGAATCCCAGGCTTTACATAATCATCAAACTTGCAGGTATACACTGTCAATTCTGCAAAAGGTAAAGTATTGCATGATCACCTGGCAGCATCAATATAAAATAAATGGCTCATTTCATAGACTATAAAGCCTCATCCTGCCCCAGCAGAGCTTTCATTTGGCCCCTGGAACACATTATAAATCCAATCACAAAGTATTAGCTAGAAGACTCTGTTTGTATTTGTAGCACATTTTGGTAATGGTAACTGTATGGTTAACTTACTATTGAAGGTGTGTTGTTATAAGGAATTGAATACGTGTCTGTGTCTCTGATTACCTCCTGTAATTTTGTTTACTTTAAATGTTCTCATGCCTTCAAATTATACGTTAGTACCCGGACCCTTGTGTAGGCCTATTCTTAAACTCATTAATTTTCCTTGAACATCTTCAATGTGGCATAGGCAGCTAGTCGCCCTGGTTTAAATGTTAATTCCACGCATATGATGTGCACCTGCTGGGATACGCATACACAGTACACCGATGGTTACGTAGGTAACCACGGTTATGTGACCCGATTGGATCACTCCAATGTGGGTATCACTCCGCGGCGGAGGGATACATTCGAGGTAAGGAATAACTGATTCACTACCGTGCACACCTGTGCGTGCGTGGTTGGGGGTGTGGCTACCCCTATATAGACACACCCCGCCCACGCGCGCTTGCTTGAAGATCATTTTCGAGGCGCCTCAAGCACCACGACAGGATTGGAGTGATCCAATCGGGTCACATAACCGTGGTTACCTACGTAACCATCGTTATGTTTCCCCTCATTGGATCACTCCAATGTGGGTATCGAATTACCCGATTCATCTGGAGGTTGAGGTAAGAACAGACAGGTCAAGAAGGCTGAAGCCTAGAACCTACCCCAAGCCGGCCGCCACGTCTGAGGTCAGGAAGAGCCGCCCAGAACTGCCGCCACCACTGCACTGGGTGCGGCCACATTGACATGGTAGAATCTGGCAAAGGTGGCCGACGAGGCCCAAGTGGCTGCGGCACACACTTCAGAGAGTGGGACCCCCCGCAGGAAGGCCCTAGATGTGGCCATGCCCCTGGTGGAATGAGCCACCACACCCACTGGCTCAGGCCTACCCGCCAGCCTGTATGCTAGTCGGATTGCATCCACAATCCAGTGGGACAGCCTCTGCTTCGACAGGTTTGACCCCAGGACCCGCTCGTCATGGCACACGAAGAGCTGGTCTGTCCTGCGCAGCGACTGCGTGCGATCCACGTAGGCCTGCAAGGCCCTCACGGGACAGAGCACACTGGGGGCAGAACCATGCTCCTCCCCATCTGCAGAAGGGGAGAAAGCGGATAGAGACCAGGGACTGTTGACATACCCCTCAGGCAGGACCTTCGGCAAGAAGGAGGGATTCGGTCGAAGAACCACACTCCTCCGATCAGGCCCCATTTGGAGGCACTCCGGGCTAACCGACAGGGCATGCAACTCACCAACCCTCTTGGTGGAGGTGATTGCCAGTAAAAAGGCCACCTTCATAGAAAGGTGCTTCAGCGAAGCTGCCTCGAGAGGTTCGAATGGAGGCCTAGAAAGAGCTGACAGAACAATGTCCAGATCCCAGCGTGCAGCCCTCCTAGCTTTGGCTGGACGCATACGTCTGGCCCCCTTCATGAACCTAGAGACCAGGTGGTGTCTCCCCACTGAACCCTCTGGAAGCTGGTCATGGCCAGCAGAGATGGCTGCCAAGTACACCCTCACAGTGGAGGCAGATAGTCCCTTTTGCAGAAGAGAATTTAAGAACTGCAACACGGCCTGCACATTGCAGGATTCTGGGTCCAGGCTGCGCGCAGCACACCAGGAACCAAAGATTCTCCAGCGCAAGCGATATGCTGCATTAGTAGAAGGAGCCCTGGCTCCCTCCAGAGTAGCCATAACCCCCTCTTGGAGGCCTAGCTCTGTCCATCGGCGCCGCTCAGGGGCCAAGCCCACAGGTTGAGCCGCCGTGGTTCCGGATGCCACAGGGTCCCTCCGGCCTGCGAGAGCAGGTCGGGTCTCAGGGGCAACTGCCATGGAGTCCCTACGAGGAGAGACGACAGGAGACTGAACCATGGGCGCCTCGGCCAATACGGGGCAATTAGTATCAGCCTGTGACCTGCCAGCTTGGTCCTGTCCAGCACTGCCGGGATCAGGGGAAGTGGAGGAAATGCATACAGCAGTTCCTGCGGCCAGTCGTGGGCCAAAGCATCCAGTCCCAGGGGTCCCGGTGGCCTCGTCACTGAGAACCAGAGGGGGCACTGGGAGTTCACTGAGGCGGCAAAGAGGTCCACTCGGGCCCGGCCAAACCTCATCCAAAGCTGCTGCACTACCTGAGTGTGCAGACGCCAGTCCGCCTCTTGCGGCCCTGCCCTCGAGAGCATGTCCGCTGCTGTGTTGTGAGCCCCCGGAATGAACGCTGCACGTAGAGAAGCTAGATGCGCATGAGCCCACACGAGCAACCTCTCTGCCACTCTGTGCAGACGGGGAGACCTCAACCCGCCCTGGTGGTTGATGTAGGCCACCACTGTGGAATTGTCTGTCCTCACCAATACATGTCGGTCCCTTAGGGACGGGAGGAAAAACTGGAGAGCCAGGTGCACGGCCCTGAGCTCCAGGACATTGATATGGCAGCCCAGCCAAGGGCCCTTCCACAGGCCGCTCGCTGACCTGCCATTGTGCACCGCTCCCCAACCTGCCAGGGAGGAGTCTGTGCACACTAGCTCCCTGCGACACACCCTGTGCAGCTCCACCCCTTGACAAAGAAAGGAGCGTGAGCGCCACTTCGACAGTGCCCTCAGGCACTGTGTCGTCACCACAAGGCGACGATGTCTGTGTCGTTTCGGGTGAAACCCGTGGGAGTTGAACCAGAGTTGGAGAGGCCTGAGATGGAGCAGGCCTAAAGGAACCAGCAGTGAGGCTGCTGTCAGCAAGCCCAACAGACGCTGGCACCTCCAAACTGACACCTCCTGGCCGCGCTGAAAACGGCTCAGAGATAAGAGGATCTTCTCCACCCTTACCTGCGGTAGAGACGCCCTCATTGTCTGTGCATCCAACGACATCCCTATGAATGCCACAGTCTGGGATGGAGTCAAGTGACTCTTCTCGTGGTTTAACACCAACCCCAACTGCTGTATGTGATGCACGACCTTGCATGTGGCCAGATGCGCTTCCACCTCGGAGTTGGCGCAAATCAGCCAGTCGTCCAGGTAGTTCAGGATCGTTAGACCTCTGGCTGCCAGGGGCGCGAGGACTGCCACCATGCATTTGGTAAATGTCCTCGGCGACAGAGAGAGCCCGAAGGGAAGAACCATGAATTCGTACGCCACCCCTTCGAAGGCGAACCGGAGGTACTTCCAACAAGAAGGATGGATGGGAATTTGAAAATACGCATCCTTCAAGTCGATCGTTGTGAACCATAGGCCCTTTGACATGGCCTGAAGAACACGGGCTGGGGAAAGCATGCGGAACTTCAACCGTTTTAGCCAGCAATTCACCCCTCGCAGATCGAGAATAGGGCGCAGCCCTCCGGTCTTCTTTTTGGGAATGACAAAATAGGTGGAGTAGTACCCACCTTGCCGTTCTAGCGGCTGTAGTATCCTGATGGCGTTCTTGTCCAGCAGCACAGATATCTCCTTCCGCAGCACCACCCTCTTCAGGGGGTCGGCCACTGTCGTAGGGTGGATACCTGTGAACGGGGGCGGCCGGCCTCGGAATTGGAGTCTGTACCCTTGGAGCATGGTGGAAAGCACCCAAGGGGACTCCACCCGCTCCTCCCACACTGCCCTTTGGGCCTGGGAGAAGCGGCCGAGGCCGGGCATACCGTCAGGCTGACTGCTGTGGACCGCCACCCCTAGGAGGGCGGCGTTTGGACCTACGATTGTCGTAGCGTCCCTGACAGCGGTCCTCCTCCCTGCGCTTCTCAACTCTCCTTTGAGCCGGCTTAGGTGGCGCCGCCTGAGGCTGCCTAGCAGGCCAGGGCTCTGCCGTCCTCTTGGGTTGACGAGGGCCCTTTCGGTCCTGACGACCTTTCCTGAAAGGATTGCCCCTGTCCCGAGGTGGAGGCATGAAACGCCTGAGGGTGTCCCGATCGTCCCTGACCTGGTCTGTCTGACGCAGGAGATCCCTGACCCCGGCCCCAAAGATAACACCGGGGGTCACAGGGAGGTCGGAGAAGGTGGTCTGCATATCGCTAGGCAGCTCGGTCTGTGACAGCCAAAGGTGGCGCCTAGCCACCACAACCTGCGCCAGGGCTCTCCCATTAGCCCGGGCCAAGTCCCTCTGGATCTGGCCGATCAGGTCAGAGATCAGCTTAACCTCCTGACTGAGAGGCCCCTCCTCTGGCATAACCTGGGGCAGCAGATTCTGCAGGTAGGTATGGAGGAGCGTCACTGCATTAGTAAGGCGTCCCACCGCTGTCAGTGACCCATAGACCGTTTTGAGGTCATCGTCCAACTTCTTGGGAGGGCCGGACTTAAGACGGGGGGTTTTCCCAATTATGTCCTTATCTGGCAGGACCATGGCTGCAACCATGGTGTCCATGGTTGGGTACCCCCGGAGGCCAAGGGAATCGGGCTCCGCCATGAAAGCCCATGGCCCCGACTCAGGGGTAAAGTGGAAGCGGGCGCCCTTATCAGCCCAGCCTTCCAACATGGCCTCTTTGAAGGCACTGCACAAGGGCACAGCTGGCGGGCTGTCTTGAGCCCCCTCCTGGGGAATGCCCAAGGCAGCTGTGATCCTCCCCACGATGTCCTGGACCCGCTTCTGCATAGCAGGGGCCACACCAGGGCCGTCGCTGTCCTCCTCAGAGGGCTCAGCTGACTGACCAAACCTGCGATGCACAGATCCGGCATCGTCTCCCAGCCAAAGGCCATCACTGGCCGTCACTGAAAGGACGTCGTCCTCCTGATGCCAGGCCTGCCCCCCGCGCCCGCCTGAACTGCAGGAAGGGGTAGCGGGATGATGGCTCGCTACACCCGAGGGAGGCAGGGCCGCAGCTTGAGCCACCCGGGTCCGCATGGCGGACAGACGGGCCCCCCTGAGCCGCTCAGAGAAAACTGAGCAGAACAGGCAGCCATTAGGGTGCTTAACCGCCCCCTCTGCATGAGCCAGCCCCAGGCAATGCATGCAGGCCGCATGCGCATCCCCAGGAGGAATGTCCTCCGCGCACTGGACACAGCGAGCTGACATCCTGTAGTGGACCTGCTCCTGGTACACTGTTGCAGGGTCCCCTCTCCCTACACACTGCACCCAGTAAGGGATTTACCAGGGGAGAGGCCCAGTGACAATGGTCGCCCCGTAAGGGCCTTACACCCCACAGCAACAAGGGCTTGAAAATAAAACAGTAACAAAAGAAAAACCAAACTGAAAAAAAAACAGTATACTAGCCCTTTAATGAGCATATACTGTATGCAGCAACAGAAGGCTGACAGACTACCAGGTTATGGTTAGGCCTGTCGGGCCATGGACATATACCAGCTAGCACCAGGTAATGGCCATGCTGGCTGATATAAAACAATCCAAAATATATATGCAGAAGAATCTCCAAGTGATTTCTGCAAAACAAGAAAGAAAGCACAAAAGAAAACCTCAGCAAGCAATGCTATAGTAGAATAAGAGGCTTGCTTAGTGCAGCCAGCTGCTAATGCATGGCATAGCTAACAGCGCTACAAACATTTAGCAACCAGCATAATGGTACACACGGTATAAACTCAAGTGTCTCGTGAGGAGGGCTACACCGTAGCAGCTCCAGGCTAACCTTAGCCACTGAGAGCACTTGGATGCGAATCAAGTCGAAAGAGCTATAATAGAGAGAAATACTTACCTTCTCTGCTCATTCACTTCCTTGACCTGAAAGTTTCGCCGAGAAATGAAAAAAGCAAGCGCGCGTGGGCGGGGTGTGTCTATATAGGGGTAGCCACACCCCCAACCACGCACGCACAGGTGTGCACGGTAGTGAATCAGTTATTCCTTACCTCGAATGTATCCCTCCGCCGCGGAGTGATACCCACATTGGAGTGATCCAATGAGGGGAAACATAAACCAGTGGCAGCAGGCAGGGAGAGTGGGAGACACGGTAGAGAGAGCGCTTGTGACTGAGTTTTATATCTCGTGGGGGAAAAGGTGAGCTACTTTTATAATTGCAAATAAACTTGAATAAGAACATTCTAGAGCCTCGATCTTTGCAACCCACGTTCTCTTTGCACTATGAGTCCTTTCTTGTTTGTTGAATAGTTCATGCTTGCTGCAGCCAAGTTGCAGGAGTTCTCCTATGTCACTGCATGATGAGCCCTTGCGCTCACAGCCGCGGTAGCCCAGGCTACTCAGCCTCTCGTCTGCAGTAAAAGTTTAAAATACACTTTCGTTACTCACCAAAGCAAATATGCTTAAGATGTTGAACGGCTACTTTCCTTTAGTGTGAAGCGTCAAACAAAGAGAACTCCTAACACGATGGACCAGAGCTCACTGTTTAATGCGTTCTCGCACACGTGTAGGCTATTAGTCTCTAGTCTGTTCTGGATAACAAAAGCATCCAAATGAAGCATGATATATATAATATCACTCATTTTGAGATGGTCATGTCAGTGTGGCTTTCAACCTTTTTCATATTTGTTTCATATTCATAGGCCTACATAGGCTATATTACTTTCTTTTTCTTTTTATCGTTGGATAAGATTGTGTCCACAATTCAATTCCATACTGTATTGATGTGGTAGGCTAACATAATTATGAGAGATAATAGAGGCACATTTCCAAATTAACAATTCTTCTAAAGTCTCTAATTGGGGACCACCTGGAATCTCTTCCAGGCAGTGGTCCCCGAACCAGCTGGTTGAAAATTATTTTATTTACTGAGTCTTAATAGACTGTGTGCTCATGCACCCATTCAGAGATCCAGTGCAGATATCTAGGGCCAACAGCTCAGTATCTTATTTTGATACATTTATATGTGGTTTTCGTCCTACCTGTACTAGCCTGTTTAATTAAGTATTATAGTATAGTATAAATAGTAATAAATGTATCTGGTGGTATGGCTGTCTCATCAATTCTTTCTCTTCGCTTAATTAATCAGAACTTAAACATGGTCAAGGGCATTTGAATTAGAAGCCAATGTTTCACGTTCCCCAAATTTACACTGCTTATTTGCATTTTTGTCACTCAAATAGACTGCTGTGGATGGAGGCAGGGGGAGAGCAACACACACACACACACACACACACACACACACACACACACACACACACACACACACACACACACACACACACACACACACACACACAGAGAGAGAGAGCGCTGAAGAGTGCATCGGCCCTTTGGGATGCGTAATGTCAGTCTGAAGTCTGCAGTCTGTCTGCACATACATACTTTAGACTTTGGTTGCACACACTAGCACCGCTTATGGACTAGTTTGTACATCGTAAGATACAGAAATTTTAATCTAACCTTTCTGTTTGCGGTCCCTAACTGTATGATCAAGTTTACATCCGTGACTGAATCATTATTATATCATTTAACTTCAATGCATAACACAGTACACTGCCGTGTCAGCAAGTAATTTTGGGTAAAGTTATCATTTCTCTCACTCACTCTCTCCCCCCCTTAGACATGGAAGCCTACTCAGTAACATCCGCTACAGCTCCACCAGCCTACCCAGTAACATCCCCTGAAGTTCCACCGGCCGACCCAGTAGCATCCCCTGCCTACCCGATGACAACTGTAGTTACAGACTCGGTAGTTAAAGTTCAGCCAGGCTTGTATCAATCCCCTGCTGCGGGCTTGAAGACAGAGACGTGGAGCAGCAGCCTCTTCAGCTGCTGTGAGGACCTGAATATCTGTAAGTGTCTTTCCCTGAAAAGCATGTGTATGGAGTGCAATTAGTGTCAATGGTGCAACCTGTGTGTGTGTGTGTGTGTGTGTGTGTGTGTGTGTGTGTGTGTGTGTGTGTGTGTGTGTGTGTGTGTGTGTGTGTGTGTGTGTGTGTGTGTGTGTGTGTGTGTGTGTGTGTGTGTGTGTGTGTGAGAGAGAGATTGCGTGGTATAATTACATTTTTGAAGCTTTGCCCACATGTATTGTATATAAAATGTGTTTTGCCCGTGTCCCCGACAGGCTGCCTTGGTTTCTGGTGCCCATTTTGTATGGCTTGTCAGACTACCTCGGATTTTGGAGAGGGTCTGTGTTTGCCTTTGGTGGACTGTGCCTGTGTCCCGCTGGCACTCGGCCCGCTAGGATGGTGCCCGATGCTAGCGTGTGCCAGGGTCTCGGTTTCTGCCTCCGCTCTTGCCACAAGGACTGCTTTGAGGGAGAGGTACCACATACAGGTAAATAAGCTTTTGATGGCTACGGCAGATGACAACGGCAACCGGAAATGGTCATCGCTCGATAGATAAACCTGCCACCGTCGCGGCCGCCTCTATAGCGCCAGAAGCTCCCTTCCCACATAGCAGCTGGAACGTCTGCTGCGTGTATGCGTCGCCATGGGAACCAAAGAGTTCAGTAAAAGGGGTGGGACCCCTTCGCCGACAGCTGTTTGCTACGGCTGCTACGGCGATTACGTCATAGCAGCCGTAGTCCCGCGGTCCCTTGCGTCGCGGTTGTAGAAACGGGCTGCTTAAACTGCCTATTATCACACAGTTGTGTCTCCGTAGCTTGCTGCAGCTGTTGCACTCACTGCGTACGAGGGGCATGCTCAGTCATGTGAAGGTCTTCGCTCCAAGTAGCGGAGGTCGGAGGACAATCTTTGCTTCAAGCCACTCTCACCCATTTAACTCTCATAAAATGAATATTGTCTAAAAAGCATTAGAGATGCCATAGCACCCCAAATCTAACTGACTTCGGAAACTTCCCACTGGACTTCAAGCAACTCTGACTTCAGAAGGTTGACATTTCTCTGTTATAAATCCTTGTTTTGAGTGGTCTTGTGTAATATTGTAAATCATATTTTGAACTTTTGATATTCATGAGCTGTATGCCATAAAAATAAAGAATGTTAACAAAAAAAGGTTTGGAAAAATTCACTGAATGGGCAATGTATCTAGAATTATATGAAAGTTTCAAGAATATTTACTTTTAGAAAATATTCAAATTTGTTTTAGATGGATCTGTATATTGTTCAAGTGTTACTATTTCATTTATATTTACACAATGGATTTTGTTTGAGGTAGTCTTGGGTCAACTGACAAGCACGCATGACATCTCATGATTAAGTGAACGCTGATTTCCCCTTTGCTGTCTCCTCAGGGTTCCATGTTTGATGACTGCACCGTTGTCACTTTCTGCACACCGTGCGCCTGGTGTCAGATGGCCCGTGAGTTGAAGCGGCGCAGACAGCCCTCGTACACCACTCACAGAACCACAGTGTACAACGTGCTTTCCCAGGAACAAACCAGCGTCTTTAAGCAGGAACAAACCACCGTCTTTAAGCAGCTTGATTAATTACCTTTAAGTATGCCTTCTAGGCCAGTGGTCCTCAGCCTTTTCAGGCTGTGACATATTTGACCAGGGGAGTGGGGACCCCCCACTCTGATAAGCACAAGTTGAGGCATTTCATTTAGTTTGACTCCTCAGATAAATATTATATTATTATACTATTATTGTGTTTGTTTTTTTGTTTTTTATTTTCTTTTTCTTACTTTCTTATATTATTGTGTGTTGTTGGTCAATGTTTGACCCGTTTTTTATAGTATAGTTTTTGATTACTTGTGTTGCAGTAATGGTATTTTTCACATTTCATTCATTTTCTTCTTGTAAAAATGTCTTAAATTGTAACTTTAGTGTTACCCCCCCCCCCCTCCCCCCCCAAAAAAAGGTCCCAAACTACAGATTGAACCACTGTTCAAGGCTACTATCCATATTCTGCCCCTGTTAGTGTACAATCATTTTTGAGCAATGATGCCTTTCTGCCTGAGTTCAGTTGTTTTGGGATGTTCCTGCATGGGACAAGCTAAAGGACCTTTATCATTAAGTCCCCGCTCTGCTGCCTGTCCTGCTTGACCCTGCTTAGAGTAGGCCTCTCTGCTAGTGATTAACAATGACACCATATTCTAGGTTTTTGCTCTATTGTTCAGTTGTGTCGTATATTTCCTGAATTAGGGGAACTCACCGCAGAGAAGGCATTCATTCTGTTAGGCTCTCTTATACTGACAGGTTGATTGTGTCCACTTGCAAGTGTATTTGAATAAAAAAACAAGAAAGACACTCTCGTTTGCGAGCCTTCATTCCAGAATTTGGTTTTGCCATCACACTTTGATTCTATTCCTCCGTGAAGCAAATTGACACTATGGGAGCCAACACAAAAACACAGTTGTCTGTGTTCATGGGCAGGCAGCCAGCAGGGAATTATGCTGTGCCAGTGTGACTCATACATGGTTGACCTCTGCATACGCCAGGCAACCCCAACCAGACCGGGCCAGCTCAGACTGGAACATTTGGGCAGCATTGCGACCATGGGCATCGTCACTATACAGGAATCCTGCCCAGGTCCACCAAAGCCGATTCATAATCTGGAGCATAGCTCGCACCTGGTTGCATAAAGAATGTAGATGATTAGCATAGGCCTGATGGGCTCTATTTTCGTCCAGACCCCTTATCCTTAAACTCTTTTGCCATGTTTTATATATTTAATTTCAAAATATTTCAAATAGCTGATAACAGGTCGATGTAGATGGGCTGTTTGAAGTATTTTAAATTGGTTTTAAAAATAGTTAAAAAAAAGGCATACCTTTAGGGATAAGGGGTAAGGCATGGATGAAAATATAGTGTTAAATCCTTGACCTTTGGCATAATAACAATTATAGCTTGAATTGATATAGCGCCTTTCATGAACCCAAGGACGCTTTAAATAAGAAAATCAATGAAAAACAAACAAAAGAATGAACAACTATTTACTATTTACTACCAGTAAGAAGCCTCAGGGCGACAAGCGGCCAGTGATGTATATCGCACCAGTTACCCTTACTAGTTTATCTTGTAGAACTTAATGTCTGTGTGTCCTCAAGTAACTCTGTCCTCTGAAAAGCCACCTGTCTATACTGTATATAATAATAAAAAACATATGCAGTATAATACCCTTTGCAGCTAAGTGGCCCTTTTGCTCCTGCAATGTAAGATGGAAGCACTGTCGGTACTGATAAAACCCAATTATTGAATGATTGAAATCCCAAACATGTAATATACTTGGACCATGCCACATTTAATGCCTGTCTTAGGATTGCCCCCTAGCTGCCAGTATACAGAGGAGGGCTTCGGTCTCAGGTTTTCTAAAGCATAGCTAGCCCAACCTAAGAACTTTAACCCTGCCATATAGGAGCAGTCCATTATACTGAAGAGATATAAGCCTATGTGTTTCTGATAATATAAGTGATCACTTGTTTTGCATGTCCATGGCAAAAATAAAATATTTATGCAAATGTCCATCACAAGCTGGCATGGTGATGACCCATGGTGATGTTTGATTCTGAACTGTCTTTCAAAATGCGGGTAACCACTTTGTTTGTTTTGTTTTTTCAACTGAGAAACATTTCCAAATTCAAGTCATTTTTATCAATTGCAGACCTTGGAAAATGAGTGATAAATCATTGCGATTTTGATAATTACAATGGATAAGCATTAACAAACCAGTTCACATGAACAATACTGATGTAAAATAAGATCCAAAAGGCTACATATATTTTATATGCACAAAATTACAATTCAAATGTTGCGATTTTCCGAGGATGAAACAGGGTGGTCCCTTTGGCTTTTCTTTCTGAATGAAATGCCTGGATCCGAGGCTACCGATATGCTGAAACCGCACATGTAGGCCAATACGCACCCTTAGATTCTCTCTTGCATTTCCCCTCGACTTGGCCTGGCATTATCCAGACTGACTGATAACGTGGATTCATTCACACGTTCCTCCACGGTATGTGTCTGGACTTCTGTCCATAGGGAGTGAGTATGAGAAAAATTATCGGGTCAATTAGTGGCTACGTTTCAACTGTACAGTGAAGGGCAGTGTCTGATTGGCCCGATCATTTTCTGATTTCTCATACTCGCTCCCTATGGGCCAAAGTCTTGATTGATACTGTGGAGAAACGTGTGAGTGAATCCACGTTATCAGTCTGGCTAATGCCAGTGTACGCCTTGTCACTATGGGCGACTGGTCTTTTGTGGCCCGGGCGACCAGGCTCTGGGCTATACCGACGCTGGTGAATTCTAACCTGGTGAAATGCTAACATGCCTCCGTAGGAATGTCAGGTTTAGGAATGGAGAATGCCCACTCAATTGCACATAATTTATGTGTGTAAGTACGTCGATGTATATGCTTTGGTTTTATTATATTTACATTTTTTCTATGGATTTTAATGGATTGTTGTTGTTTATCTCTATGAATATTATCTCTATGATTATTTTGAAAAGCACTTTATAAATAAAGTTTATTATTATTTTCAGAGTTCAGACTGAAAAAGCACAACTCTGACCCTTCACTGGTCATTCATAAATAAGCCACATGCACCCTACAACGTCACCGCCCGCTGCACTCACTAAACTGAGCACACACCCGGGCGCATTTAGTCAGGAAAACTCACGTCAAAGTAGATTTAACCATTTATTGCAGAAATGTAATACAGTTGATCTTGGCGTTAAAGGGCTCAGTGCTCTGAGCTGTTACCTGAATTTTGCACACGCACGCATGCTTGCCAAAGCAAAATCAGGGGAACCCATATGTAAGACCCCATAGGGATACAATAGCAGAACAATAGCAATACATTGACACATAACATAAATCAACAGACATAACCACAAGTATTTTAAATTATGCCAGACTGATCAAAAAGTGGAGGATGGGGTGGAGGAGGCAGCTAGCAGCACGTATCCGATTCCGAGCCTTCGGATAACCAAACAAAGCAAGCCGTATTTAAAGGAGCCTTCCCTACTGAACGATAGCTTTGGAGTATGACAGTGTGACGTAATGACCAGCAGATAATTATGTGAATGAGGAAGGAAAAGAGCTGACTGACAGCTGATATATATCTATGTGACTACAGGCTACAGCTGGGCGGGGCTATGTGTCCTGCATAAAAACTAACCTGAAGCATTCATTTTCCGAACGCAACCTAAGAAGTGAATCATATACAAGCTCCCAGAGAAGAGAGAGACACACACTGAAGAAAGAACCGAAGATCAGACACAGACAAGTTGGACACCTCTGAAAGAGTGAGTAGCCTACAAAGCATTGTCTTCAAATCTTACTTAAAACCATGTGGGAAACGAACAAGGTTATAATAGTTTTGGAATTTTCTTTATATATATATATTTTTTCTTTCTAATTCAAAAGGATCTCAATGGAAATAAGCTTCATCTTACCCGAGTTTCCCTTTAGTTGACCTTGTATCAGTGAACTGTATTGTCATGAAACTGTACCTGTACTTCAATCAATCAATCAATTCAGTTAGTTTTAATTAGTTTTTTAGACCAGATTTGCTAGTCTGCTTAGTTTTAGTTTTCCTTTTTCATACTTTATTTGTCGGGTGCATGACTCTAAAGAGTCAGAATAAGTATGGTGTAGTCTAATAACAACAAAAACAACAGTTAGGCATAGGCCTACTGAAGAGAAATGTACAAAAACAAAAAAGGCATTTTGAATACACTAGGCCTATTTTAAATCAGGCTTAAGTGGTTCATTCTTGTGACAAGAGAAAGGTTAAAAAGCTTTTTAGAGGCTGGATAGATTCAGTTTATAGGATTATGTATTTAGATATATGGAGTAGGCCTACGCAGCGTGGCTCTGCATGTGTATGGCTGAGTGTGTGTGGGGAATGACAGGGAAGTGATCCGACAGAGTGACTGTCAATCAACAGCAGCCGTCGCGGACTGCAGGTGCACAGAATGTGTTCCTAGGCCGCACACACAGTTCCGCACTTTGATTTTTCAAAGTTCTGTGCTCTGTCAAAGTTGCATCAAAGTCTCTTTCCAAAGAAGAATCCATTTCCCACAATGCTTTGCAGGAAGTGGGCGGTTCCGCTAGAGGAGGAAGCAGATATGGTATTTGGCCATGTAGTTCTTTTGGAGTTGTCATCGGGTGAAGGCAGAGTACCTGCTGCTTTTTGGTGACATGTAAAATGGATCTACAAGCTCACAGCGTGCCGCCATGCGACACTTTGTGAGCTTGTAGATCTGCTATTTAAAAAAGTTACTTTAGGCACTTGAAGTACATTCTGATGCCAACACTAATACTTTTACTCAATACATTTTGAATTCCAGGCTTTTACTTGTAACAAAGTATTTGCATGTTTCAGTATTGATACTTTTATTTAAGCAATGAATTTGAGTATTTTTTCCACCACTGTACATGACAAAAAGCTTACATTTTATTATGAATAGCACATTTAATCAATTGCATCTGTGTAGGCATCACTGTCACTATGTATGGCATGTAAAGAAATATTTGTAATATTCATTGTTATTGTCGAATGTTTACTGTGACACACACTTAACTTTATTTATAATATTTTTCGTTCTGAAATGGAGGTGTCATGTCACTGCTGTGCAGACAGGCTCTGTTTGGCTGTGGAGTACACTACAAGTGAACACAGCTGTGTGGGATTGCATCATGGCCTTTCTGTCCTATTGTTTGGCAGTTGAACCCTGCCCTTCTGTCTCATCAAGTGCAGCTTGTCTGCCCCCTACTGCTCGCCTACAACTGTCTCTGTGCTTGTTGTAAGCAAGTTGGATGGTGTTCAATGCTTGCTCTGTGCAACCACAGAACACAAAAGGACTCGCATCAGACTTCAAACCATGTGACTTCCATCGGGAATGCATTGTGCTGTCTCTGCCCCCCGCCTCCCCCAGGCCTCTGAAAGAACTTGGTGTTTTAATGTCTGTAGCCAGCCCTATGCGCTTAGACTGCACTGCATGCGTGTTTATATAGACTAGAAAAAAGCCCGCCCCTTATGTAAAAGTCCCCTGTACTCAAGAGATGGATACAGTCCAGAGGGCAGCTAAGCAATACAAATGTAGGATAGCTCAACATTAAATATGCAGTTTGTTCCAAAATGCAAAATGGTGTAAAATGTTGAGTCTGTAAGATATATCCAATAGTTTCAGAAATACAAACCCCTCAGGTACAGGGTGGCCTGCTCTGTTGTGGCTGGGTGGGTTATAATAAGATAAAAAAAGCACCCCCTGGGCGTTTGTTTAGGTGGCATGGGATGTGTAGTGTAGTAGGAAAGGCAAAGTTAAATATTATGTTGAAATAAAGTGTACAATGGTAGGCCTACTGTTGAATATATATTTTTTTTAAATTATGAAGTTGTTGTAGAACATGGAATGATTTTGGCATCGGTAGCCTAATACTTTTGTGCTTTTACTCAAGTAACACATTCGAACACACACGTTACTTGTAACAGAGTACTTTTACCTAAGTAGAAACATTTCAGTAGCCTACTTTTCCACTCGCAGCGTCAACGGACGTTGCCGTTGGTGTTATACACCAAATCGTGAACTATAGAAAACGGTGCCTGCGATGTTTTGATGTTTTAAATCATGTTTATGTCATTTCTACACAGATGTTGTTTGTTTTAGGTCATTTCTACACACGTTGTTGTTCATAGCTTAAGAGGATAGGATCGAGTAGGGCATGGGAGGGAGAGTACTTTTACCTAAGTAAAAACATTTGAGTAGTTTTGCAACTCAGCATCCACTGATGTTGCTGTTATACTCCGAATCAGCCGCCCCTCTACCCCTCTCCCTCTCAAAGGCGTTCTGAGTAGAGGTCTTCACGGGTCCAAAAAAGCGAACCGAAATCGAAAAGTACCGTAAAATTTCGTCCGATTCCGTCCCGTTCCGACTTTCTTTCTTTTTTTACAGACCGAAACCCGTGACATGTTGTCCCGAAATCCTTTTATTTCCGAGGTTCCGAGAGATCCGACCAGTAAATCATTATTAAAATCCCCTTTCATGTACCGAGATCCCTCACTCACGGCAGCTGTGCGGCGTGCGCTTAACTGATTGACAGGCAGAATTCTTCATGTCGCTGCCTCACGGCTAATAGTAATAACGGACCTGAATCTGATCCCAGGTCAGCCTAAACACAGCACAGCACGCACGTTAAACACAAATCCACTTCGTTCTGTATCCTGATCATATAGTGCAGAAGCGCACGCCAGCGCACACACACACACACACACACACACACACACACACATTGATTGATTGCTTGCTTGCTTTATAGTTTGCATAAAAAGCAGAAAGTACACACACGTCACACACACAGTACGGGTCCTAACAGGTCCTCTTGGGTTATATACATGATGATTACAGTCCCGTGTCCGGAGTGTTCCGAGGGAAATGCGACCATGCGCACAGAAAGACAGAGTGGAACAGTTATTGTGGGATTAATTATGACACATGTGGGCACATGCCGAAATTAGATAGGTCCTTTGTTGCTAGCTGCATTAAGGTTGTCATTGCAGGAAAGTCAGAAAGGGTAAAGTATATACGCTCTCTGTCTGTCTCTCTCTCTCTCGTGTCTCTCTCTCTCTCTCTATCTCTCTCTCTCTCTCTGTCGTATCTCGTGTCTCTCTCTCTCATATTGCGCCCCCCCCCCCCCCCCCGGACAAAATTAAATAGGTATTAAGGTTGCTTCCGCTCTCTGTCTCTTTCTCTCGTGTCTGTCTGTCTCTCTCTCTCTCTCTCTCTCTCTCTCTCGCATCTCGTGTCTCTCTCTCTCGTATTGCGCCCCCCCCCCCCCCCCCGGACAAAATTAAATAGGTATTAAGGTTGCTCGTTTGTGTGGTGTGACTCCACTCCAGAGACCATGATGCTCCCCCCGGCAGTTGGAGACTTGGAGTGCGTTGTGTTTACGCCCATTTGTGACGTGATTCGCGTCGCCAGACAACTAAGGATTGCGCAATATATGCCGCCTACAGGGCAAAATGTGGCGAAAAAATTGTAAACATTTTGGGATTATGAGAAGTAGAGACACATCTGAAGGTGATGAAGTTGATGTTGGGCAAGGCACATGCGTTATTGATTTTTGTATTATGTTTTTTAGACAATTGAGCAACTGCTGAACGTGGAGTTACAGATGGACCAATGGACAAACCAACACACTATTTTTTGGGGCGATTCTAATAAAGGTTGTGGGATATGGAGACCCCTGTTACCCATATATGGAGATCCATTTACTGTACAGTATATAGAGACATGCTGTGAGAGCCCAAACACGCTTACTCAGTTATTCGTTATGTGAAAGTCCTATGACGTCTATGACATCTGACATCATACTAGTAAGGGAATATCTTAAAAAGTCCTGTAATAAAAAAAAAAAATCTTCACAAATGTGTTCGTAAAAGTGTCTAGTAACACATCCCACAAAGACTGAAATTCAGTTTCCCTAGGCGAATCCGTGACAGCTGCTGAAAGTTGGGGTCCCATTAACTTAACTATACTGGAAAAAACACACCAAAATAAATATGCTTTAAGTAGCATATGATTCTGAATCCATTGAAAGCATTTGTTTTGTACAAAAAACATTCCTTGGGTAAAGGCGGCTCCCACTAAACTGTGAAAAATGATGACTCATCACTAAACCATAGTTTTGTCGGGCCGTTTTTTTTTTTGACCAAGGAATGTTTTTCGTGCAAAACAAATGCTTGCAATGGATTCAGAATCATGAAAAACCCCTAGTTTGACCCCTCACATGCTACTTAAAGCATATCTATTTTGGTGTTTTATCCTGTATAGTTAATTTAATGGGACCCCAACTTTCTGCAGCTGTCACAGATTCTCCTAGGGAAACTGAATTTCAGTCTTTGTGAGATGTGTTACTAGACACCTTTACAAACACATTGGTGAAGAAATCTTTTGGTATGGAATTTATTCCAGGATATGACACTATTTCTGAAGATATTCCATTCCTAACATACAATCCCTTTTATGCCCACACAGATATGGGCTGTCTTGGCCATATGGATTCTGTTAGTGCGGTATGTGGCCGATGTGGCCTCCGTATATGGACATTCCCATAAGTCCTGTTAGATATGGGCTCAATATTGATGACTTCAGGGAATTTCATATATGGGCATAAAGGGATTTTGTTAGTGTGGTTCCCCAGACATCATGGTGAAGTCAGAGGCAACATGCTGCACTATCAATAACACCCAGTAGAGGGAGGTATTTGTCAAGTGTGTGTGGATGTTTACCTGGATGGTATTGCTTATGATTGTTCTGAAGAAGGAAGGGTACTACTGATCCCGGTCATTCAGACAGGAGCACAGGGCATAGTGACTTATCTGAAAAAGACACAAAACTTCTGTTCTGTAAACTACATTCAAAATCTATCGGCTCAAATGTTCTATTCATGGGTTCAATTTGTAGTCCTACAGCGGCCATGTTGAGGACCAACACAGGTGTTTCACTTGTCTGATTGGCATAGAATTAATGTTCTACACCAATCAGAACACCTGTGTTGGTCCTCAATATGGCCACTGTAGGACTTCAAATTGAACCCATGAATACCAGGTGTAGGCAACATTAGGCACAGAGAGAGTGATCACTGGTACATTGGCGTGTGGCATAAGTGTAAAATGTAATATTGAAAAAAGTTTTAGTCCGTTAAATTAAGTCTCTTCACATCTATACCAATTACATCCTGCACATAATTCTACATTCATTCATTCTATTCCTAAACCCTAACTCTGACTGATTATAGTAAATTTACGCCCATTGATTCTGGATGGGGACCCATCCGGAATCAACGGGGATAGACTCATTGTTTTGTAATGAAATTATTGTCTTAGAATGTGACTAAAGCAAAAAAATATTATTGAACTCAAGTCTCCAATGTCATTTTGGGGGTGAACTACTCCTTTAATGTTCATATGGCACACTGACGATCAAGAAAATGAAAACTTGGCACTTCATTGTCAAAAAGGTTGCCAACCCCTGTTCTAGACCATAGGCCTATATGCTTTTTTGGGGGGATTTTATGCCTTTATTGATAGAACAGTAGACTGGTCGTCGGGATTGGGGACTCAAACCCGCGACACACTGTCATGCATCAGAGCCTATGTGGTATGTGCCTGGACCGGTAGGTCAGCGGGCGCCCCAGGCCTATATGCTTTAAAGAAATACTACATACTTTTGTACATCATATGATAAAACATCATAGGTGATGGTAAAAGCAGGTTCAGGTTGTAGACTTACCAGGGGAACTCTGTACACAGTACACCTAATAGAATTAGTTGAGGTGTCAGGACGCACAATGCCGAGCACGGGAGGAGAGCCGACACAGCGCTCATCCAACTGGAACGGCTCCTCTTTCCCTCTTTCTATAGTCAAGTGATCAAGACGGTGTTTTTCATATTCCTTCCTGATTCCGAACATTGCTGTCCCACAATAACCCATCTGGTGGAGACATGTGCTCCGAGGAGCACTATTTTCCACTTTATTATGTATTTTATTCAAAAAGATTTAAAAAGTCCTTAAATTGCCAATTTGGAAATGTGCAGATACCCTGTACATGGAGATCATTTGGGGACCCCCCCTGGGGACCCCGACCCACAGTTTGAGAACCACTGCCCTAGAGGAACAGGTTGTTTGTGAGCTGAAAATTATCGGAGACTCTCTGAACACAGTACTCCACTCAACTAGAGATCGATGCAATCTCTCAGCTTTCATTGAAAGCTGCATTGCAGAACCAATCAAAGGCAGTGGGGATAGCGTTGTGTTCTCGCTGGCGTTCTTGCAACTACTTTACATTCAGAAGTGTCCAGGTATCGGTAGGCAGACATCTCTTATCGTCTGGCAACACCAGACTAAACCCAAGTGGGTACAAATTAAACATCTCTGATCGTCCATGGCAACACCAGACTATACTCAGGTGGGTACAAATTAAACATGAGCTGGGCAAGCAAAGGCAGACTGAGTGTTTACCACTGATGACATCTGGCTCAGGAGTGATGAAATGGTGGCCAACAGGTCCAATGAGACATTAAGGATAAGACAGTGTCATGTTCACAACTATAGATAGGTCAATTGTACAGGTAAATAAATCAAAATAGTTGTTAGTACGAAATACCTCAAAGGTAGATATATCTAAATAAACTATAGTATTCTAATGACGTGTGTGTTTCAGATGATGTTATTAGTCATGGCATCTTTTATAAGAATCATCTTTTGTGACACAGCAAACCAAACATCGAACCAAGAGGTTGGGGAGATGTGGGGGGACAACGCAACTGCTCCTCTCTCTAAGAAGAACCCCATCACGCACAATAAACACATTGGGCCTCATTCACAGAAAGACATAACATATTTAACATTTCTATGGTTGAATGTGTGATTGAAAGGGACTAAAATAAGAGTTACATTTCAGATTGGTTCCTAGGAGCCCAACATAGAAGTGTTGCATTCAGTTCCATTCAGTCCTCCGGTTCAGGAAATACCCCAACCCCCCTTGATGTGGGGATATTCACTTACAGACTCTACATCAAGTGCAACCGAAATCATGTGATTTTCTGCTGATTGAAATCTCTAGAATCCTTCAAACAAGGAAGTGAAATGTGACTTGAGGAAGTTGAGGTTATGATCAACCAAAGACGGTTGTAGAGAACCAATAATAGGTCTATAGGAGGAACACTGCAAAGCTCTCACACCCAACTCACACAATCTTCCTATGCAGGCGGATTCTGCCAATCCATCCAGCTATCAGAATCAAGGCCGACACCAATGGTGTTGGAGAGGGTCTCACACCACACAGGTGCTCCTACTGACTCCACATTTTGCACACACATATTGTTCAATGCTCTGTCTATAGTTAGAGCTGCTTCCCGCACCATTGATGTACTTACAGTTATATGAGACTCCATTATTGCATCATAATCTTGTGCCCCAGTGCCAGAAGTCCTATGATGCGATATGCTAGTGTACATCACACTTTTGCAGTTTACGCATTCGTGGAGAGACTCTTTCCCAGTAAAAACAACAACACAACAACACGGCTGGACATGACTTTCAAATCAATATACCATATTGACATGGCGGCCATCTTGCCATTAAGTTAATGAAATGCCACCCCATTGCCACACCGTTTTTCCAATGGAAACATGGCCGCCCGGTGGTCGGTGGATATGGTTGATGGCGGTTTACAGTATGGTCTAATGCGTACTGTATATGATGTGTCCATAACATGGGCTCATGTTATGGACTCAACGTGCACTGGTCAAGTCTGAGTAGATCACCTGGGGTTGACACTAAGGTCTCAGAGGCACTTGAAAAGTAAATCGTCTTAAGTGTAGCAACATTAAAAACAGCACTTTATAGGTAAACAGTGCTCTTATTTTACATTCCACAGACCAGAAGACGTTCAGGTGTTTAGATAGATATCTTGTGTTGTGTTTATAGACGGTTGCGTCCCCTCTCAAATGAGCACTTGCCCGGTCGGGCAACCTGAAAGAAAACTTGACCTGCCCAACAGTTTTATTTACCTGCCAGGGGCAGGTGGGCATGCAAGCCTTAGTGTCAAGGCCTGATCACCTTATATTTGTGCAGAGCCAATGCCATATTCATATTTGAGCATTATAAACATCATCCGTTAAGACAACTACATTCATGATGGCAGACAGTTTAATTGACAAAACCGCGACCACGCATCACTGTGTGTAGTGCAGAATTTATACTGTACACTTTAGCCAGTAATAGCTTAATTACTCACTGGTCTGCAGCTGCTGCAAAGGAGAATGAAACGAAAGAGAAAGCACCTTTGTTCCATTGGCCTACATTGTCTTAGTTTCAGAGAACATGGTAAATAGTATGAACATTTCCTCCAAGTCTTGTGTTTATATTCCATTATGTCTGTGTTGTTTTTAGGCTCAACACAGGCCAGATCAATACTGGAAATGTGATCATTCACCACATGTTTTATTTTGAAATTGTTCTATTGAAAATAGACGATTAATTAGAATAAGTGTACAGACAGATTTCAAATTGTTAAAGTAATTGATTTGGTAAGCTACACTATGCACAACAATGTGCAATTCTTTACTTATAACCAAACCTAACATCAGTGGTTGATGGTAAATAGCGTCTTTATCTGGTTACACGTCGGCACTCCGACCACGTAAACCTAACCTTACCCCTAACCTAACGCTGGTGAATGCTAACCAGTGAGTAGCTAACCTGCCGAAGCTGGTGAATGCTAACCTGGTGAGTAGCTAACCTGCTGACACTGGTGAATGCTAACCTGGTGATCGGAATGGGGATGTGTCGGAATGGAGACCTGTCCCTGTCTTTATCCCAGGCACCTTACAGAGATTGTGCATTACATTCACCCATTCATACACCGATGGCAGAGGAAACCATGCAAGGCACCAACCTGCTCACCGGGAGCAACTGAGGCCTGAGCTTCATGCTGCTCTGTAATTTGAGATAACGCTTTGCGAGTTAGAATATTTCTCCAAACCCATCTGTCAACTGTCTCTTAATGACCTCAAACCTCTGAATGCCAGGATGTGGCTTTGCAAGATACATGGAACACCACAACTGATGCTCTGCCTCTTTTAAAGCTGATGAAAACAACACTTGTGTGAAGCTGGGTGAAGAATTGAACGTGTAAATGAAAAACAACTCAAAGAAACTGCCTACTTTATTCAGTACATCATTCTTGCTGTTTTGGAGAAACCTTGTATCTCCATATGTCAGCCTTATATTTTCTCAAAAGAGAATATAGCCAATCTATCAGCATCATACACTCCAGCAAGCAACATTCCAATGGTGCGACACAAAAAAAATCTGTATCTGTATCTACATCTACAATATCTGACAACACCTCTCATAAACATACCCACCAGGACAGACTAACCTGGACGCTTTGCGCTGTCAACATTTCATGTTTTCAAAATGCATATTTACCGTACAGTTTGTGTTTGTATGGTTATTTCGCAATACCTATTGCGCAATCCTCTGTAGAGCAATGTGTCATTATCATCACCAGAGTCTCAGGTTACAAGAGGGAAGGGGGGGGGGGTCAGCTGCACATGGGGAGAGAGAGAGAGAGAGAGAGAGAGAGAGAGAGAGAGAGAGGTACGGTACAGTACGGTAAGATACAGTACAGTCAGGTACAGTACAGTCAGGTACAGTCGGGTACAGTACGGTACAGTCGGGTACAGTACAGTACGGTACAGTCGCGTACAGTACAGTACGGTATGGTACAATACGGTACAGTCGGGTACAGTAGAGTACAGCACAATACGGTACAGTCGGGTACAGTAGAGTACAGCAAAGTACAGTACAATACGGTACAGTCGGGTACAGTAGAGTACAGCAAAGTACAGTACAATACGGTACAGTCGGGTACAGTAGAGTACAGCAAAGTACAGTACAATACGGTACAGTCGGGTACAGTAGAGTACAGCACAATACGGTACAGTCGGGTACAGTAGAGTACAGCAAAGTACAGTACAATACGGTACAGTCGGGTACAGTAGAGTACAGCAAAGTACAGTACAATACGGTACAGTCGGGTACAGTAGAGTACAGCAAAGTACAGTACAATATGGTACAGTCGGGTACAGTAGAGTACAGTAAAGTACAGTACAGTACAGTAAGTGATGGATGTGGATGGATGGATGGATGGATGGATGGATGGATGGATGTGGATGGATGGATGGATGGATGTGGATGGATGGATGGATGGATGCATGGATGGATGCATGGATGTGGATGGATGCATGGATGGATGGATGGATGTGGATGGATGGATGGATGGATGGATGTGGATGGATGGATGGATGTGGATGGATGGATGGATGTGGATGGATGGATGGATGGATGTGATGGATGGATGGATGTGGATGGACGGATGGATGGATGGATGGATGGATGGATGGATGGATGTGGATGGATGGATGGATGGATGGATGGATGGATGTGGATGGATGGATGGATGGATGTGGATGGATGGATGGATGCATGGATGTGGATGGATGCATGGATGCATGGATGTGGATGGATGGATGGATGGATGGATGGATGGATGGATGGATGTGGATGGATGGATGGATGTGGATGGATGGATGGATGGATGGATGTGGATGGATGGATGGATGTGGATGGATGGATGTGATGGATGGATGGATGTAGATGGACGGATGGATGGAGACTGGATGGATGTGGATGGACGGATGGATGGATGTGGATGGATGGATGGATGTGGATGGATGGATGTGGATGGACGGATGGATGTGGATGGATGGATGTGGATGGATGGATGTGGATGGATGGATGGACGGATGGATGGATGGATGGATGGATGGATGGATGTGGATGGATGGATGTGGATGGATGGATGGATGGATGGATGCATGGATGTGGATGGATGGATGGATGCATGGATGGATGGATGGATGTGGATGGATGGATGGATGTGGATGTGGATGTGGATGTGGATGTGGATGGATGGATGGATGTGGATGGATGGATAGATGTGTGGATGGATGGATGGATGTGGATGGATGGATGGATGGATGGATGGATGGATATGGGTGGATCACTGCTGCAACGTAGCTGTGAGCACCTGCGAAGCAGGCGCGATCTCTAGATGTGAGCGGCCCGAAGGGCCGCGAACCTCTAGTTATTTAAAATGTTCCGGCTATAATGCCATGCCCAAGATGGGGGAGACAGGTTGACAATGCATATATGCCTGTGTCTGTGTTTTATAAATATTTAAAGAGCGTGTGACTATTAAACTGTGATACATTGGATCCATTAGAACACCTGTTATTTCCATTTCCTGAAAAGTACGGTAACAGTTTTGGACTTCACATTTCCGCCAGACAGCACAGATATGCAGCTTAGAAAATGGTACTAAACTAGGTGGTACTGTAATTATTCCCTCATCTGTCTTGACCCAGGCTTGGACATTGGTAAGCCTGGGTCTGGGCTTGCAGATTTCTACAAGGTTTTAATTATTTTTTTGCTATCTATTTTTATTTAATTTTCAATTTCAAGATATTAAGGCAAATCTTAAACAGACAATACAAGTCAAAAAATAAAGACATGATTACATAATATAAAAGTAAAAGTAAAAGCAGAATGAGACAAACAAAAAGGAAAACAAAAACAAAACACAAGGTTGTAATTTTAAACAAAACTTTGCATAGGCAAAGTTTTGCCTATGCAAAGTCAGTATCTGTATACACACAATCAGTATCTGTATACCCCAGGTGCTAGAAAAGCAGATGGTTGACTGTCTAAATATCACAACTGAAACTTGCCTCCCAGGTGATGTGCCATTTATATTTTATATTTTTACCTAGATTCAACTTCCTTCACCCTCAAATATAGCAAGACTGGAAGCATGCTGTATCATGCCCCACCCAAGAGAGACTTGGAGTAGAACCACTGCTCCTGCGCTGGGAAAGGAGAAAGCTTATAGGTGGTTCGGGCATCTAGGACGGATGCCTCCCAAGCATCTCCCTAGCGAGGTCCTCTGTATGCACGTCCCACTGAGAGCAGACCCACGGACTGGCAGACTGACAGCAGTCAGCATGCTTATACAGTATTTTGGGGGTATTCAGATGGCAACCAATGCCACTCAGCTCTATGGACCCCAAAGCCAAATACTCAGGGTTCATCCCTTCTTACCATCATCTTACATCCCCTCATCCCTATATCCCTAAACTGAGAGAAACTTGATTTTGGCTTAGAAAATAAACAAATACAAGTGGTTGTTATGCCTCGCTACAAGAGAAGGCCCAACCAACGTTATCATAAAGGACACTAATGGTGAGCATCATATCTTGCTTTATTTATTTGTGCCTTTCTTGGTCTTTCAATATTACTTTTTATTGTTTGCTCATTTCTCATAACAGATCATTAAGCCAGCATGTGTTGGTGGTGAAAGCAAACAAACATACTGTATCCAAGTATTTCTTAATTTTATCTGGTGTATACAGTAGGCAACACTTCACAATAATAAATTATGATTAAAATGTAAAGAAAACCACTTCCTTTATATACTTCTTTTCCAAAGCAACTGGGAGCCATGGGAGAGGTCCTAAGAGCCACATGCGGCTCTAGAGCAGCAGGTTGCCTACCCCTGATCTGAGCGTATGATCTTATATCTTGCCAACTGAACAACTACATTTCCTCTTTTACTCTCGCTCCATCCAGTACAGCCAATCAGAGCTGCATGCATCACTGAATCTGAATATTTCCTACTATCCTAGTTGGTATTTCTCATGATGACAGGAGAGGAATAACTGAGTCAAAGGGGTTCAGTTCGGCTCTTGGCCTTGAACCATAGATGAAGTGGAGTAGCATAGACTTGATTCACCTTTAGAGGAATCCAAGGAAATAGTTTGTAAACTCTGTTCTGCTTTATACAGATTTGTTTTTGATACTTTTCCTGATTGTCTATTTCTACCCAAGTTTGGCAAAAGATTCTTTAACTGGTCCCTCCACACGAAGTCACGGTAAGACCCTGGGAGAGTATCCTGGTATGATTACTTCAACATGTTTATTCAAGGGTTATTAAAACCATGAACGCATCTGTGTAACCACTTAAACCATTATTGTATACTTTGGCTATTCGAAAATAGCAGATATACAAGCCGCTATTTTTAAAAACTCTTGAAAATGTGTGCAAATCTTTGAATATATATACCAAATGTTGTACTACGTGTAAGATACTGGCCTGCCTAAATAACATTTCTGTTTGCTGTCCCTAACTGTATGAGTAATGTTATAATCTGCAGCTGAATAATGTTTATAGCCTATCATTTCTGCTCAATTCATAAAAAAAAGTGGTACCTATGATATCAGTGTTGCACGAATTAGAGAAGCGAGTTGAGCAGCTGGGAAGCTTTCCATTCAACTCTGCTCACTTGCTCTGATAAAACATCTAATTTGGATTTAGATCAGGCAGGCTACACTTTACAGTTTGATCACATAAAAAGATTCAATGTTAATTTTGGGGGCCTTTTTAGTCAAAGTCCAGACATGATTTTGGGTATGTTATCATCTCCCTCTCTGTCTCTCTGTCCCTCTGTCTCTGTCTCTGTCTCTCTCTCTCTTTCTCCATAGACATGGCAGCAGTTACAGTTCAGCCAGCCATGTATCAAGCCCCAGCAGGCTTTAAGGACCAGTTTTGGACTACCAACCTTTGTGGCTGCTTTGAGGACATGAGCAGCTGTAGGTGTCTTTCCCTGAAAATATGTGAATATGTGTGTGTGTGCGTGCGTGTCAGAAAATGGGCATCTTATCTTTCACTTCATCAGAAATCAGACTACAGTACAGAAGTTCCACTTTTACATAAATGAATCTAGGCCTACTTTCGATCCCCAGTGTGCCTTGCCCACGTGTATCATATCGCTGTCTTGTATCTCCGTATTTAATCTTTATTTGTAGATAAAAAAATATATACATTTTATGCATCATCATATGACAGTTTCACATGATGATGCATTGTGAGATTGTAGATTGGCTATTTTTGGATAAGATTTTCTTTTTTCTTAAGTAGAGTTTTGAGGTATTTGTACTTTTCAATTTATTTCAATACTTTTCTTCTACTTTTCATTCTACTCCACTACTGTACATCTCAGAAGCAAATTTTACTTTTACTCCACTACAATTAGTTACTTATTGATTTTGATTTAGATTATTACAAAACATACAGTAACCAATTCAACCCCACAATAAGCCAGCAGTTTCTTTATTGCTATTTACAGTAACACTTCTAGCCCCCATAAATCACATCCAACCATGAAAGGTTGCATTGTATCTTGGGAATGGGCTTATTCTGTGTAAAATGACATATTTAGCCACTTGTACGCATGCCCCCAGCCACTGAAATAAGAATCCCTTAAACAATAGAAAGAAGTAATAATTGTAACACTCATGTTTTATATTCTTTAATTACAATCTAAAATATGAACCCTTGTTGTAAAAAACTAAAGATGTCCTTTAATACATTTGAAAACTTGTGAAATGACAGGTCCACAAGTAAAGTATTTTTATTTACATCTTTAAGTACAAAGTCAGTGCAAGCCAGCGACAATACAAATACAATACAGGAAACAGAAAGTAACACTTAGATTAAGAAAAACAACAAAACAGGAACTTGAGACACTGCTAAAGGCTATGCCCCCATGAGGATGCCCTGGCAGCTCTCCCCTGATGTTGTCTCTTACTAGCATCAAGCCATACTGAACTTCCCTTCACCTACAGCATGCCTGCTCTTAAACAGGTGGGACAAACCAAGCACACTGAAAGTAAATTGCATCAATTAGCTCATACTAAGGCAAACCGCAGCCCATGAGTTGATCTACAATTACATAATTATTCTTTAACTTATTTTCAATAAATATAATTCAATAAATATTTCAGGTGCCAAACACAATAAATAGAAAATAACAGGAAGAGACACCCCTGCCAGCACTGTAGTACCTGTAGTACTGACAGGTGACCCACACATAATTTAACTTCAGTGACAATAAACATATTTAAAGGGATATTTCACTTTAAAAAAAAACTTTTGGTAATTTTATTGTCTAATCTAATCAGGCTTTTATGAACACCCAGAACAGATTTTAATTTCATTGATTCAATAATTTGATATTTGATGTAAATGTTATCAGGCCGTCCTCCTGCAGGACGCCTCCCCATACACACCCATTGTAACTTCAAACTCCATTTTAACCACGATAGATTCATCAAAAACACCCATTATTTTTTTCTGGCGACTCATACTAACCTCCTAATACGTGAATTTTAATTTATTTTTAAGAAAATGTTATTGTATTATTATTTTTTTCCATTTTCACAAAGAATTATTACAAATAAATGAAAAAAGTTATTGAAAAAGCACGGCCTGCTCAACATAATGGCTGTTTCTGATGAATTTATCATGGTTAAAATGTTACAATGGGTGTGTATGGGGAGGTGTCCTGCAGGAGGAGGGCCTGATAACATTTACATCAAATATCTAAATACTGAATGAAGCAAATTAAAAACTTTCCAGGGTGTTCATAAAAGCCTGATTAGACAATTAAAATATCAAATGTTTTTTTTTAAAGTGAAATATCCCACAAGACTCTTTCAATCATTGTGTTAAATTACTTAAACATTTCCTTTGTACAAACAAACACAATTGAACAGTCACTTCCAATCCAGCTGGTGTTGTCAATCGATCAGATGTGTGGTGTGCGTGCAAGGTCCTTGATTGTGTGTGTATGCATGTATAGGGCACGGCTGGCCCGTGACAATGAGTAGTTTGATAGCGATACTTTTGTATTAAGTACATTTTGAATACCAGACTTCTACTTGTAACATAGAATATCTACATTGCAGTATTGATACTTTTACTTAAGTAAAGAATGTTAGTACTTTTCCCACCACTGTCAACAATATTGTCATTATCTGTCCGTGTCCCTGACAGGCTGTCTGGGTTTCTTGTGCCCGATGTGTTTGGCTTGTCAGAATCACACCGATTTTGGAGAATGTCTGTGCATGCCTTTGGTGGACATGCTATTTGGAGGCATGATCCCTGCCACTTCTCTTGCCATGAGAACTGCTTTGAGAGAGAGGTACCACATACAGGTAAATGTCACACAGCAAAAGGTTATAAGCACTTTAGAGCTTTGTGCCTCAGGAACGTGGGCAAGCAAATCCAGCATAAAGTGAATTGTCCGTTAAATCCTTGGTTGCGAGAGAAACAAGCAAACAAGTCTCGGAAAACAGACCAAAATAAGCAAGCACGGTAGTAAGTGGGCCACATAAACGTAGTCTATTTGAAAATAGACGATCTACATGCACAACACGCTTGTAGATATGCTATTAAAAAAAAGAAAAAACTATTGTAAACCAAAACCTTTAAAAACAAGCAACTACACTTTAGAAACAAAAAAATGCAACCCGCACCAAGTCTAGGAAAACAGACCAAAATAAGCAAGCACAGTATAGTAAGTGGGCCACATAAAATGCAACCCGCAACCATCAATTTTTATAAACAACTTATAATAAGCCGACATGGTAACACTGATGATGATTTGTGTGTGACTGACTGTCCCCTCTGCTTTCTCCTCAGGGTGACATGTGTAATGACTGCTGTGTTGTCACCTGCTGCCCCTGGCTGTCCTGGTGTCAGATGGCCCGTGAAATGAAGAACCGCAGGCGCACCGTCCACACCTCCACTCACACAACCACAGTGTACAACATGCTCCCTCCTCAGTAACCACTTAAATCCTGTATGGTTGACCGGAAAAATAGGCGAGCGCCGAGCGACAGAGCTCACAACTCGTGGCAGTGCCACGCACTTTGAGCTTGTCAGTCTGCTGTTTTCTGCGAAAGCCTTCGCCACAATAAGGATGCTGGGGTTTAAGTGTTAAGACCCTTAAGGATAGTTCACCCAAAGAATAACTTTTTTCTATCAATTACTTGCCCCTGGAGTCTTGAATTCATGGATACATACATATATATATATATATATATATATATATATATATATATATATATATATATATATATATATATTTATTTATTTATTTTTGGTCGCATTCAAGCCAATTCTCCTTTTGCACAAAGTAGTGCATTGCAAGATAGAGGGCGCCAGATCCCTTTTAGTCACACTGTACCACTACTTCCTGTTCATCCACAGAGCATTGATTCTAGTTGTTTTCTCCATTAGATTTCTTTTCACCTTTTTCAACTTTTATTACTTGGGATGGTAAAAAGATGAGGCAGACAAATAAAATGTATGTAATAAAAGTTGAAAAAAGTGAAAAGAAAGCACTTTAATCTAATGGAGAAAACAACTAGAATCAATGCTCTGTGGATGAAGAGGAAGTAGTGGTACAGTGTGACTAAAAGGGATCTGGCGCCCTCTATCTTGCAATGCACTACTTTGTGCAAAATAATTATCATTTGATGACCAGCAGTGGTTCCCTATATGGATACACAAAGGGCCTACTTTGTTCCCTATGGAGACAGAAAGAGTCTCCTCAACATATTGGCTTAATATCTATGAATTCATGTCTCCATGGGGTGAGTAATCAATAGAAAAAAGTCATTTTGCTGCATTTGGGTGCATTATCCCTTTAATGAACCTGCCAAATATTTTATGGCAAAATAAACATGCAAGCTATTTCCATAGGTGGCTCTATTATAGTGTTAATCCTCAACTGCTTAGACTCCGATAGTGATACAGTACCATGCTTATACTGTATTGCTCAGCTACCTATGTTCCTACAAATTGATTAAAATAAATAACAAGAAAATCACTTGTTTGTAAGGCTTTATTGCAGCAAATATACTGTAGGTTTTGCCTTCACACACTGGGGTTCTATTCCTCCATGGTACGTCTAACGCACGCAATTTATTGTCTATGTGTGTGGGTGATGTGCAGCCGGCTATTCCTGTGGAATTGTGTTCAATGTCGCTGCACTGGTGTGACTTGTACTGGTTGGTTTGCCCTATACTTAGTTACTTTATACCGCTGCGCATTATGGTGACTGTGTGTATCATCAGAGGAGACCGGAGGTTATCTGTGTCCTTCCCAGGACCATGGGGGTTTGGTAGCATGGATAGGCCTACTGTAGTGCAGGGTTTTGGTGAAGTATCCTTCCAGAAAAGGGATGCTGGGGTTTAAGTGGTTAAACGCCAAGTATAGAGGGTACTATGCCCGTGACATCATTGTACCCAGAAGTTATGCGGAAACGCCTACTGAGTGGCAAAGAACAGAGTCAGCAGGAGTCAGCAGGAGTCATGAGGAGTCAGTAGTGAAGAGGAGTCAGGAGTGTTCCTCAACGAGTGCTTCCAAACTCCAATGCTTCATGCTGGTTTATGTTTTGCCACTCGGTCTAGACAAGTGGCATAGGATGACACTCTATAACAATTATTTTCAATGTGCTCTAATTGTGGGCTCGCCTGGAAGGCGAGCACATGTATGTTATCTTCATTATTTATAGTCAGTCAGTATCTCCTCAAAACTTTGGCGCGATTCAACTCCTATACACTTACACCTTTCAACACCATTCAAATGGTTGTGTGTTCAGCTTACTGTGGACACGTGTGCTTGTATTTTTCATTTTGAAATGTTTTGTAGTTTTAGAGAAATTTAACTTTAAAAGAATCAAGTTTTAGGATTGATCCCGGGTGATGGGATGTAAATCCCATAGCCATATATCCTAGAGCCCGCAGGGACAGTCAGACATATTAGTGGTTGTTGTTGGTTGTCAGGGAGATATCAAAACCAATGCATTTCCAAGTCAGATCCACAAACGCAATAAAAGCCATGCTCCACTCCTCAGTCTGGAGTGGCCACATAGAAGAACGCCTTGGTTATAGACATAGTGGAGGACAGATGTGATCTGGGATTGTTAGCCTACAGTATATGCACTCAATATACTCCACTACAATTGCATTTGACAGTTGCTGGTTCCCAAACACAGAATCAAAAATGTAGATCTAGAACACATAGAATATGTACAGTACAGTAAGGTTCAGTAGAGTACAGTAAAAGTACAGTAAGGTTCAGTAGAGTACAGTAAAGTACAGTAAGGAACAGAAAGGTACAGTACAGTAAGGTACAGTAGAGTATAGTACAGTAAGGTACAGTAGAGTACAGTAGAGTACAGTAAGGTACAGTATAGTACAGTAAAGTACAGTATAGTAAGGTACAGTAGAGTACAGTACAGTAAGGTACAGTACGGCACAGTAGAGTACAGTACAGTATAGTACAGTAAGGTACAGTACAGTAAGGTACAGTAGAGTACAGTAAAGTACAGTACAGTAAGGTACAGTAGAGTACAGTAAAGTACAGTAAGGTACAGTACAGTAGAGTAGAGTAAAGTACAGTAAGTTAAAGTAGAGTACAGTAAAGTACAGTAAGGTACAGCAGAGTACAGTAAAGTACAGTACTGTAAGGTACAGTACAGTACAGTAGTGTACAGTAAGGTACAGTACAGTAAGGTACAGTACATTGCAGGAAGGTGCAGTACAGTATAGTAAGGTACAGTACAATACTGTAAGGTACTGTACAGTACAGTGCAGTAAGGTACAGTACGTTTCAGTAAAGTACAGTAATGTACAGTACGGGACAGTAAGGTACAGTACAGTAAAGTACCGTAAGGTAAAGTACAGTAAGGTACGGTACAAATCGGTACGGTACAATACGGTATGGTACAGTAAGGTATGATACAGTACAGTACAAGTACAGTACAGTACAGTACAGTACAGTACAGTACAGTACATTAAGGTAAAGTACCATAAGGTACCGTCCACATTATGTTTGAATTTTATTTTGATTTAATTGTCCATAACGTTAAGTTCATGTAATAACACTGCTTGTCTACATTGTATTTTCATTACCATTTTACGTCAGTAAAATGAAAGAGAGCATTGCCTGGGACCTTGACACTTTTTACTTTTATTTTTTTGGTTGGAAGTGAGCCCACACTGTTTCGAAGGAACAGTATTTCTAGTTATTGTCATTATTTATTTATTTCTATACTAGATCAAGTAGACCAAAAACTTCGGTTCCGTTCTACTCCTACATACTTAGTGAGAAAATGAAAATAAAAACATCAGTGTTCAGTTTACAGTGGCGAAGTGTGCTATTATTTTCTATAGCAATCGGCCAAATGGTGGCGCTGTAGGAAGCCTTCGAAAGTGCGATCTTTGAACAGGTATAGGTCATGCTGTGTTTGAGGTACAGCCATGAAACCTGTATACACGTATGCGTCTCCTCATGCCGAACAACTTTTACCCTCTAACTTTTGACCTCTGACCTTTAGGTCTCCCACAATTCGGAATAATATGAAAAACAGTAAAAATCTATCTCCTCCTGGGATTTTTGCGATACGCGCATGAAACTTTTTTCACATGAACTTTGGACCAATACGGTCAAACTGTCTTCACGGATTTCTTTTAAAGTGAAATATAATTTTTTAATAATTCAATCAATATTGCGGTTTTATGCAAATTATTCTTCGCCCTCTAAATCATACATGCAAAGTTACACGTTCATGGCATTTGGCAAAGATGTGGAGGGTTAGTCAAAGTATCACTGAAACCGATTTTATTCCAATCGGCCAAAGGGGGGCGCTATACGAAGCGTTTGAAAATTCAAACTTCAAACGGGCATAAGTCATGACTCGTTTCGTTTGAAGACACGCAACTTGTTACACGCGTGCTTTGACTCGAGCGGAAGACATCTGTGTCGTTGTTAAGTAAGCTCCGCCCTTCGATTTTCCGCCATTTTGAGCAGTTTGTAAAACGCGTAAACCCGCTTTTATTCTGGAATTTTCGCTCCACGTGCACAAAACTTTTTTTACGTGAACTTTGGACCGATATCTAAAGATCTGGCAGATCGGATTTCTTTAAAATTGAAACATGCTTTTTTAATAAATCAATGAATATATCATTTTGAGCAGTTTGTGAAACGCTTAAACCCGTTAGGATTTTTTTTTGCAATTTGCATGAAAAATTCTACACACAATCTAAGGACCTTTATCTAATATGCCTATGAAGTGCACACACACAAAAAAATAATAATAATGAATATAGCTGCAAGCAGCGATAAAGTGGCCAAAGCCAAAAACACCTCAAATCATGAACACAGCCTGCAATGTGCGTGAAATCTTGCAAGCACATTCCCAATAGGTCAAGGAACAGATACCACCCTTCTTACATTGGCCTGTTATAGCGCCACCAGCGGGTCAACTTTTGCACAACACATTTTTGGAACAAAATGGACCGATCTTTGACGTCAGTAACGTCAAAGAGAGCACTGCCTGTGATCTTGACATTTTGTACTTTTATAGACATTGTTTTCTGGCTTGAAGCGAGCCCACAATTGTTTCGAAGGAACAATATTTTTCTAGTGGAAACTGATATTCTCTCAAGTTTTCCTCATGACATACTGTTTCTTAGGGGGAACAATTTATAAGGTGCTATAAAGTATAACGTATAAAGGAAAACGTGTATAAGACTAACATGGGGAGAAAAATACAAAGTTCATGAAATGCTTTTTTCTTTTTTTAGTACCCATGTACATAAAAGGCGCCCCTCAAAGTGTGGTATGACAAATGTATCGGTGGTGTGTTTCATTGTGGGCTCGCCTGGAAGGCGAGCACACGTATGTTATCTTCATTATTGTGGGCTCGCCTGGAAGGCGAGCACACGTATGTTATCTTCATTATTTATCTATCAGTCAGTCAGTATCCTCAAAACTTTGGCGCGATTCATCTCTTAAACGCTTACACCTTTCAACACCATTCAAATTTTTATGTGTTCAGCTTACTGAGGACACGTGTGCTTGTATTTTTGGTTTTGAAATGTTTTGTAGTATAAATATAAAAAAATAAAAATGTTTAACTTTAAGCACCCAATGCATTTCCAATGGGTTTAGCAGAGTGAGACAGAGGAAAGGGACCCATGTTTATATTAAGTCGCTGTGGCTGCAATATTCACACTTCAGATATGCTATTTATATCAATGCGTTCACACAGGTCTGCTGTCTGATTTGATCCAAATGTCTAAGCTGTGTGATATATAAAACTATAGTTATAGTTAAAACTATAAATAAATGTCCCTCTGCACTCTACTGATTGACACAGCTGTGATTAAAGGCTTGGCTGTCATTGGCTGTTCTGTGGTGATTTAGCCTTACATAAGTCGGCCCTGCAGTGACAATGCGAAAGTCTCGGCAGAGACGTCTTAAAGGGGAAGACCACCCATTTTCAATATTGAACTATGTCATTAATATACCTTAGAGGAGTTGTGTGGAAATAAAAAGAAAGTTCCCCATCTTCTGTGTTGCCTAGAACTGGAGGATTGATTTTGGGGTTTGTATTGCAAATTACAACTTGATGACATCACACATTGTACTTTACAATACAAACCCCAAAATCAATCCTCCAGTTCTAGGCAACACAGAAGAGGGACACACACACACACACACACACACACACACACACACACACACACAGTCCCCGACTAAGGATTTGTATAGTCGACTATGATTTTAGTGTAATAGCGCAATAAGTGTAATAGTGTAATAGTGTAATAAGTGTAATAGTGTAATAGTGTAATAGTGCAATAGTGTAATAAGTGTAATAAGTGTAATAGTGTAATAAGTGTAATAGTGTAATAGTGTAATAAGTGTAATAGTGTAATAAGTGTAATAGTGTAATAGTGTAATAGGGCAATAAGTGTAATAGTGTAATAGTGTAATAAGTGTAATAGTGTAATAGTGTAATAATTGTAATAGTGTAATAGGGCAATAAGTGTAAAAGGGCAATAAGTGTAATAGTGTAATAGCACAATAAGTGTAATAGTGCAATAAGTGTAATAGTGTAATAGTGTAATAAGTGTAATAGTGTAATAGCGCAATAAGTGTAATAGTGTATTAAGTGTAATAGTGTAATAGCACAATAAGTGTAATAGTGTAATAAGTGTAATAGTGTAATAGTGTAATAAGTGTAATAGTGTAATAGCACAATACGTGTAATAGTGTAATAAGTGTAATAGTGTAATAGCACAATAAGTGTAATAGTGTAATAAGTGTAATAGTGCAATAGTGTAATAGTGTAATAAGTGTAATAGTGTAATAAGTGTAATAGTGTAATAGTGTAATAGTATAATAAGTGTAATAGTGTAATAAGTGTAATAGTGTAATAGTGTAATAGTGTAATAGGGCAATAAGTGTAATAGTGTAATAGTGTAATAAGTGTAATAGTGTAATAATTGTAATAGTGTAATAGTGTAATAGTGTAATAGTGTAATAGGGCAATAAGTGTAAAAGGGCAATAAGTGTAATAGTGTAACCGCTGCCCCTTGTGACGTGGGTAGAGCTGCGAGGGCCCGGTCATCGCTGCTTGCAGCTTTAATTTAATTTTATTTTGATTTAATTGTCCATACCGTTAAAGGACCAGGTCACCTCTGGGACAACCAGATCTTATTTTATTGTTGTGTGGGACACGATCAACACAATCCTGAGTAATTTCTTGTGTTCAATCTTTGTTTTTAGATATTTTAGTATTTCAGCATGCTACAACTGGTCATATGATGCTTTGTAGCATGATATTGCATCATCTCATGCATCATATGATGCAAAATGCATCATATGACCAGTTGTAGCATACTGAAATACTAAAATATCTAAAAACACAGATTGAACACAAAAAATAACTCAACATTGTGTTGATCGTGTCCCACACAACAATAAAATAAGATCTGGTTGTCCCAAAGGTGACCTGGTCCTTTAAGTTCATGTAATAACACTGCTTGTCTACATTGTATTTGCATTACCATTTTACGTCAGTAAAATGAAAGAGAGCATTGCCTGGGAACTTGACACTTTTACTATTATTGTTTTGGGTTGGAAGCGAGCCCACACTGTTTCGAAGGAACAGTATTTCTAGTTTATTTATTTATTTATCTATCAGTCAGTCAGTCAGTATCTCCTCAAAACTTTGGCGCGATTCATCTCTTAAACGCTTACACCTTTCAACACCATTCAAATTTTTATGTGTTCAGCTTACTGAGGACACGTGTGCTTGTATTTTTGGTTTTGAAATGTTTTGTAGTATAAATATAAAAAATAAAAATGTTTAACTTTAAGCACCCAATGCATTTCCAATGGGTGTAGTGAGTGGGGACAGAGTGGAGAGAAGGATAATAGACCCATGTTTATGTTAAGGCGCTGTGGCTGCAATATTCAAACTTCAGATATGCTATTTATATCATTGCGTTCACACAGGTCTGCTCTCTGATTTGATCCAAATATCTAAGCTGTGTGATGTATATATTCTGAGTTAAAACTACAAATATCTCTAAATGTTCCTCTCCACTCTACTGATTGAAACAGCTGTGATTAAAGGCCTGTCTGTCATTGGCTGTTCTGTGGTGCTGCAAAGTAACCAAGTACATTTACTCAAGTCTATACAAGTACTTGTACCTACAGTACAATTTTGAGGTACTTTTACTCTACTTTCCATTTTTGTTACATATACTCTACTATAAATACAGCATTTGACAGCTTCAGTTACTTGTTACTTTGCAGATTTTATTATTAATAAAAAAACATAGATGGACCACTTAATACTGCTATGAAGTTGATCTACAATGTGCACGCACACGCACGCACGCACACGCACGCACGCACGCACGCACGCACGCACGCACGCACGCACGCACGCACGCACGCACGCACGCACGCACGCACACACACACACACACACACACACAAACAACTGTTACTGTGTTACTGTGGAGACGTTTGCTTGTATTTGTCTTTGAGACATGTTTTGTAGTGTTTTAGAAATTTTACTTAAAAAGAATAAGGTTTTAGGATCCCGGGCAATGGGATTTACAGTATATCCTAGAACCCGCAGGGACACTCAGCCGTATTAGTGGTTGTTGTTGGTTGTCAGGGAGATATCACAACCAATGCATTTTCAAATCAGATCCACAAACACAATAAAAGTCATGCTCCACTCCTCAGTCTGGAGTGGCCACATAGAAGAACGCCTTGGTTATAGACATAGTGGAGGACAGATGTGATCTGGGATTGTTAACCTACAGTATATGCACTCAATATACACCTCTAGAACACATAGAATATGTACAGTAAGGTTCAGTACAGTACAGTAAAAGTACAGTAAGGTTCAGTAGAGTACAGTAAAGTACAGAAAGGTACAGTACAGTAAGGTATAGTAGAGTACAGTACAGTAAGGTACAGTAAAGTACAAAACAATACAGTAAGGTACAGTAGAGTACAGTAAAGTACAGTAGAGTACAGTAAAGTACAATAAAGTACAGTAAGGTACAGTAGAGTACAGTAAAGTACAGTAGAGTACAGTAAAGTACAGTATAGTAAGGTACAGTAGAGTACAGTACAGTAAGGTACAGTACGGTACAGTAGAGTACAGTATAGTATAGTACAGTAAGGTACAGTACAGTAAGGTACAGTAAAGTACAGTACAGTAAGGTACAGTAGAGTACAGTAAAGTACAGTAAGGTACAGTACAGTAGAGTACAGTAAAGTACAGTAAGTTACAGTAGAGTACAGTAATTTACAGTGAGGTACAGTAGAGTACAGTAAAGTACAGTAAGTTACAGTACAGTACAGTACAGTACAGTACAGTACAGTAAGGTGCAGTACAGTATAGTAAGGTACAGTACAATACTGTAAGGTACTGTACCTTACAGTACCTTAAAGTATCCTATTTGTTGGGTTGGAAGCGAGCCCACACTGTTTCGAAGGAACAGTATTTCTAGTTCTCTTTGTTGTTGTCAATCATTGTCTTGATGCTACGATGTTGAGGAACCAAAACTAAATAATTTGTATTGCGTACTCATATTATGAGTGTGACAGCCAGAGTCATAATTGCTAATAATTTACTAATCAGCAGGCCGTCGCCTATTAGTGAACGATGATTGACACCTGGCAATCAGCCCACTCAGGTTAGAGTTCTCAAATTCTGCCCGAACCCGACCATACCCGAACCTGACCCGACATTTAGGGTAGGCCAGGGCCTAAACTGTATGCGAACTAGTCAGGCCGGGTAGGGCCTCGGGCCTGCCAAGTTAGGGCCCAGTTAGTGCCGGGCCTTAATTTTCAGGCCTGTTGAGAACTCTAACTCAGGTCTGATTGCTACAGGTGTGTGATTGAGGGTGTGGGGAAGTTCAGTTTGTTTGCTGGCAGCAGCACTGAAGGACACTTGTTCAGCATTGTTTATGTTTTGCTAATTTCTTTTTATTTATCCATTTTGGCTCGAGTTGGGGCAAGGCCTGCAAGAAGATTATTCTAACTCCACTGCGTGGCAATCCAGGGAGAAGTAGAATTTGCCTTCAGGATTTTCCTGCTTGGAGTTGAACTTATTGGAACCCTACACCCTGACCCAGGTAACCCAGAACAATTTAAAAGCAAGAGGATTTCAAACCCTTGACTATTACTAGCCGCAAATTGCAACTCTAGATTTTGTTATAATCGGATGAATCTAGGGTTGCAATACCTCCCATAGGCAGCCAATGCATCAAAACAGTTTTTTGCTATCTGATTGTATTAAACGACTTCAAACTCACCAATATTGTGGCTCTATGGAAAGCTTGGAATTTACTCTTTCTATCTGCAAAGTGTTTGTTTCAGAAAAATCCACAGTAGACATGTTATGAGTTACTTTCTATCCAAGAAATTTGGTTCAGGTGATAATTTTTTCTAAGTCCTGGAGTTTGGAAGCGCTCGTGGAAAATCCCTCAACGGTCCTGTGACCACCTGGTTCTAAATGTCACATTATGCAGGAGGCAGCGGGACATGGCGTTATAGAAGACAAGCGCTTCCGAAGTTCAACACTTAGAAAATAAACCATGTCTGCTCGGATTTCTTGACAGAAAATAAATCATAACAATTATACGGTGGATTTTTCAGAAAAAAAAACACTTTGCAGATAGCAAGAGTAAATTCCAAGCTTTCCATAGAGCCGCAATATTGGTGAGTTTGACGTCGTTTAATACAATCAGATAGCAAAATAACGTTTTGATGCATTGGCTGCCTATGAGAGGTATTGCAACCCTAGATTCATCCGATTATAAAAAAAATCTAGTGTTGCAATTTGCGGCTAGACTATTACCAGCAAGAGGATTTCAGGAAATGACTAGACTGAAAGCAAGAGGATCTTTTTCTTTTCATGCAAACCTGGCGCCCCTATACACAGCTTAAAGAGGAAACCGTTACATGAGTACACAAGATAAATGATTATTTTTATCTATCTATAAATGCGAGTAGTCTCTGCGTGCGTGTCTGCGTGTCTGTCTGTATGTAATCCGCGTATCTCGAGAACCGTTCGTCCCACCGGCTTCAGATTCGATGTACAGTAAAGTGGATTTACTGTCAATGTGTTATTGGTTAGGTAAAAATGTGAACTGCAATGTTCAATTGTTTACATGTAGTCAGCCAATTTGAGCCATAACATCTAGTTATTAATGCTCTGTGGCCCCTAGAGGCTCCTGAGGCGTTCCCACAGTAAAGTCATATGCCCTGTCACTTTCCTTGGGGGATGAGAGGGGGAGGGCATTGTCTGATTCATTCCCTATGGAAGTCACCTGGTTTCATGCCTCTTCCAAGCCTCTTGGAAGAGCTTGGAAGAGGCAGGAAAAGCCCCCCCCTCCCCCCCTCATCCCCCAAGGACAAGGAGAGGACAGGTGAATGTGTCCATGGCCTCAGAGTCACTGAGGGGCGCCGCCAAATTATTTTTTGATTGTAAAGTAGTAGTTTTCTTTGTTTTAAATTCCAGATATCTGAACATGATTGATTCATGCTGCTTTGGCAAAAAAACTTTAGCTAGCCTTTAAACCTGCCTCAAAGCCACAGTCAACTGTCAACTGATTTTTGGCCTCAAACCATTTATGCCAGGATGTGGCTTTGTGAGTTTCATACCTGTCACAACTCGTGTGGTGCTCTGTTTCACTTAATAAGCTGAAAAAAGGAAGAAAAATCATGGAAGCTGTGTGAATGCTTTAATTTATAATCTGAAAAAGCAATGAACATGCCCGAAAATACACAAAGGACGAGCTCCAAAAGTGGCATTTGGCATATGCTGTTTCCAAAGCGGCATATTAGTCAGGTTTGCTATGTTAAGAAATGTTTATTCGTTGGATTTTTATGGGGATTTGGAAAACTATACATTTTTGAAATCTTCAGAGCATGGGGAATCCAAAAATATTTGTTGCCATTTGCACAGACACCTGCAAAGCCGTCATTCTGGACGTTCAAAATGGCCGACATAAAATACATAATTTGTGCCATCTTGGCTTCTAGACAACATAGAAACTTAATTAAACATGCCAATCCTATGTTTTCTGAGTCAAGGAATCGAATGAGTAAATGATGGGTGTAAAATATTCCGGACCCCCACCCCCTTTCTGGGGGTTATCTATTTTGGGACCTCCCAGAACCGTACGCCAGTCTAATTCTCATAATATTAGAGTTGTTTTGTAGGGTTTGAAACATCCTGAGTTCATGTATTACACTTTTAAAGCAGCCAGAATAACCTTTCTGACGTTTGGTTGGGGTCACTCCTCACCTGGGACCCCCCAGATGGACCCCTGAGCCCATAGGCGATTTTAAGGGGTGTCCTAGGGTGCACGTGCACCCCCTGGCCGCCAGGCGGCCATTTTGATTTTTTTTTTTTTTGTAATGTAACTTTACATCCACTCAGACCGAATACAACAACACCCCCTAGTGGTAGTGATAGAGGCTGGCAGCTCCAGGCAGCCCCCCCCCTCCCCTCCTGATGTGATGTCATATCCACGCGCCAGTATTGAAATTGAAAACAACATCTGTTAAAAATAAAGCATGGAGTTCGAGCTCTTCACTACTATGGACGTGACTACCGGTAGATATTATAATATAGCTGCTTGCCCTGAAACATCACATGGAGAGGATCATTTTGTACCTGACTTTCCTCTACAAAACACAGACCTCAGGCTCTATCAGCCAGGACTCTTGTCTCACTGTGCGTGACTGAACCATTTCCTCCTGACCAGTAGAGGTCGTGCACCCCTTGCTGGAAGAGGCTAGAGTCGCCTATGCCTGAGCCTATCTCAGTAATCGCTCTGCTCCTGCTCCAGAACAACGTGTCCATTTATTGCACTGCACTCACACTGACAACACAACACACACACTTGTTATCGTCACCCCAAAAGCCGAACCCTATCCTCTTAGAGCTCCATAATAGTGTTGACTGTCTCCACCATAGCATTTGCAGGGAGGAGTGCAAGGCAGGTTACCTATGCAAAACCTCTAATAAATACTTCAATCAATGAAAGAAATGCATTTGGAGCAGGGAGGGCAAGACTCCCATACCCTCCACTCTGACGCCGAATGCACCCCAATACCCTACGGTTCGACGGTCAGGATCGCACGTGACCCCTTGAGTAACAAATGGTTCTTAGCGAACAACGAGCCCGCATGCAGCCCACGTAAACGAAAGTACGAACGACCTGTTGTGACAGTGAAGCCCATGGTAAGGCCCCAAGCCCAGGTACGCCCAACCCAAACTCAGGCAGCAGCCCCTCCCCAATCCACCCAGAATAGGGACGACCCAGGAGAGGGATCGTCAGGACTAGGGCTGAATAGGGAACAACGTAGGGCAGCTTTGAGGGAACTGGGGACTCCAGCCGCAAGGGTTGTAGAGCGACGCAGTAATGTTGGGGAACCCCCTATATATATATATTGTAGGGAGTGACAGCGAGGAGGAGGATTTCCCAGTTCCAAGACGATGAAGAATAGTACAGAGAAGAAGCGAAGAGGGCACCTCTCAGTCTACTCGTAGTGAGGGAAGGTTAGCTGAAAATGTGACACAGGGCAGTGGGGATGTTGACAGAAACATCAGCAGCAGAGAGTTAGCTGAGAGATTCTGTTTAGACCCTAGGCAAAGAGAGTCTTGGCAGAGAGAAATGGACATGTTTGACGAGGGTTTGCGGTTGTTGCGGTCTGGTGAACACACTGTCAGTCAATCAGGGTGGAGCTCAGGGAGGTTGGAGGAGGTCCGACGTCTAATTGCACCAATTGAGGCAATTAATGATGCAGTTAATGATGAGGATGGGTCACCAGGCCACCACCAGGGGGCAACGGAGAATGAGGTGCAGTGGCATGAACCCAGTCAGAGGGATCCAGACTACGATCCCACATATGATCCGTCATCACCTACGGAACCTGACCCGGACGAGGCCACAGTACCCTACTCCCCCACATCGTCCAGCTGGGAGCCTGGGCCTACGGGTCATTTCCAGGATGCTACAGGCAGGTCTCCCTCCTCTTCCAACTACACTCTCGTGGCATCCACCTGCGATCCAGCATCACCCACAGGAACTGATCCTGACGAACCCCGGGAAGCAGGATTCCCAGAGGAGGAGGAAGCAGAATTCTCAGAGAGGGAGGATATGGAGGACGAGGAGATGGAATAGGAGAAGATGAGAAGAAGGGCTAAGTGAATGATAATGTGTTGTAATGCTACTGAACTATTGCACTGTTTTCATACTTTTTTTACTCTAAATACTTTTACTTTACTTTTTTAAGACAAACATGTTTACTAGACGGCAGCTGTGGAAAGTCCCTGAGATTTGGATATTGTAATTCAACTTGCCCATAAGGATTTGGATATTGTAATTCAACTTGCCCGTAAGGCAGGAAATGTTGCAATTGTGGTAGATAGCAGTTGACGATAAGGAGGAAGTGGTGTGGCTTTGCGCAACCATGTAGCTGGGTGCGGCCAAAATGGAAAGAAACAGAAGCAGAATTAGTAACACACTATGCAACGTTAAAATGGCATGTGATATACTGTATGTGAGACACTGTACATTAGGGTTGAGAATCCATGAAGAACTAGAAACATTGTTTGATCACAAGGTTCAGCACCATGTCTCATAACCAACATTATATTCAACTTTTTAAGTTGAATATAATGGGAGAACTGCTGTAAATAGACTTACTTAGATGAACGATGCTAGACACTCAACTACTGAAAAGATCTTAGCAGACATAAAGTAAAGGTGTAAAAAGGCAATCTGATTGGTAGTGGTAGCATAATACGTGAGGCACATGCAGTAGTCACCTGACACAGATGTCCCCCTGCTGTTAACAGTCAAAAAGGTACAAAAAAATGGAAATAGATATATTCTAGCACAGGGGTCCTCAATAGGCGGACCGCGGTCCACGTCCGGACCGCGAGTCACCGCCGACTGGACCCAGGACGAATTATATATAAAAAGAAAAAAAACGTGGAAAAATATCTCTGTTTTGTTCCCACTTCTCGTTGAATTCATTCACTTCATTACATGCGCTCTGAAGTCTGAGTGCGAGAGAGAGAGAGAACGGCACGCTGATTGGCTGATGCTGGGCCATAGAGTATTATGGGTTGTCATCTCTATGACAACGACGCGCTGATAGGCTGTTACCACCTCCGTTCATTTCACAGACTGCGGAAGCTTTTCGAAGCAGGCAGAAGCAGCGGTTAACTGCAGCCTGTAAACTAGTTATAAATCAGTGGGTTTCATTCGCGCACAAGCACAACATCAACGTGAATACGTTTGCAGGATGAGGATTATAATCTTCTCTCCAGAGAGTTTGTCGCGAGGTGCCACAGCCATGGCTGCCTCTCTCTTTCTCCATGGATATGCAGCCAGCGAGCCATGCAGCAAAGCCAGCTGCGAGCCACACGCATTACTCGGTATAGGAGTGAGCCACGAGCCGCATCGTCTCCGACGTGCGACACCTTGTTTTCAGATCAATATTCACGTTGCGACACAAGCATAAGCACACGAAGATTATCCCAGTTTCTTAAAAGAAACAAACAATAGCGCAAACATCTACTTTTCGTAAAATAAATATCTCTGCTCCACCTTGATTTTACATTCTGTTCTCCCTTCAACGGGTTGCTCTTCAGTCAAGTGAGTCAACTTGTGGGTCAAAGAGGTCCCCAAATGATTTTGGAGGAGTCCCCAGGCCAGATGAAAGTGAAGTCATAATTTAAGGACTTAAGACCCTTTTAATAAATAAATAAATTATATATATATATATATATATATATATATATATATATATATATATATATATATATATATATATATATATATATACATGTTTCAAATAAATATTTGTGGACCTTCAAGATTTGTATTTGAGGACCCCTGTTCTAGCAAGTTCAAGTTATTGGATGTCACAAATGTCAAGGGTTCCTTGGCTTACGCAATTTTTCTGGTGCTGACTGGGGAAGATCATTTGTTGGAATCTCCAAAAAGACATGGGTCAACGCCTACTTGAAGCCTGATAATGATGACAAAGTCATTAACCGCTTCAAGGACCTTGGCAAGGGTTCTATTCCTCCTGAGCTTATTAATGGTGAGCTTCCATCAACTTTGCAGCCATGTTTACAGTTCAAAAGGTCCAACAACAACCCTGCAAATACTCAGATGGGAACTGTTCCTGTCAATGAACTTGGAGGGTGAGATGCTCCCTCCAACTCGTGCTGCACTGCTACCATATCCCCTGTGTCAACTACGTCACAATGCAGGATAAACCTAGCCTGGCATAGCCAGACTATATACTAATGCAGCTAACTAACTGCATATCATCCCCTCCTTGTTTTAACATGGGTGGATGGTATAGCTGAGCTAGGCTAGGATAAACCTTACCTGACAAATTGCCCTGATCTTCCACCAATCGAAGAAAATAGGTGGAATTCAGAGAGTGGAGGGTATGTTCCAGTCAGGGATCTTGCCCTCCCTGCTCAAATAACCTGCCTTTCACTCTATCTATGCTATGGTGGAGACTGCAACACTATTAGGTTGGACATTGAAGATGACAATGATGAAGACGTTTCTGGAATTACTGTATTGTAGTGAATCTCTTTGGGCATCATTTACCATGGGCTCTTTAAGAGGATAGGGTGAGGGTTTGGGGGGTTTGAGGGTTTATTGCAATCCCTGCAGTAACAGCTGTCAACCCTAACTGTCTAACACAAATCAAATATGTTATATGTTATAAATAATAATGAGAATACTATAAAAACATTCAAAGTTTCATATGTAAAAAATATTTGGCAGGCCCCCTGTAGTAACTCTGAGGACCCCCCAGGGGTCCCGGTCTCCGGACCCCCCATGGAAGACCCCTGGTATTTGCTGCTACTCATTTTTGTTTTCAGAGCCCAGCTACAACAACTTTTATGCTTCAATTATGATCTAATATAACATTGTTCTGGAGCAGAGCGATTACTGAGATAGGCTCAAAGGTCTGTCTGGGGGGTCGCAGGTGAGGAAAGAACCCAACCAAAAGTCAGAAGGGTTATTCTGGTTTTAAAAGTGTAATAAATGAACTCAGAAACCTACAAAACATCTAATATTATGAAAATCGGACATTAACTGGCTCACATACGTTTCTTGGAGGTCCCAAAATAGATAACCCTTAGAAAGGGGGTGGGGGTCCGGAACATTTTACACCCATCATTTACTAATTTGATTCCTTGACCCAGAAAACATAGGATTGGCATGTTTAATTAGGTTTCTAGGTTGTCTAGAAGCCAAGATAGCACAAATTATGTATTTAATGTCGGCCATTTTGAACGTCCAAAGTGGTGGCTTTGCAGGTGTCTGTGCAAATGGCAACAAAGATTTTTGGATTCCCCATGCTCTGAAGATTCCAAAAATGTATAGTTTTACTAATCCCCAAAGAAATCCAACAAAAATACATAGTGAACCTGACTATATATGCCGTTTCCTAAGTGCCACTTTTGGAGCTCGCCCTCCCTCAAAAATATACATGAACTAAACTTCAGACTATTGTCTGAAATCCACAAGCTGCAGCATCTATACCCTCTGAGCTATCAGAAAAACAGATGGTCGACTGCCTATAGTGCCTAAATATTGCAACTGAAACTTGCCTCCCAGGTGACAGGCCAAAATAGACTATCACTTGTTCTACCAACTTTGAACACAGACAGTCTTTTAAAATAATACATCAAAACAGCTGCAAACCTTTTGTTAGCTCGTAGCACTTGACCTAGCCTTGACGACCAGGCAGTCTCATGCAAAGGTTAAAATGTAATTTTAGAAGAATGTTATTTAGACAGTTTCCCTATAGTTTCAATGTACAGATTATTTATTGTTGATATTATACTGTTTAGACTGATGCTACATGCTAGGTTCTCCTAGATTATTGATTATTACCAGTAAGCTTTTATAAATGTCTCCAGTGTTCAAATAGGACCGTGACTCTTGTACTATAATGAAATTGTAGCCAATTTCATTGTAGCCAAGTTGTAGCCAATTTCATTGTATACCGCAACTAGAAGAATATAGGCTGACTGCTTTATGTCAGCACTTCTGACCAATTCAAACATCCGTATGAAAACAAAATATCACTGTATATGACAGACAGACAGACAGACAGACAGACAGACAGACAGACAGACAGACAGTCAGTAGATATCCTGCCCAAATAGATGATTCAATAGGCCAACTAAGAGCAGGGCACAGTATACTGTAGTGATGTAATAATTAGTTTATCCGCACAAATGGATATGTAAAACTTTCACTTGTAGTTGAGTTATATTTGACCAGGAGCATAATATACTTTGACTCCACGCTTGAGAACTTAGTCCACCACTGGAGGTATAACTGACAAGTGAAGTGCAGTTACCAAATCTGTCCACAAGAGAGAAGTAAAGTACACAGACAAATTGCACAGGCTGCAAGGAGGCATAAAATTGGACTGCAAGAAATGACTTGCTTTGGTGACTGTGTGGGGACATTCGGTGAATTCCGTTACCTCCAGTATTATTATTACAGTATCTTGTTGCATATGTTGTGTTAGTGTAGAACGATGGCCGTTGGCTTCCATTCTTGCCCATGGCCCATCCTCCTCCCACTAATCAGTGCTGCATTACCGGCAGTATTGACAACCAGCACACTCCCTGCCTGCAGCAGGTGTCTCTCTCATTTGGTTGTCCCTGTCCTCAGAGACTGGAGGTCTCTTCAACAAAGCTGGCCTGTTGGTCTTCAGCTGCCACACTTTTCCTGTGTGTGTGTGTGTGCGCGCGTGTGTGCGCATGGACCAGGTTGCCTTGGACAGAGCTGGGCCCTTGGGCTTCAGTATGTTCATTGGTCATCCTCTATACATCAGTGCAGGTACTGTAGTGTACAGTATGTCTTGCTTAGTGAGTGCCTGCAGACAGTGCATATTAAGTTATGGTCATGTGTATACAACTGTATTTTAATATATTTACGTGAGATACTAATTATTGTTGCTGTTACAGGACCGGTGCTGGGGGAGCTGTGGCCACCCAGTGGTCGTGGTAACCCCCCTCCCTCCTTTTCTGTTGTGCTATTTTAGTGTTGTTTTTGAGTTGCAGTGTGTTGGGGAGCCACTACCCTGGGTCAGTTGGCATGCCCACTTCTCCTCCTTTCCCCAGTACTGGCCTGTCTATGTACAATGTTTTGTAGTAACTCACTGTTAGCTTTTAACCTTTGGGATGTATTGCTGATGTTTAGTAACTAAATACAAATACCCTTCTTGATTCACAGTAAAGATGGACAAAGATCAATAAATAGGACGAAGCGTCCTGTGTGAGATGAAATATTGAATTATTGTTGAAAATAAAGCTTGGGACTGCAATAGCTATCTATGTCATGCAGATTTCTTCTTTCTTTAAATAAACTTCATTAGGGTTGATCAGTTCTACATCCATAATAGACCACAGAGCAGTAATATTTAAAGCTCTTTGCCTGGTTGGATAATAATTGTCTGACATAAAAAATCATAATATTTCATATGTCAATCACTTTAAATCAATCTCTAATGAAACATTTCTTATTAACTTCTATTGTCTATGCTGTAAGATGCTTTCTGTCTTTGAGGCTTTAGACAGTTCTTCCTGTCCTCATTGCACCTTAGTTTCCACCAAAGGAAACTAAACAACTGTGACCACATAGAAGTGAGAAAATATGCTTTCGGCTGGGACTCGGTTGAGCTTGAAAGGTGTGAACTGCGTCAACATTCATCTGAAGAAAGTATTTATAGACACATGAGAAAGTGGTTGCTTTTCTCTTGACCACACAAATGCATACAGGTTGCATGCATGTCGCTGCTGGTAAATGCACTCGTTCCTTATGTTTGTGGGAACACATCACACTCAAGTGCGACCTAATGCAGCAACAAGATGGTCATATTAATATTTTACATTGGAGGTTCTTTTCATTTTCATATGAAAATAGAGGACCAACATTCAACTTTAGATAAATAAGGCTCAAGCAATGTGAAAAAGAAGATAATGGAGGATAAAGTACTTGACTATAAATGTGAACTGAGACTGATATATTCCAAGTTTTCTTTACTGTAATTTTTTACTGTTTCATGATCTTTTTGGCATATTAGTTCTGTGCATATTTGTCTGTTATTTAATGTCTTTAAATAGTACAAAAGGACCCCAATGTAAACATAAGCCACTGTGCTTTCTTGGGTTTAAATCCTTTTAGTTGACTGTGTATCTGAACTGAACTGTCCTGTGCTTTTCCGATGCAAACTTCTAATAAAGTATTCAATCAATCAATCTATCAAAGTTTCTAATATGGTGACAAATATACATAGTTTACATGTGTCTGTGATAGCCTTGGCTTGAACCTTGAAAATGGAAGAGAAATCAAATGTTTTTTTTAATAGACATTTATCATACTGAATTATTGCAAGTATCGCCTAAAATGAATTAATGATATGGCCAAGGTGAAGCTATAATTACAAGAATCTTAAATGGATATTGTCACTTTCAAATCAAATAAACATTAAAAATAAATGAAAACGGTAATGGAAAGTCAATTTGAATTACATTTTTATTTGAAAGAGAAATATCCCTTTAATTTATTGCCGTTTATAGGTTTTTGAGAAATGTATGGGTGTTGAGCCCCACAAGGTAGCCTACAGTGGATAGTGGATAGCAGTGCTATTGGTTAACTCTAACTCCAGCATACACAGTCTCGTTCTCCATGTCGTTCCTCTGGGGTGTTGGTCGTCTCTTCTTGTTCAGACTCAGAGCAGTGTAATGGATGTTGTCTTCATTCTGTGTATGAAAACAAAGTAGAAAATCAGGATTGCAGAAACAAGGCCCCAGTGTGGACCTTGTGGCAGTTGGGACAACTTTAGGACAAATCAGGTCAAAGAAAGAAAACGTACCATCGTGTCCGTAGGAGAGACTGCTGGGGAACCAAGTGAAGGTCCTAAAAACCAAATGTACACATTGATTATTTTTATTGATTGTTGTGTGTCTGAGGACAGATTCTCTTTTTTTTTAAAGTATAACAAATTCTGGGTAATAATTTATCACGTATCTTTATTCACAAAGAAAATCGTCACTGTACATTTCTGCAAACCTTTTTTTTTTTAATCCCCCCCCCCCCCAAATTGCGGAGTAACGTTTGCAGATGCAGACTATGTGTACTCAACCCAAGATTTATTTATATGAAGTACATTAAAACATTATTATTCACTATTCTGTCCCAGACCTTTTTCCAGAGCACTGGTGTCGGCGCACAGTCACACACATACAGTACGTGCCACTTGAACCGCTGTAATGGTTGCCACTCTGAGAAATCGGTCTATACAACTATCTTATCAGTATGGAACTGTGAAGCCCTACTCAGTGGTGGGCTTCACAACACTCAGTGCAGGCACTCACTCGGCTAACACCTCACTCAGGGGCAGCTCACAGGGCTTAAAGGAGTAGTTCACCCCCAAAATGACTTTTTGGAGCGGTGAAAGCGCTCCCAATAGACAGGTATGTCCGTGGGTATGTCCCTGGGTGGGTGGGTGGCTGGGTGGCTGGCCGTGTCCGTAGCCTGGCAATACCTTGAGTGGCCACACACAACACACTAGTTAAAGGAGGGGCGCTGTTTTGTGCAGGCCAGGCACACTCACCACTCACTCACAGGCACAGTTTACAGTTTACAGTTTAGGCATTTAGCAACACACACAGGGTATAGCTGCTCAGATTCACCGCTCCACTTCGAACCGAGGTTTGATTTTTTTTCTATTGATTAGTCATGCCATGGAGACCTATAGTTCAATAATATGTTTTTGTATTTGTCGCATTCCTAAGACAAAAAATATATATATTATAGTATTTACCCCCATTGATTCTGAATGGGGACCCAAATGCATGGGCCTGGATGGGGACCCAAATACAAGGCCCTGGATGGGGACCCAAACGCATTTGGGTGAGAATCAATGGGGGTAAATTTACTTGACCCTTGACACTAAATGTACCCCAATTGATTCTGACCCAAATGCATTTCGGTCCCCATCCAGGGCCTTATTTGGGTCCCCATCCAAGGCCATGCATTTGGGTCCCCATCCAGAATCAATGGGGGTAAATTTACTATATATATATATATATATATATATATATATATATATATATATATATATATATCTATATATCTATATATATTGTCTTAAGAATGCGACAAATACAAAAATTGAACTCAAGTCTCCATGGCATGACTAATCAATAGAAAAAAACGTCATTTTGGGGGTGAACTACTCCTTTAAGCTGTTGCTGACAGCGAGCCTGGCTTTAATCATCAAGATGCAACATATCAGTGGTTTGCAGAAATGTACAAAGGTAATTCTCTGGCGATTGCTTTGATAAAATAGCATTTGATGACAATATGGCTTTGGGATACTGGAGTCATTAAAATACCAGTTCATAAAAATCATCCTCAGAAGCAGATATTAAGTAATATATATATATATATATATATATATATATATATATATATATATATATATATATATATATATATATATAAAATTAATAAATATACCTCTGCGATCTTTCCTCCATGACTTGCAAAGTGTCCATGCAAGTAGAAGAGTGGACATTGCCAGAAGTACATTTGAAACCACCAACACAGTGACGGTGATATTCACATGATCTGCAGATTCATCTCCTGAAATTAGGGCAAATTAATTATTTGTCCACATTCAAGTTCAGTTGAGTAAAACAAACATTGTATCCACCGGCACCAACAGTCAAAGTGAAAGGCATGCAGTATAAGCTCTAAGAAAACTATGGAAACATTGACCGTTATCAAAAGTATATGGTATATACTGTACTGTAATTACCTTGGATAACCAGCATTGTTCCATTTCCAAAGAACGTCTCCCCACAGAGGGCCACACCACAAATGTAAGCTCCAGCATCAGCCACAGTGATATTCCTCATGGTGAGTTTGTAGACACAGCTATATGAAGACGTCCCAGTTCCAGGAGTCTTCTGGCAGGCTTCAGGTTTACTCCCATGGGTGTAGATAAGTCTAGGTTGAGATTCTCTGGAGCTTCTGAACCAGTAGACACCGTGTTGTCCACCACAGGTCTCAGTGAGGACGGTACAGTTCAGAATCACAGAGTCTCCTGGCTGCACCGATACAGACACTGGCTGTTGGAGAACGGAGTTCTTGCCCAGCTCCACACCTTTGAAAGTTAATATTAAATACAACATTATTACTGACCATTCTAATCTGATCAAATAACAGCAATAAAAAACTATTTAAAAGTCATGCATGGGAAGAAATACCTTGTATCATGAGGAAGGTTCCTGGTCCAAACTCAATACCCAATTTCAAATAACTTACTCCACAAAAGTATGTGCCAGTGTCCTCTGGTGTTATATTTCTGATGTTAATGTGACTTCTACCTTTGTCTGTCTCAATAGAAACATGCCCCTCATTGCCACTATAGTAAATCCCTCCAAACTCTCTTTTTATCACACACTGTAAACCCTTCGCTGCTGTCAATTTGTACCATGCGATAAGTGATTCACTGTCTGGTATGTAACACTCAAGTGTAACATTATCACCCAGCTGTACTGCTTGAAATGGAACTGGCTGGGAGATGTTCAGTAGAGCAACACCTGGAACAAAAGTGCAACAGCATAGATTAAAAACATACAGTATATGGAGTTTTTTTGATCAGTTTTCCTACAGAATCTTAGAATTGCATATAAAACAGACACAAGACAAGCAACTCATAACTCTCTTGAATATTAAAAAGGATCCAAACTTTTTATAATTATACATACTGCTTTATATGGATGCAACCTGTTGTTGTGAATACTCACATGAGTTAATAATTAGGAGAAAAAGAGCAAAGTTTTCCATCCTTGTCCTTGGTTTGGTTATATTTGCTTCTGTGCGCTTGATTATGGCTGCAGAGACGGATGGAATTTTGTCAGCTTTACCTTTTATCTGATTCGCTCAACGGAATTATCCTGCGCAACATTTGATTGGCTGCTCAGAACAGTATCCGTCACCATTTTCAAAGTAGTAGTATTGCCAGGGAAGGACGAATGAAAAATATTGGGTCTTGTCGGGTGTCTTTGTGCAATTCTAAGTAGCGGTTAACCATTGCTTCACTAAATGTAAAGGGTCCTGCATGCCTTTTTGGTGGGAGTGGGGGGTGGATTGACAGTTTAGGGTGAATAGGGTTAGTAGGCCTACAGGAAGTGTAACACTTTCTGATCATTTACATTTTGCACGATGAAATTATGATCTCTACATTTTCTGCTTCATTGTCTCCACCAGCCGAAGGCATGGGGGAGAGTATGTTTTCCCCTCCGTCCGTCCGTGTGTCCGTCCGTGCGTCCGTGCGTCCGTCCGTGCGTGCGTGCGTCCTCGCAGTTTGTGAGCGCCTAATCTCAGTCGCCGTTGGCCCGATCGCTGCCAAAGTGAGTACACACATTCCCTGGATGCCAATCTAGAACCTCTGCCCTAAATTTTTCAAATGGGCCTTTTCTAGCGCCACCTAGTGGCCGATGTTTGCAAAACACATTTCTGTGCACTACTCTTACAGATTTTGTCCAAAAAACCTACAAATCGGTAGGTAGTATCTCGACAGTCATGTGATTGACACGGATCTGTCCGATTTAGCATATTCCATCCTGATTGGCTAAGTGGTTGTGGTTTTACCTATAACTCCACCGATCAGTTTCAAACTTTGTAAGCGCACTCCCTAGAGGCTAAGGATAAACCTTTGCCCTGCATTTTTCACATCAGCCTTTTATAGCGCCACCTTTGGGCCGACTTATGTAAACACATTTTCGGATATTACTCCTTGAGATTTTATCCAAAAATCACTCAAATCAGTACACAGTATCTCTATAGTCATGTGATCAAGTCCGATCCGTCTGATATTTCATATTCCATTCTGATTGGCTAATATTAGCTTCCGAAGTTTGCAGGATTGCTCCGTTTTTGAACAAAATGCCTCAGATCATCAACGCAGCTTGCGATTACCGTGAAATTTGCCACACATATTCCCACTAGGTCAAGGAACAAATGCTACCTTTTTCACATTGGCCTGTTATAGCGCCACCAGCAGGTAGACTTTAGCAAAACACATTTTTGGAACACAATGCTTCAAATCATGCATGCAGCGTCCGATTGCGATGAAAGATCTAAGGTGAAGAACATATGCCACCCTTTTTACATTGGCCTATTATACAGTAGCACCACCAGGACGCACAGCCTGGTGGAGACCTGTGCTCGGAAGAGCACTGCTTCTAGTTTAAATTATGATTCAGATGTCTTAAGTATAGAAAATCATCTAAGCCAAGTTTTAGTTTATACACAAGATAATGACCAAGTATCCCTGTTAAGTTCAGCAACAAAGACCGTGTCCGGCTTCCCTCCCCTAAACACAGAGATTTGTATTTGTATCGAGACACGGCCAAACTGGATTCACTGTGTTGAGGTTTCCTGACCCTAGATTCTGTAGTGGTGGACAAGAACTGTACTTAACCCCTGCCTGCGTTACCCACGCACCCTCAGCTGGCTTCAATCACAACCAATCACATGATCATTTTCACTACAGTTAAGAGAGGTGCACTATTCTAGGCACAACAGTATACAAGAAAGCTTTGGAAATGTATTTTCTCCAAAGATCAATGTGATGTCCTTGTATGAAACGTGCAGCATCGTCAAACAACACATCGACAGCACTTCAAACACACCACCAACAGCAGAAGTTAGACGGTTGTGTGTAAAAGCACACGATTCTGATAGCCTGCTTCCTGCTGTACTGAATGACATAGCACTGCACACTAAAAAAATATCATCAATATTTCACCTCCTGTGTGAGATGAAACATTGTTTTATGGTGTTGACAATGAAGCGCAGGAGATGTGCAATATATTGTGTGCACTATTCCCCCCCCCCCCCAATATTCATTGTCTGACATTATTAGAATTGAACCAGCTACTGACCTATTATGTGATCAGACAAATGGATGTCTCAGTCAGTGTTGCACATTCACCATGATAGCTCAACCTCACTAATGTGAAAAAACACATTTCATCTAATATGAACATATTTTGTTTCTGCTTCGCTGTTACTGTGTCTTTGAGGATGCAGGCAACTTCCTGTCCTCTATGCACCTAAGCGCCTTAGTTTCCATAAATGGAAACTAAACAACAGTGACCAAACAGTGAGAACAGAAGGTTTTGGGGGCAACTTGGTTGAGCTTGAAACTTGAAAGGTGTCAACAGCATCAACAATTATGATCAGAAGACTATTTGTACAGTAGATGTAAGGTTAATGTTGATATGTCTACATCTGATGTGTACATACTTGTTACAAGAAATACAATTCCAAATCGCCTTGGAACTCACTTAGCACTACTATGAATGAATGCATGTTTCCTGTTTCAAATTGGTGGAAGGGGGAGGGCAGTAGCTTGATGGGTAGAGAGGCTGTCTGGTAATCATAAGGCCACTGGTTTGCCTCCCAGCCCGCCCATGTCTATGTGTTGAAGTGTTCCTGAGTAAGACACTAATCATCACCGCCTGAGCAGATATCTGCTGGGTGAAGCTGAACTGATTTTCCTCAGTGGGAGTAACAAAGGTCTCACCTAGTGACTATCCTAGGGTTCCTTCACTTTTCGGGGTTTGAAAAAAGCGACGCCGCTTACTCTGCTTGTGGTTTCCGCCTAGAACGGCCCGTTGTAAACGAACACCAGAAAGCCTGGTGACGCGAGGTTACCTAGTGCCAATTAAAACTCACTGAATGCCATCCTTGATTAAAAATCTACAAAACTGGTGCCAGCCATTTTGTTTAATTTTGCCTTTTTATGGGGGCCAAAATCATATTTTGTACTTAAATTACATATATAAATCTATGCTTCTATCGAAAGCCACACTACCCCTCTTACAAAGGAAAACATGTCATATTTATATATATATATATATCCTATCATTAGATTTGGGCTTCAATAGAACATGTGTAAGATGACCTAAATCACATTGATATATACTGTTATTATGACGGCTGTGTGGTGTTCTAGAGTGCTATGGCCTTTGAAAACCACCAGGTGGTGATCTCCTACTATCTGATCAACTAACAGAAGAAGAAGGAGACGCATCCATTTTGTTTTGTTTCGGGCCTAGTTGTTTACATCAGTGCCAGGCCTTTTAGCTATCATGCTATAACACTTCAGAGCCCTGGCGATCGCGATCAAGGATAGCAATCGCCAAATGGATGGCACCGCTGGAATTGCGTGATTTTTCTGAGTTTTTAGAGTACTTATAGTTCGTCAGGGAAGCACGGGAAGTGTATAAACGAACGTTTTAAGATAACATTTAAACGGCCGGAACCAATGTTCGGTTATACCGGTTTCCCGTCGGACTGTGTTACACTGGTGCTACAGTCAAATCGGCCGTATCGCTCCGGTCACGGAGGCTCATGGCTAACTTCTAGAGCGATTTTTTTTGAAATTACAATTATGAAAAAATGATAAAACTTTTGATTAATTAAAAAGACGTAAAAGACGTTTATGGCACTAAGGATCAAAGACGTAATAGACGTTTATGGCGTTCAGTGAGTTAAGCTCCAAAAGATTTGTCCCAATAATAATGAATATACTATCTGGAGCAGTAATGTCAAACTTTGTCTCTCTCCCATCTCTCTGTCTTTCTGTGTCTGGTGCACATACAAGTAGACATGCATGCATCGGGCTAGTCCCAGTTGTCCGACGTCCCAGTTGTCCGACGTCCCAGTCAAACAAAAATATATATTATACCTGTATACAAGAGGAACAAATAAAGAACTTTGAAACTTGAAAATTAAAGAGAAAACACATGTTTTATGTAGCCATTTATTAATTACTGAATTAGTGCATGCATCGCTTAAAATTACAATTAATTAAAATTAAATTATTTTTCATAACAAGGTGAAGCTAAAATTGAAAGAAGAAAATCTTAAAGGGATATTTCAGTTTCAAATAAAAAAATCATAATGGAAAATCATGACCGCATCAGTCCATCACGCATTAGAATGTCCTAATGTGTGAGGGGGCCATGTTATTTCCGTTACTTTTTTCATTCATTTTTTTATATATATATGTTTTGTATATATTTAGATGTTTATTTTATTTGAAAGTAAAATATCCCTTTAATTTACCAGAGACGTTTATAGGAAAGGTACAAGGTACAAGGTACAGTAGATAGTGGACAGCAGATAGCAATGCTATTGGTTAACTCTAACTCCAGCGTACACTGTGTCGTTCTCCAAGACCATGTTGTTCCTCTGTGGTCTTGGTCGTCTCTTCTTCTTCTTGAGATTCAGAGCAGCGTAATGGAGGTTGTCTTCATTCTGTGACTTGTATTAAAAACAAAGAAGGAAATCAGTATTACAGAAACAAGGCCCCAATGTGGACTCTGTGGCAGTTGGGACAACCTTAGGAGGTTCAGGTCAAATAAATAAATAAAACTTACCATCATGTCTGTAGGAGACACTGCTGCTGGGGAACCAAGTGAATGTCCTAAAAAACAAATATACACATTGATTATTTTTATTGATTGTTGAGTGTCTTTATCCAGCTGAGGACAGATTTATCGAGTGCAACAACAAATGCCGGGTAATAATTTGTTCATCACATACCTATAGCTTTATTTATTTACAAAGAAAATACAGCCTGGTCGCCAGAGAAATCACTGTAAATGTTTGCGCAAATCTTTTTTTAAATCCCCCCGAAAATTGTGGGGTAACGTTTGCAGATGCAGACTATGGGTACTCAACCCTATATACATTAAAAAAGTATTATTCACTATTATGTCCCAGTATAGATCGTGTAGCTGCAGTGCCAGCGCACAGCCGCACACACACACAGGTTCCACTTGACATCGCAGTAATAGCTGCAACTCTGAGAAATCGGTCTATACAACTACGTTATCGGTATGCCTGACTAAGCGGTGGGCTTCACAATGATTGTGCAGGCACTCAATCAGCTAACATCTCACTCAGGGGCAGGTCACAGGGCCTAAGCTGTTGCTGACAGTGCGCCTGTCTTTAAGCATCAAGGTGCAACGTATCTGTGGTTTGCAGAAATGTACAATGGTAACGTTACTTCTCTGGCAATTGCTTTGATAAAATGGAATTGATGACTATCGCTTTGACTAGCTACTGCAAAACCGGGATATTGGAGTAATTAAAATACCAGCTGATAAAAACTGCAGATATTGAAGTATAAATTTACCTCTGTGATATTTCCTCCATGACTTGCAAAGTGTCCATGCAAGTAGTAGAGTGGACATCCCCAGAAGGACATTTGAAACCACCAACACAGTGATGGTGGTATTCACATGATCTGCAGATTCATCTCCTGAAATTAGGGAAAATTAATTATTTGTCCACATTCGCCAGTTCAGTTGAGAACAAGAAACATTGTTTCCACCAACACTCCAAGTGAAAAGCATGCAGTAGTAAACAATAAAGCAACCTATTATTGAACGTTATCAACTGTATATTGTCGCTGTCAGAAACCAGATAACTCCAAATTTCAGTTTTTAGATTCTTTTTCAAAATCAACTTACGTCTGTGTTTTGGTTCAAAAAATATTTGGCCAAAACACCCTAACATTTTCTGAAAAATTAACATTTTGGAGTTGTTGGTTGGTTTGTCAGACAGCAGATATATACTATATAATTACGTTGGATATCCAGCAGTGTTCCATTTCCAAAGAACGTCTCCCCACAGAGGGTCACACCACAAATGTAAGCTCCAGCATCAGCAACAGTGATATTCCTGAGTTTGTAGACACAGCTATATGAAGACTTCCCAGTTCCAGGAGTCTTCTGGCAGGCTTCAGGTTTACTCCCATGGCTGTAGATAAGTCCTGGTTGAGATTCTCCGGAGCTTCTGAACCAGTAGACACCGTGTTGTCCACCACAGGTCTCAGTGTTGACGGTGCAGTTCAGAGTCACAGAGTCTCCTGGCTGCACTGATACAGACACTGGCAGTTGGAGAACAGAGTTCTTGCCCAGCTCCACACCTTTGAAAGATGATATTATATACATAATCATTACTGACCATTCTGATCTGATCAAATAACAGTAATTAAAAACGTATTAAAAGTTAATACAGGGGAATAAATACCTTGTACCATGAGGAAGGTTCCTGGTCCAAACTCAGTACTGTATTGCAAATAACTTACTCCACAAAAATATGTGCCAGTGTCCTCTGGTCTTATATTTGTTATGTTAATGTGACCTATAACTTTGTCTGTCTCAATAGAAACATGCCCCTTATTGTCACAATAGTAAATCTCTTCAAAATCTCTTTTTATCACACACTGTAAACCCTTTGCTGCTGTCAATTTGTACCATACGATATGTGATTCACTGCTTGAGAAGTAACACTCAAGTGTAACATCACGACCCAGCTGTACTGCTTGAAATGGAACCGGCTGGGAGATGTTCAGTAGAGCAATACCTGGAACAAAAGTGCAACAGCGTAGATTAAAAACCTATGTATACTGTATGTATATATGGATTTCAGTCAGTTTTAGAATTGCATGTAAAACAGACACAAGACAAGCGACTCAAAACTCTCTTAAAAATTAAGAATTTAAAAGGATCCAAACTTAATCATACATATTACTTTATATGGTATTTTACGGATGCAACCTGTCGTTGTGAATACTCACATGAGTTAAAAAGTAGGAGAAAAACTGCAAAGTTTTCCATCATCGTCCTTGGTTCGGTCATATTTGATATGCGCTTGATAATGACTGCAGTTACAGTAGATGCATTTTATTATGAATTCCTGTCAGCTCTACCTTTTACCTGATTGGCTCACCGGAATTATCCTGCACAACATTTGATTGGCTGCTCAGAACAGTATAGAGAGTATGCACATGCGTCACTTTTCCACCGAGACACGCCCCCTCAGCTCGACCGAGTAGTAAAACATTGAGCAGCATGGGTGAGTTTGGAAGCGCTCGTTGGAAATCACTCAACAGTCCTGCGTACCAACTGTTTCGAAATTGCATAATGTAGGGGGCTTTGGGACATTGCGTAATTGAAAACGAGCACTTCCAAACTCCAACACACTAACACGGAGGGCACAGAGGGCACAGATCTTTTTTGACAGAAAGTAGCTCATAACAGGTCTATGGTGGATTTTTATTAAACAAAAACTTTTCATACATCTGAAGTTTTTATGAGTTTAACATTGTTTAATACATTCAGATAGGACTTTAGCGTTTGGATGTATGGGCTGTCAAGGCCAGAAAGTTGTTTTTTTGGCACTCAGTAGGCGTTCCCGCATAACTTAAGGGTACGATGATGTCACGCGCATATAGCCTCTATACTCTGAATATACTGTATCTGTTACAGTACTAATAGGGTAGACTGAGCAATGTGAATCATGCATTATGCATTCTAAGTGTTTGACAGGTAGAGGAGTCTTAGGCACTTTCCCATTGAAACATCTTCCCCGGGTGGATTTGTCATAGAGGTGACACCATCGAGAGTAACCCTGCTTCATTAGTGTGGCTGCAACGACCAGAATATAGTACTTGTTTCACATTTGTTGCCCCAAGGTCGTCCCAGGGGGAAAGGCAAATTATAATTAAAATGTCCTTGCCTTGTTGTCTTATATAAGTTAGTGGACATGTAGACAACACAACCGGAAAACAAGACAACTAACTATTTTAGGAGGATTATCCATAATTCTGATGGAGTTATGGCTAAAAAGTGTATTTGTATTTCAGTTTAAACAAATTACCCCCCAAAAGTAATCAGTATCTATGAAGCACTGCCCACCTTTCCAGAAAGTCCATGTCATTCTGTGTTGCTGTTTCCTTTACAGTTGCTTACAAACAGACAAAACCAGAACCTTTAGGAATATAGATCAGAAATATAAAATAGAACTAGAAAAATATTGTTCCTTCGAAACAATTGTGGGCTCGCTTCAAGCCAGAAAACAATGGCTATAAAAGTACAAAATGTCAAGATCGCAGGCAGTGCTCTCTTTGACGTTACTGACGTCAAAGATTGGTCCATTTTGTTCCAAAAATGTGTTGTGCAAAAGTTGACCCGCTGGTGGCGCTATAACAGGCCAATGTAAGAAGGGTATCTGTTCCTTGACCTATTGGGAATGTGCTTGCAAGATTTCACGCACATTGCAGGCTGTGTTCATGATTTGAGGAGTTTTTGGCTTTGGCCACTTTATCGCTGCTTGCAGCTATATTCATTATTATTTTTTTTGTGTGTGTGTGCACTTCATAGGCATATTAGATAAAGGTCCTTAGATTGTGTGTAGAAAGTTTCATGCAAATTGCAAAAAAAAATCCTAACGGGTTTAAGCGTTTCACAAACTGCTCAAAATGATATAGCGCCCCCCTTTGGCCAATTGGGGTAAGATTGGTTTTAGTGATATTTGGACTAACACTCTACATCTTTGCCAAATGCCATGAACATGTTACTTTGCATGTATGATTTAGAGGCAGAAGAATAATTTGCATAAAACTGCAATATTCATTGAATTTATTTAAAAAAGCATGTTTCAATTTTAAAGAAATCCGATCTGACAGATCTTTAGATATCGGTCCAAAGTTCACGTAAAAAAAGTTTTGTGCGCGTGGAGCGGAAATTCCAGAATAAAAGCGGGTTTACGCGTTTTACAAACTGCTCAAAATGGCGGAAAATCGAAGGGCGGAGCTTACTTAACAACGACACAGATGTCTTCCGCTTGAGTCAAAGCACGCGTGTAACAAGTTGCATGTCTTCAAACGAAACGAGTCATGACTTATGCCCGTTTGAAGTTTGGATTTTCAAACGCTTCGTATAGCGCCCCCCTTTGGCCGATTGGAATAAAATTGGTTTCAGTGATACTTTGACTAACCCTCCACATCTTTGCCAAATGCCATGAACGTGTAACTTTGCATGTATGATTTAGAGGCCGAAGAATAATTTGCATAAAACCGCAATATTGATTGAATTATTAAAAAAATATATTTCACTTTAAAAGAAATCCGCCGAGACTAGTTTGACCGTATTGGTCCAAAGTTCATGTGAAAAAAGTTTTGTGCACTTGACGCGAAAATCCCAGGAGGAGATAGATTTTTACTGTTTTTCATATAATTCCGAATTGTGGGAGACCTAAAGGTCAGAGGTCAAAAGTCAGAGGCTAAAAGTTGTTTGGCATGAGGAGACGCATACGTGTATACAGGTTTCATGCCTGTACCTCAAACACAGCATGAGCTATACCTGTTCAAAGTTTGCACTTTCGAAGGCTTCCTACAGCGCCACCATTTGGCCGATTGCTATAGAAAATAATAGCACACTTCGCCACTGTAAACTGAACACATTGATGTTTTTATTTTCATTTTCTCACTAAGTATGTCGGAGTAGAAAGGAACCGAAGTTCCCGTCTACTGACCGCCTGCCTGATAGATAAATAAACCCGTACAATATCTAAAGTGTGCTCGCCTTATAGGCGAGCCCACAATTATGTCCAGAAAAGGTTTTAAACCATTTCTGTGACCTTTGACCTTTTCCCAGTTCGGTTTGGTTTAGCTTATTAAACTTATAGACAAACTGGACAAATTACATAGCTCACATAGACTGACGGCTCTGACATAGGCTACAGATGTTTGATTTAAAATAATTATAGAAATAAACATTTGGTATTTTTCAGACTTCAGAAGGGTGGAATACCTGTGGTGAAGTGGTGAGGTGTGTGCGACTTGGCTGAATGTATTATCAGTGGGTTTGTTGCAATTTCTTTCTTTTTACCAATTTCTTCTCTTCATTTAGTCATTATGCCTGTTAATTCCTCCCAGTCCCCACACATCTCTACATTGCCACTGTGCCTCATGCTTAGGAGTGAGTTCAGCAACAAAGACCCCGCCCGGCTTCCCTCCCCCAAACGCGGCCAATTTTATTTGTATAGAGACATGGCCAAACTTAGCCTTGTAAACCACCAACTTCTGGAAATCCAGAAACAAATGACAATGCTGGTTTCCGGAAGTTGGTGGTTTACGAGGCTAGGCCAAATTGGATGCACTGTGCTGTACGTGGTTTCCTACAGTCCGTGGTGATGGACAGGAACTGTACTTTACCCCTGAGCTGCGCCACCAAAGCACCCTAAACTGGATTACATCACAACCAATCACATGATTGCTTTTCACTACCGTTAAGGGAGATGCACTATGCTCAGCACAACAGTGTACAGGAAAAGCCTTGAAAATGTATCAATCTGATGTCTTGTGTTAAACGTGCAGCGTCATCAAACAACATATCCACAGCACTTCAAACACACCGCCAAGAGCAGAAGTTAGACGGTTTTGTGTAAAAGCACACATGATTCTGATATCCTGCTTCCTGCTGAAAAACCATGCTGTATTGAATTACATATTGTACAAGCACACTAAATATATACAAAGATAACATTTTCACCTCGAGTGAGATGAAACATTGTTTTATGATGTTGAAAATGAAGCTCAGATGTGAAATATATTGTGTGCACTATCGCACCTGAGCTTCGACCAATGGAAACCAAACAACTGTGACCACACAGTGAGAACAGAAGGTTTTGGGTGCAACTTGATTGAGCTTAAAAGGTGTAAACAGCATCAACATTTATGATCAGAAGACTTTTTTGTAGATGTAGACCCCTGACAATGTATGGTTGTTGATATGTCTACAACTGTGTACTTCTACTATGAATGAATGCATGTTTCCTGTTTCAACTTTTAGATGATGAAAGGGGGGGCAGTGGCAGCTTAATGCGTAGAGAGGCTGTCTAATAATCAGAAGGTCACTAGTTTACCTCCCAGCCCACCATGTCTACTTGTTGAAGTGTTCCTGAGCAAGACACTGAACCCCTCATCATGACCATCTGAGCAGATATACGCTGGATGAAGCTGAACTGTTTTCCCCAGTGGGATTAACAAAGCTCTCACCTAGTGCCAATTAAGCTCCAAAAGAGACTTGTCCCAATAATAATGATCTATTCATATAATAATCTATTCATTGCGACACAATGAATAGATTATCTGGTGCAGTAATGTCATACTTTGTCTTTCTCCCTCTCTCTGTCTTTCTGTGTCTGGTGCACATACAAGTACATATGCATGCATCATGTCATAGGTGCGTGATAACGCACCATTCCTGCTAATAAGCATTCCATGTCTGAAAAGTCGCCACAAATATAGAGTATATTATGTACACAAGATGTAACTATAAAGAACTTTAAAACTTGAAAATAAAAGAGTAATCAAATGTTTTGTGTAGCAATTTATTCATTACTGAATTATTGCATGCGTCACTTAAAAAAATTATTCATTAAGGATATGGCCTTTTTATAACAAGGTGAAGCTATAACTGAAAGAAGAACATCTTAAGGGGATATTTCACTTTCAAATAAAATAATCATAAAAAAAAACATAACGGAAAAAACATGACCCCCCATGAGTTATTTCCGTTACTTTTTTCATTCATTTTTTAATATATATATATTTTTTATATTTAGATGTTTTTATTTTATTTGAAAGTAAAATATCCCTTTAATTTGCCAGAGCCGTTTATAGGAAAGGTTTTAGAGAAATGTATGGGTGTTGAGCCCCACAAGGTACAGTAGATAGTGGACAGCAGATAGCAGTGCTATTGGTTAACTCTAACTCCAGCATACACAGTGTCGTTCTCCATGTTGTTCCTCTGTGGTCTTGGTCGTCTCTTCTTCTTCTTGAGACTCAGAGCAGCGTAATGGAGGTTGTCTTCATTCTGTGACTTGTATTAAAAACAAAGAAGAAAATCAAGATTTCAGAAACAAGACCCTATAGTGTGGACTCTGTGGCAGTTGGGACAACCTTAGGAGAAATCAGGTCAAATAAAGAAAGAAAACTTACCATCAAGTCTGTAGGAGACACTGCTGGGGAACCAAATGAATGTCCTAAAAACAAGATATACAAAATGATAATCATCCTTTTATTGATTGTTTAGTGTCTTTATTCAGCTGAGGACAGATGTATCGAGTACAACAAATGCCGGTTAATAATGTGTTTATCACATACCTATAGCTTTAATTTATTCACAAAGAAAATACAGCCTGGCCGCCAGAGAAATCGTCACTGTATATTTCTGCATTTCTTTTTTTTTATTGTGGGGTAACAATAAATATATGTAGGTATATGTAAGGTATATGTTGACTCAACCCTAGATGTCTTTATGTGAAGTACATTAAAAAAGTATTATTCACTATTATGTCCCAGTATAGATCTGGCGCACAGCCGCACACACACAGGTTCCACTTGACATCACAGTAATGGTTGCCACTCTGAGAAATCGGTCTATACAACTACCTTATCAGTATACAACTGTGAAGCCCGACTCAGTGGTGGGCTTCACAGCGCTCGTGCAGGCACTCAATCGGCTAACACCTCACTCTGGGGCAGCTCACAGGGCCTAAACTGTTGCTGACAGCGTGCCTGCCTTTAAGCATCGAGATTCGAGATGCAACGTATCATTGGTTTGCAGAAATGTACAATGGTGATGTTAATTCTCTGGCGATTGCTTTGATAAAATAACATTTGATGACGCTTATCGACTAACTATTGCAAGACCGGGATATTGGAGTCATTAAAATACCAGCTCATAAAAATCATACTCTGCAGATATTGAAGTATATATTTACCTCTGTGATCTTTCCTCCATGACTTGCAAAGTGTCCATGCAAGTAGAAGAGTGGACATCCCCAGAAGGACATTTGAAACCACCAACACAGTGACGGTGGTATTCACATGATCTGCAGATTCAGCTCCTGAAATTAGGGGAAACTTCATTATTTGTCCACATTCACCAGTTCAGTTGAGTACATTGTTTCCACCGGCACCAACACTCCAAGTGAAAGGCATGCAGTATAAGCTCTAGACTTTAAGAAACATTGAACATTATCAACTGTATATAATTACGTTGAATATCCAGCATTGTTCCATTTCCAAAGAACGTCTCCCCACAGAGGGTCACACCACAAATGTAAGCTCCAGCATCAGCAACAGTCATATTCCTCATGGTGAGTTTGTAGACACAGCTATATGAAGACGTCCCAGTTCCAGGAGTCTTCTGGCAGTCTTCAGGCTTACTCCTATGGGTGTAGATAAGTCCAGGTTGAGATTCTCTGGAGCTTCTGAACCAGTAGACACCATGTTGTCCACCACAGGTCTCAGTGAAGACGCTACAGTTCAGAGTAACCTGAGTAACAGAGTCTCCTGGCTGCACTGATACAGACACTGGCAGTTGGAGAACAGTGTTCTTGCCCAGCTTCACACCTTTGAAAGTTAATATTATATACATAATCATCATTACCGACCATTCTAATTTGATCAAATAACAGCAATTAAAAACGTATTAAAAGTTAATACAGGGGAAGAAATACCTTGTATCATGAGGAAGGTTCCTGGTCCAAACTCATTACCCCAAATATAAATAACTCCACAAAAATATGTGCCAGTGTCCTCTGGTCTTATATCTTTGATGTTAATGTGACCTCTATCTTTGTCTGTCTCGATAGAAACATGCCCCTTATTGTCACGATAGTGAATCTGTTCATAATCTCTTTTTATCAAACATTGTAAACCCTTCGCTGCTGTAAATTTGTACCATACGATTCTTGATTCACTGCCTGAGAAGTAACACTCAAGTGTAACATTATGACCCAGCTGTACTGCTTGAAATGGAACCGGCTGGGAGATGTTCAGTTGAGCAACACCTGGAACAAAAGTGCCAAAATGTTAGAATTGCATATAAGACAGACACAGCGCCTCAAAACTCTGTAAATATTAGGCATGAATTTAAAAGGATCCAAACATAGTTTTTATAAATTGTACATATTACTGTGTATGGTATATTACAGATGAAAAAGCTGTTGTTGTGAATACTCACATGAGTTAATAATTAGGAGAAAAAGTGCAAAGTATTTCATCCTCGTCCTTGGTTCGGTTATATTTGCTTCTGTGCGCTAGATTATGACTGCAGTTACAGTAGATGCATTTTTTATATGAATTCCTGTCAGCTCTACCTTTTACCTGATTGGCTCACCGGAATTATCCTGCACGGCATTTGATTGGCTGCCCAGAACAGTATAGAGAGTATGCACATGCGTCAGTTTTCCACCGAGACACGCCCCCCTCAGCTAGACCGAGTGGCAAAACATTGAGCAGCATGGGTGAGTTTGGAAGCGCTCGTTGGAAATCACTCAACAGTCCTGCGTACCAACTGTTTCTAAATTGTGTAATGCAGGAGGCAGCGCGATTTTGCGTAATTGAAAACAAACACTTCCAAACTCCAACACTCCAACATGAAAAAGAACAGGCGGAATTTATTGACAGAAAATAACTCATAACATGTCTATGGTGGATTTTTATGAAACAAAAACTTTGCAGATAGAGGATGACCCAAGCTTTCCGTACAGCTGAAATGTTGATGAGTTTAACGTTATAATACATTCAGATAAGTCTTTAGCGTTTGGATGTATGAGCTCATTGGGCTGTCAAGGCCAGAAAGTCGTTTTTTGCCACTAGGCAAAAAACAATGGTACATTACCATTGTACAAAAAAGTAGGCGTTCCCGCATAACTTAAGGGTACGATGATGTCACGTGACTCTATGCTCTGAATATACTGTATCTGTTACAGTACTAGTAACATTGATAGGCTACCGCTATACTGAGCAATGTGAATATGCTTCTTTTGACATTTGTTGCCACAACGTCGTCCCAGGGGGAAAGGTATAATTAAAATCACTAACAAACAGACAAAAACAAACAGACAATAACAACACAGGAATATAGCCCAGAAATATAAACAACTACTACAACAAATGTCCAGAAAAGGGTTTTAGGCCTATTCTGTGACCCTTGACCATGTTCGGTTTGGTTTAGATTAGTCTATTTATTAAAATACAAACAAACTGGACAAAACCAACTCACATAGCTTGCATATAAGCTCTGACATATGCTCATATACTGAATATAAAAGAATGATAGAAACAAACATTTGGCGTTTTCCCAGACTTCAGAAGAATGGAATACCTGTGGTGAAGTGGTGAGGTGTGTTGGATTAGGCTGAATGTAATATCAGTGGGTGTGTTGCTTTTTACCTATTTCTTCTCCCAATTTAGTCATTATGCCAATGTATTCCTCCTCACACATCTCTGAATTGCCACTGCGGCTCATGCCTATGAGTAAATTCAGCAACAAAGATTGGATGCACTGTGCTGTTATTTCCCTACAGTCTGTGATGATGGACAGGAACTGTACTTTACCCCTGTGTCAACCAAGCACCTCAGCTGGATTCAATCACAACCGGTCACATGATCGCTTTTTACAACAGTTAAGAGAGGTGCACTATGCTCTGCACAGCAGTGTAGGCCTAGAGGAAAAGCCTCGGAAATGTATATTCTCCAAAGATCTGTCTGATGTATTTGTGTCGTCAAACAACAAATCCACAGCACTTCAAACACACCGCCAACAGCAGAAGTTAGACGGTTAAGTCTAAGTGAAAGCACGCATGATTCTGATTCTGCTTCCTGCTGAAAAACCACATGCTGCATTGAATGACGTACTGTACAAGCACACTAAAGATATAGGCCTACAAATATCACATTTTCACCTCCTGTGTGAGATGAAACATTGTTTTATGGTGTTGAAAACTAGGCTCAGGAGAAGTGCAATATACTGTATTGTGTGAACTATCGCCCCCCCCCCCCCAATTCATTTCTACATCAATAATGGAGGAATGGACTGCAGTGCACTAACACCGCGTTTTGCATTGTTATATATTCAGCGTTTGACATAATTAGACACTGAGACAAATGGATGTCTCACCCACGATAACTCAAACTCACTAATGTGAAAATCACATTTCATCTGATCTAATATGAACATAATATTGTCTCTGCTTTGCTGTTACATATTGTGTCTTTGAGGATGCATGTAGTCTTCCTGTCCTCTATAAGCCTTCCACCAATGGAAACTAAATAACTGTGACCACACAGTGAGAACAGAAAGTTTTGGGTGTAACTTGGTTGAGCTTGAAAGGTGTAAACAGCGTCAACATTTAGGATCAGAAGATTATTTGTAGATGTAGACCCATGACAATGTAAGGTTGATGATATGTCTACATCATACTTCTTACAAGAAATAAAAATCCAAATGGCCTTGGAATTCACTTACAACTACTATGAAAGAATGCATGTTTCCTGTTTCAACTTTTAGATGATGGAAGGGGGGCAGTGGCAGTAGCTTAATGGGTAGAGAGGCTGTCTGGTAATCAGAAGGTTTACCTCCCAGCCCACCCATGTCTACACGTTGAAGTGTTCCTGAGCAAGACAACCCCTCATCATCACCGTCTGAGCAGACATCTGCTGGGTGAAGCTGAACTGATTTTACCCAGTGGGATTAACAAAAGTCTTACCTAATTACAAAGTGGTGCTCTGTGGAATGCCAATTAAGCTCCAAAAGAGATTTGTCCCAATAAAAATGGATATACTTCTTTCTCTCTTCCTCTCTCTGTCTCTCTGTGTCTGGTGCACATACAATACACATGCATGCATGCATGTCATAGGTGCGTGATAACACACCTAATAACCATTACTGCAATGTCTGAGGAGTCGAACAAAAATGTTTTATACCTGTACACCAGATGTAACAATACATTTAAATTTGAAAATAAAAGAGAAATCAAATGTTTTGTGTAGCCATTTATTAATTACTGAATTATTGCATGCATCGCTTAAAATTACAAATTAATTAAGGATATGTTCTAAGGTGAAGCTATAATTAAAAGAAGAACATTAATGGAGGGATATTTCACTTTCAAGTAAAATAAACATAAAAAAAATCATAATAATGGAAAAATCATGTGAAATTAAAGTGAAATCCCCCTTTAATTTATCATAGTCGTTTATAGGAAAAGTTTTCGAGAAATGTATGGATGTTGAGCTCCACAAAGTAGATAGTGGACAGCAGATAGCAGTGCTATTGGTTAACTCTAACTCCAGCATACACTGTGTCATCCATGTTGTCCCTCTGTGGTCTTGGTCGTCTCTTCTTCTTCTTCTTGAGACTCAGAGCAGCGTAATGGAGGTTGTCTTCATTCTTTGAATTGTATTAAAAAGAAAGAAGAAAATCAGAATTACAGTAACAAGACCCTAGTGTGGACTCTGGCAGTTATGAAAACATTAGGATAAATCAGATCAAATAAAGAAAGAAAACTTGCCATCATATCTGTAGGAGACACTGCTGGGGAACCAAGTGCATGTCCTAAAAACAAACATACACATTGAGTATCATCCTTTTATTGATTGTTGAGTGTCTCTATCCAGTTGAAGGCAGATTCATCGAGTGCTACAACAAATGCCGGGTAATAATTTGTTCATCACCCATATCTTTATTTATACACAAATAAAATGAGGATACAGCCTGGTCGCTGGAGAAAATTGTTGTTACTGTTCATTTCTGCAAATTAAAACAATAATAATAATCTAAAAACAAACGAACATTGAAAAGATTTACAATCCCCCCCCAAATTGTGAGGTAACATTGCAAATGCAGGTGGACCCAATCCCAGATTTCTTTATGTGAAGAACATTAGAAAAGTATTTTTCACTATTCTGTCCTGGTATATACTGTAACTAACTTATTGGTATGCAATTGTGAAGCCCGACTAAGCAGTGGGCTTCACAGCGCTCTGTGCACTCACTCGGCTAACACCTCACTCAGGGGCAGCTCACAGGGCTTAAGCTATTGCTGACAGCGCACCTGCCTTTAAACATCAAGATGCAACATATGAGTGGTTTGCAGAAATATACAATGGTAATGTTACTTCTCTGGCGATTGGTTTGCGTAAATAGCATTTGATGACAGCTTTCTATTGCAAGACCGGGATATTATTGCATTAAAATACCAGCTCATCTCACTCTACAGACATTAACAAGTATTAATACCTCTGTGATATTTCCTCCATGACTTCCAAAGTGTCCATGCAAGTAGAAGAGTGGACATCCCCAGAAGGACATTTGAAACCACCAACACAGTGACGGTGGTATTCACATGATCTGCAGATTCATCTCCTGAAATGAGGGCAAATTCATTATTTGTCCATATTCACCAGTTCAGTTGAGAACAAGAAACATTGTTTCCACGAACACTCCAAGTGAAAGGCATGCAGTAAGCTATAAAGCGACCTATGGTCATATTTATTGAACGTTATCAACTATATATCATCGCTGTGACGCTGTCTGGCCGAAACCAGCTTTTAGATTATTTTTCATAAATCAGTGCTATTGAACAACCTTGACGTCTGTGTGTTGGTTAAGAAAATATTGAACCAATGAAAAGTAAAAAAAAAAAAAAAAAACGCTACGGCCAAAACCTCCTAACTCCACTTGAGCTGGATGTTTTTACATTTTCTGTAAAATGAGCATTTTGGAGTTAGCTGGTTTTGGTCAGACAGCAGATAATATACTATATAATTACGTTGTTGGAGAACCAGCATTGTTCCATTTCCAAAGAACGTCTCTCCACAGAGGGTCACGCCACAAATGTAAGCTCCAGCATCAGCAACAGTGATATTCCTCATGGTGAGTTTGTAGACACAGCTATATGAAGACTTCCCAGTTCTAGGAGTCTTCTGGCAGTCTTCAGGTTTACTCCCATGGGTGTAGATAAGTCCAGGTTGAGATTCTCTGGAGCTTCTGAACCAGTTGACACTGTGTTGTCCACCACAGGTCTCAGTGAGGACGCTACAGTTCAGAGTCACAGAGTCTCCTGGTTGCACTGATACAGAGACTGGCAGTTGGAGAACGGAGTTCTTGCCCAGCTCCACACCTTTGAAAGTTAATATTATATAAATCATCATTACTGACTATTCTAATCTGATCAAATGATAGTCATTAAAAATGTATTAAAAGTTAATTCAGGGGAAGAAATACCTTGTATCATGAGGAAGGTTCCTGGTCCAAACTCAATACCCCAATTATAATTTACTCCACAAAAATATGTGCCAGTGTCCTCTGGTTTAATATTTGTGATGTTAATGTGACTTCTAACGTTGTCTGTGTCAATAGAAACATGGCCCTCATTGCCACAATTGTAAATCACTCCAAAATATATTCTTATCAGACACTGTAAACCCTTCGCTGCTGTCAATCTGTACCATACAATTCTTAATTCACTGCCTGGTACATGCATGTAACACTCAAGTGTAACATTATGACCCAGCTGTACTGCTTGAAATGGAACTGGCTGGGAGATGTTCTGTTGAGCAACACCTGGAACAAAAGTGCAACAGCATATTTAAAAACATACCGGTATACAGTATATGGAGTTTATAGCTGTAGTTTGTAACATTATTTTGGTCAGTTTTCCTCCGAAATGTTAGAATTGCATACAAAACAGACAAATGACAAGCAACTCATAACTCTCTTAAATATTAGGCATGCATGAGTTTAAAAGGATCCAAACTTACTTTTTATTATTATACACATATATTATATAGCCTATATACAGTACGTATATACTGTATGGTATATGGTATATTACGGTTGCAACCTGTTTTTGTGAATACTCACATGAGTTAATGATTAGGAGAACAAGTACATAGTATTCCATCCTTGTCCTTGGTTCGGTTATATTTGCTTCTGTGTGCTAGATTATGACTGCAGGTACAGTAGATGCAATTTTGTTATGAATTCCTGTAGGCTCTACCTTTTACCTGATTGGCTCACTGGAATTATCCTGCACGGCATTTGATTGGCTGCTCAGAACAGTATGGAGAATATGCACAATGCGTCACTTGTTTTATACCGAAACACGCCCCCCTCAGCTAGACCGAGTGGCAAAACATTGAGCAGCATGGGTGAGTTTGGAAGCGCTTGTTGGAAATCACTCAACGTTCCTGCGTACCAACTGATTCGAAATTGCATGTTATGCAGGAAGCACCGGGACGTTGCGTAATTGTGTGATAAAACATGATGAGTTTAACGTTGTTTAATATAATTATTCAGATAGGACTTTTCTGTTTGGATATAGGATGTATGGGCCAGAAAGTTTTTGCCACTCACTCAGTAGGAGTAGTAGGCGTTCCTGCATAACTTCCGGGTACTATGGTGTCATATGCATAGCCTTTATACTCTGAATATACTGTATCTGTTACATTACGAATAACATTGATAGGGTATACTGAGCAATGTGAAACATACAGTATGCAGTTATGGATAAAAGTTTATTTGTATTTCATGAGTTTGAATGAATTACCCCCAAAATGTAATCAGGTAATCTAGGAAGCACTGCCCACCTTTCCAGAAAGTCCATGTCATTCTTGCTGTTTCCTTTACAGTTGCTAACAAAGAGACAAACCAGATGAAAACAAGCCACCAAGGAATTATAGCTCAAAATATAAACAACAACAACTACTACAAATGGCCAGAAAAGGTTTTAGACCTTTTCTGTGACCCTTGACCCCATTTCGGTTGGGTTTCGATTATTTTATTAACATACTGACGTACTGGACAAAACCAACTCACATGACTGTGTGACTGTGACATATTATTGCGACCGTAGGTCGCATTTACTATCAAACCCTGCACAAAGTGTAAGTCCGTCAGTCAGTCAGTCAGTCAGTCTGTCTGTCACACCTCACACGTCACACTCTTGCCCTGCTCATATCTCCGCAACCGTTGCCCCGATCCATGCCAAATTTTGCACACACGTTCCTTACCTGCCAAACTACAATCTCCAAGGACCCCCGGATGTAAAAAATGACCAAATGTGCTAAACTGAGCAAATGACCACCCCCACGGGGCTGCTCACGGGGAATTCCCGGGGACCACCCACTCCTGGTGCTCCAGAACGGATGCAAAAGTGGTGGCGCCCCCAGTGGAGGACCCCCTACACTGCAGCTCACATAAAATGCCGTAACTCCGGCTAGGAGCGACCGGGACAGCCGGGGCCGGTACCTATTCGTCCGGCTTGCCGGCGCGGAGACCCCACCCCTCATTTCTCACATGGCCCTCTTCTAGCGCCACCATGAGGCCGATTCTTGCAAAACACATTTTTGGACACTGCTCCTACAATTTTTGCCCTAAAATCACGCAAATCGGTACACAGTATGTCTACACTCATCCCATCAACATGAATCTCTCCCATATAGCGCCACCTCCAGGCCGATTTTTAAAAACACATTTTTGGACACTGCTCCTACAGATTTTGCCCTAAAATCACGAAAATCACTACACAGTATGTCTACACTCATGTCATCAACATGGATCAGGAAGATTTTGGCAAAACACATTTTTGCCCTATTTTTTGGAGATAAGTGACCTACGGTCGCTTATCTCCCGATTAGGGAGTGTTACTGGTCATATCTGATGTTCAATATAAAAGAATGATAGAAACAAACATTTGGTATTTTCCAGACTTCAGAGGAATAGAATACCTGCTGTGAAGTGGTGAGGTGTGTTGGATTAGGCTGAATGTATTATCATTTACCGATTTATTCTCCCAATTTAGTCAATGAATTCCTCAATTTATGCCAATGAATTCCTCCCCACACATTGCCACTGCACCCCAGGCCATAGGAGTAAGTTCAGCTACAAAGACCCTGCTCAGCTTCCCTGCCCAAACACGGCCAATTGTATTTGTATCGAGACACGGCCAAACTGGATGCACTATGCTGTGGTTTCCCTACAGTCCGAGGTGATGGACAGGAGGAACTGTACTTTACCCCTGCGCCACCCAAGCAAACTCAGCTGGATTCAATCACAACCAATCATACTATGCTCAGTGTACAAGAAAAGCCTGGGAAATGTATTTTCTCCAAAGATCAATGTGATGTCGTCAAACAACAAATCCACAGCACTTAAAACACACCGCCAACAGCAGAAGTTAGACGGCTGTGTAAAAGCACACATGATATTGATACTGCCTCCTGCTGAAAAACCACATGCTGCATTGAATACCCTAATATGAACATGTATTGTCTTGCTTCGCTGTTACATATTGTGTGCATGTCTTTGAACATGCATGCAGTCTTCCTGTCCTCTATAAGCCTTAGTTTCCACCAGTGGAAACCAAACAACTGTGACCACACAGTGAGAACAGAAGGTTTTTTACGTGTAACTTGGTTGAGCTTAAAACAGCATTAACATTTACAGTATGATCAGAAGACTATTTGTAGATGTAGACCCATGAAAATGTAAGGTTGTACTGATTCTGAAAGATACATAACTTTTTCTTTTGTCTGTCAAAGAATGTAATTCAAAATAAAGCACTGAATAGGTCACACAGACACCATGGATGACAATGAACTAAAATATGAATGTACCACACTGTTGAGCTGCTGTGTTCTCCCGACCTCAAGATAGGAAGTCAGATAGAAAGACCAGTTAGAGACTTGCATAAACACCACATCAAGGCAAGAGGTAAGTAAGCCTTGTCAAGCCATGAGGCCCATAGGGCAGGAGTCTGACTCCTGTTTCTTTATAGCGTGAGGCAGCTTGATGTTAAAGTACATCCCCTGGACATAACACCAGTATGTCGCAGGGACTTCCCCCCCCCAATTGGGCACTAGGTTCTATTTTTCAGAGTCTTTGGTAAGACCCGGCTGGGGATCAAACCCCGACCTCACATTCTCAGGGCGGACACGCTAACCACAAAAGGCCACAATATTAATTAAAAACAAGTAAGAAAAAAAACATGTAAGAAAATAAAAATATGGGGATATTTACTTGCGACCCATAAATATGGGCCTGCGACCCAAACTTGGGTCCCCACCCACTGTATAGGAAACAGTGCTTTAGATCAAATGGGATGTGCAACTGCCAGTGTCACCATTCAAATCACTGACTGTTACAAATGAATCCATTGATTGATTGAATACTTGAGTGAATACTTTATTAGCTGCAAAGAAAACACAGGAAAAGTACATTTCGATACAAGGTCTGCTAAGAGGATTTGAAACCCAAGAAAGCCTATGGCTGGTTTCCATTGGAGTCCTTTGACTCAATTCATCTAAACATTTAACGACAGACAAATATACAATACTATGCAAAACATCATATAAACAGAAATCAAAAAGAAAAATATGTACTGTAAAAATATGTAAAGCTTTGACTTTTTAAAGGGTCCAGTTTCGATTTGCAGCCACCAGTAAGTGCTCTTTTAGAGCAGTTTTGATTACAATTGAAGCTAGACATTGATTACAATAGCACTAGACATGCACTAGTGTGTCTTGTCCGTTCGTTCGATGACACAGTCCAATGGCCACACAGTGCTGAGCGCAGGAACTGCTGTGGTTGCAAACAAAAAAACAAACAAAAAAACATTTCCTCTGAAGATCTCTTTCTCTCTCGCTTTCTCACTTTCTCTCTCTCTCTCTCTCTCGCTTGCTCGTTCTCTTTCGCTCTTTCGCTCTCTTTCGCTCTCTTTCGCTCTCTCTCCAGGATGTCTTTGTGGTTTGATTACTCACCCCATGGAGACTTGAATTAATGAATATTCTTTTGTTTTTGTCACATTCCCAGGCCAATAATTTGATGAGCAGCAGTGGTTCCCTATGGAGACAAAAAGAGCCTGCTTTGTTCCCTATGGAGACACAAAGAGTCTCCACAAATTATTGGCTTGCAACAAAAACAAAATAATCTATGATCTAAATCTCTATGAGTTGAGTAATCGATAGGAAAAAAGTCATTTTGGGCGTGAACTATCCCTTTAAACTTCACTGTCATCTGGGGACCCCCCAAAAATCACGTGGGGACTCCCCTGTGGCCCCGACCCAGAGGTTGAGAATCACTGCATCTGGTAGCCGGATCATCAACATTATTATGGTCCAGCTCTGTCCGGGCCATCCTGCACGTCGGGACCCCCCTGGGGCCCTGACCCACAGGTTGAGAACCACTGCATCTGGTAGCTGCATCATGTCCCAGCTCTGTCTGGGGCCTCCTGCACCTCTTCTTCTTTGGGTGGAAACTCAGCGCAGTATAAGTGTCACCAGTTTGTTGACGTGGGGTTAGCGCAGTGTAAGTCGGATCTGACATGTCCAGGTTCTGTAGAATAGAGTAATTGAGCACAATCACACATTTCACCTACTGTAATATAGTGGTTTATCATCTAAGCAAAAGTTTAGTCTACATTTACTGTAGTTACTTCAGATGTATTTTGATTTGATTAAGAAATACGCTTAAAATGTCTCTCACCTGGTGCGTGTGCAGTTGATGATTAATGGCTAGAGAGAGATTAGAGTGAAGTAAAATATCCCAAATACAATGATTTGTCAATATTAGGCTATATTTACAGTAAATCGAATAACATTTTGTCCGAAATATGGTGGTGGCATAACATTGTTGCAATGCTGTGAAGAGGATAAACAACTAATAATATACTATATAGTCTCTGTCGGGTGAAAACCTCAAACTTTTCAGGATTCAGATGTCAGTTGTTTCATATTTTTTGGATGCCAAAATAACAAATATAGAAGCTCACAACATTTCACATCGCAATTACTGTAGGTTGTTGCTACTTATGCGCAACACTGTATAGACACAATATTATAAAATAGAGCATTCATTCATGAAAGAAACATAAAAAAATAAATAAGTATGGACATAAGGTTTCAGCCTGACAGTGATGTGACATTTTGGGATAATCGATTATAACCCAACCCAGTGCATAAGCTGCTCTGAGAGCGCGCTTGTCTTGAAACATTGAGATGCAACATATATCGTTTTACAGAAATGTACAATTGTAATGTTTCTTCTCTGGCGATTGCTTTGAAAAAATAGCATTTGATGACTATGGCTTTGACAAGCTACTGCAAGACTGGGATCGTAACGATCACCTGCAAACATTAAATATAATACCTCTGTGATCTTTCCTCCATGACTTGCAAAGTGTCCATGCAAGTAGAAGAGTGGACATCCCCAGAAGGACATTTGAAACCACCAACACAGTGACGGTGGTATTCACATGATCTGCAGATTCATCTCCTGAAATTCATTATTTGTCCACATTCACCAGTTCAGTTGAGAACAAGAAACATTGTTTCCACCAACACTCCAAGTGAAAAGCATGCAGTAGTAAACAATAAAGCAACCTATTATTGAAAGTTATCAACTGTATATTGTCGCTGTCAGAAACCAGATAACTCCAAATTTCAGTTTTTAGATTATTTTTCAAAATCAACTTACGTCTGTGTTTTGGTTCAAAAAATATTTGGCCAAAACACCCTAACATTTTCTGAAAAATTAACATTTTGGAGTTGTTGGTTTTTGTCAGACAGCAGATATATACTATTATAATTACGTTGGATATCCAGCATTGTTCCATTTCCAAAGAACGTCTCCCCACAGAGGGTCACACCACAAATGTAAGCTCCAGCATCAGCAACAGTGATATTCCTCATGGTGAGTTTGTAGACACAGCTATATGAAGACTTCCCAGCTCCAGGAGTCTTCTGGCAGGCTTCAGGTTTACTCCCATGGGTGTAGAGAAGTCCAGGTTGAGATTCTCTGGAGCTTCTGAACCAGTAGTAGACACCGTGTTGTCCAACACAGGTCTCAGTGAGGACGGTACAGTTCAGAGTCACAGAGTCTCCTGGCTGCACTGATAGAGACACTGGCAGTTGGAGAACAGAGTTCTTACCCAGCTCCACACCTTTGAAAGATGATATTATATACATAATCATTACTGACCATTCTGATCTGATCAAATAACAGTAATTAAAAACGTATTAAAAGTTAATACAGGGGAATAAATACCTTGTACCATGAGGAAGGTTCCTGGTCCAAACGCAATACTCAATTGCAAATAAATTACTCCACAAAAATATGTGCCAGTGTCCTCTGGTCTTATATTTGTTATATTAATGTGACCTATAACTTTGTCTGTCTCGATAGAAACATGCCCCTCATTGCCACAATAGTAAATCTCTTTAAAATCTCTTTTTATCACACACTGTAAACCCTGCGCTGCTGTCAATTTGTACCATACGATTTGTGATTCACTGCTTGAGAAGTAACACTCAAGTGTAACATTATGACCCAGCTGTGCTGCTTGAAATGGAACCGGCTGGGAGATGTTCAATCGGGCAACACCTGGAACAAAAGTGCAACAGCATAGATTAAAAACATATATGTTTGTAGCTAACATTATTTTGGTCAGTTTTCCTCAGAAATGTTAGAATTGCATATAAAACAGACACAATACAAGCAACTCATAACTCTTAAATATTAGGCGTAAATTTAAAAGGATCCAAACATAGTTTTTATAATTATACATACTGCAGTATATGGTATATTACGGATGCAACCTGTTGTTGTGAATACTCACATGAGTTAAAAAGTAGGAGAAAAAGTGCAAAGTATTCCATCCTTGTCCTTGGTTTGGTCATATTTGCTTCTGTGCGCTTGGTTATGACTGCAGATACAGTAGATGAAGTTTTTATGAAACAGCTCTACGCTTTTCCTGATTGGCTCATCGGAATTATCCTGCAAGACATTTGATTGGATGCTCAGAACAGTATAGAGAGTATGCACATGCGTCACTTTTCCACCGAGAGACGCCCCACTCAGCTAGACCGAGTGGCAAAACCTTGAGCAGCATGGGTGAGTTCGAAAGCGCTCGTTGGAAATCACTCAACAGTCCTGCGTACCAACCTTTTAGTGTTTGGTAGTATATGGTTATGGGCTGTCAAGGCCAGAAAGTAGTTTTTTGCCACAAGGCGTTCCCGCATAACTTAAAGGACAACTTAGTTTTTTTTACAACAAGGGTTCATATTGTAGATTGTAATTAGAGAAAAGAAAAGGTGAGTGTTAAAATGTTTTCATTTTTCTTCGTTCTATTGTTTTATCGTGTTTACCGTGCTAAAATGTGGGGCATGCGTACGCATGGGGGCATGCGTACAAGTGGCTAAATATGTCTTTTTAGACACAATAAGCCAGCAGTTTCTTTATTGCTATTCACAGTAACACTTCTAGTCACATCCAACCATGAAAGGTTGCGTTGTATCTTGGGAATGGGCTTATTCTGTGTAAAATGACATATTTAGCTACTTGTACGCAGGCCCCAACCACTGAAATAAGAATCTCCAAAACAATAGAAAGAAGTAAATGAAAAATTTTAACACTCATCTTTTTCTAGTCTTTTATATTCTTTAATTACAATCTAAAATATGAACCCTTGTTGTAAAAAACTAAAGTTGTCCTTTAAGGGTACGACGATCTCACATGCGTAGCCTCTATACTCTGAATATACTTTATCTGTTACAGTACTAGTAACATTGATAGGGTATACTGAGCAAAGTGAATCATACAATATGCATTTCAAGTGTTTGACAGTTAGCGTAGTCTTAAGCACGCTCCCATTGAAACATCTTCCCCGGGTGGATTTGTTGTGGGGGTGACACCGTTCGAGAGTAGCCCTGCTTCACTTCACATTTGTTGCCCCAAGGTCGTCCCAGGGGGACAGGCAATTTATAATTAAAATTGCCTTGCCTCGTTGTCTTATAGTGGACATGTAGACAACACAACCGGAAAACAAGACAACTAAAACAAATGTAGGAGAGGATTATCCATTATTTTGATGGAGTTATGGCTAAAAGTGTTTTTCACAAGTTTGAACAAATATCTCCAAAATGTAATCAGGTAATCAGGAAGCACTGCCCATCTTTTGAGAAAGTCCATGTCATTCTGTTTTGGCGTTTCCTTTACAATTGCTAACAAACAGACAAACAAGATGAAAACAAACTCCTTAGGAATATAGCTCAGAAATATAAACAACTACTACAATAAATGTCCAGAAAATGTTTTAGCCCTTTCTGTGACCATGTTCGGTTTTGTTTAGATTAGCCTATTTATATCAACATACAGACGAACTGGACAATACCAACTCACATAGCTTGCATATAAGTTCTGACTTATTCCAATATACTGAATATAAAAGAATGATAGAAACAAACATTTGGTGTTTTCCCAGACTTCAGAATAATGGAATACCTGCGGTGAAGTGGTGATGTGTGTTGGATTAGGCTGAATGTATTAGTGGGTGTGTTGCTTTTTACCAATTTCTTCTCCCAATTTAGTCATGCCAATTAATTCCTCCTCTCACATCTAAATTGCCACCCCAATCCACCTCATGCCTAGGAGTAAATTCAGTAACAAAGACCCTGCCCGGTTTCCCTCCCCCAAACAGGGTATTAGTATAGAGACACGGCCACACTGGATGCACTGTGCTGTGATGTGGTTTCCCTACAGTCCGTGGTGATGGACAGGAACTGTACTTTACCCCTGTGCCACTCAAGCACCCTCAGATGGATTCAATCACCGTTAAGAGAGGTGCACTATGCTTAGCCTAGCTAGTAAACTGACTCCTCCTGCCTTCTGATTCTACACTATGCTCTGCATGCACATGTTACCACCCTGCACGGCAGTGTATAAGAAAAGCCTCTGAAATTTATTTTCTCCAAAGATCAATGTGATGTCCTTGTGTGAAACGTCGTCAAACAACAATCCACAGCATTTCAAACACACCGCCAACAGCAGAAGTTAGACGGTTGTGTAAAAGCACACATGATTCTGATAGCCTGCTTCCTGCTGAAAAACCACATGCTGCATTGAATGACAAGCACACTAAAGATATACAAAGATCAGTGTTTCACCTCCTGTGTGAAATGAAACATTGTTTTATGGTGTTGAAAATGAAGCTCAGGAGATGTGCAATATACTGTATAGAGGGTATGCACAATTGCACATGCATAAAGTGAATGGCAAATCGAGTGGAAAATCTAGTTTATCGTTGTTTAATGCAATCATATATGACTTGTACGTTTGGATCTATGGGCTGTCAAGGCCAGAAAGTCGTTTTTTGCCACTCAGTAGGCGTTCCCACATAACTTCTGGGTATGATGATGATGTCATGCGCATACACTCTATTGTATGCACTATTCACCCCCCTCCCCCCATTCATTTCTACATCAATAATGGACCACAGTGCAGTGACACTGCGTTTTGCATAGTTGAATATTCAGCGTTTGACATAATAATTAGACACTCAGTGTGGCACATTCATCATGTTAGCTCAACCTCACTAATGTGAAAAATACATTTCATCTAATATGAACATAAATATTGTCTCTGCTTCGTTGTAACATATTGTGTGTCTTTGAGGATGCATGCAGTCTTCCTGTCCTATAATATATGCACTTTGTTTCCACCAGTGGAAACCAAATAACTGTGACCACAGAAGTTGAGAACAGAAGGTTTTGGGTGTAACTTGGTTGAACTTGAAAGGTGTTAACAGCATCAACAGTTACAGTATGATCAGAAGACTAGGCCTATTTGTAAATGTAGACCCATGACAATGTAAGGTTGATGATATGTGTGCATCACTCTTACAAGAAATACAAATACAAATGGCCTTGGAACTCACTTATCACTATATGAATGAATGCATGTTTCCTGTTTCAACTTTTAGATGATGGAAGGGGGAGTGGCAGGTGGTCTGGTAATCAGAAGGTCACTGGTTTGCCTCCCAGCCCGCCCATGTCTATGTGTTGAAGTGTTAATGAGCAAAACACTGAACCCTTCATCATGACCATCTGAGCCAATATCCGCTGGGTGAAGCTGAACTGATTTTCCCCAGTGGTATTAACAAAGGTCTCACCTAATTACAAAGTGGTGCTCTGTTGAGTGCCAATTAAGCTCCAAAAGAGATTTGTCCCAATAATAATAGATCTGGCACAGTAATGTCAAACTTTGTATCTCTCCCTCTCTCTGCCTATCTGTGTCTGGTGCACATACACAACATACATGTGCATGCATGTCATAGGTGTGTGAGGTACGTTTTCACGTTATGTTGTTAATCAGATGTGGGCTTTAACTGTACACACACACACACACACACACACACACACACACACACACACACACACACACACACACACACACACACACACACACACACACACACACAAACACGCACCAATGCAAAGATGCAGTTGCTGGTGCCACACCTCTTAAGATGTTGTCTACATCCCTAAACAAAGAAATGCACTGATTGATTGAATACTTTACTGGATACTTTATTAGCAGTTTGCAAAGAAAGCACAGGAAAGTACAAATCAATACAAGGTCTGTTAAGATGATTTTAAACACAAGGAAGCCTATGTCATGTTTCCATTGGGGTCCTTTGTACTCAATTCATCGAAACAATGACAGACAAATATACAATAATATTCAAAACAGCATATTAACAGTTCGTAATCAATAAGAGAAAGAAACGGTTTGGGGGGAGGTTAGGCTTTGAATTTTTTACAGGTGCCAGTTTTTCACGCCATGGAGACTTGAATTCATGGATATTCTTTGTTTTTTGTCACATTCCTAAGCCACAAATTAAATGACCAGCAGTGGTTCCCTATGAAAAAGACTGCTTTGTTCCCTATGGAGACACAAAGAGTCTCCTAAATTAGAAATAAATAAATATTTTTGGGAGTGAACTGTCATCTGGGGATCCCCCCCAAAAAATCATGTGGGGACTCCCTTGGGGCCCCGACCCACAGGTTGAGAACCACTGCATCTGATAGCTGGATCAACAACATTATGTCCGAGCTCTGTCTGGGGCCTCCTGCATCTCTTCTCCTTTGGATGGAAACTCAGCGCATCATAAGTTTGGTGACGCGGGCTTAGCGCAGAGTAATTCAAATCTGACGTGTTCTGTAGAAAAGAGTATGTGAGCACAATCACACATTTCAAATACTGTAATATGGTGGTTTCACTTGGTTTGTTTACCATCAAAGCAAAGGTTGAGTCTACATTTAGTTTGATTGTTTTGATAAGACGTCTTCAGATGTATTTTGTTTTGATAAAGAAATAATCTTAAAAAGTCACTCACTGTGTTGCTTTGTGGGTGCAGTCGATCATTAGTGGCTAGATCAAGCTTCCTGCATCTCTTCTCCTTTGGATGGAAACTCAGCGCATCATAAGTCTGGTGACGTGGGGTTAGCGCTGCATAATTCGGATCTGACCTGTCCAGGTTCTGTAGAAAAGAGTGTTTGAGCACAATCACACATTTCACATACTGTAAATGGTAAATGGAGCATTTGTATAGCGCCTTTATCCAAGGCACTTTACGTAGATTGTGCATTGCATTCACCCATTCACACACAAATTCATACACCGATGTCGGAGGAAATCATGCAAGGCACCAACCAACTCACTGAAAGCAACTAAATAATGTAATATGGTCGTTTGTTTACCATCTAAGCAAACGTTTAGTCTGCATTTAGTTTGATTGTTTTGATAAGACTTCAGATGTACTGTAGGCCTATAAGATTTGATTAAGAAATATTTTTTAAATGTCACTCACCTTGTTGCTTTGCGGGTGCAATTGATCATTAATGGCTAGAGAGAGATTAGAGTGAAGTAAAATATCCAAAATACAATGCTTTGTCAATATTAGGATATCTACAGTAAATCGAGTAACATTTTGTACAAAATATGGTGTTGGCATAACATTGTTGCAATACTGTGAAGAGGATACACAACTAATAATATACTATATCGACACTGTCGGGTGGAAACCTCATATGTCCAAAACTTTTCAGGATTCAGATTCATTGTCGGCCATAATGTAATTTACCCACAAAAGTTGTTTCATATATTTTGACCGAGAAATTAACAAATCTACAGGCTCACAACATTTCACATCACAATTACTGTTGGTTATTTTTGCCACTTATGCGCAACACTTTATAGACACTTTATGTATATATAATATTTATGGAGTATAAAATAGGGCATTCATTCATGAAAGAAACATAAAAACATAAATAAGTATAAGGCTTCGGCCCTACAGTGATGATATACAGTATAATAACATAATACATTTTGGGATAATCTATTATAACCCAACCCAGTGCATACAGTAAGCTGCTCTGGGAGCGAGCTTGTCTTGAAACATTAAGATGCAACGTATTGGTTTATAGAAATGTACAATTATAATGTTTCTTCTCTGGTGATCGCTTTGAGAAAATAGCATTTGATGACTATGGCTTTGACAAGCTACTGCAAGATGGGATCATAACAATCATCTGAAGACATTAAAAATAATACCTCTGTGATATTTCCTCCATGACTTGCAAAGTGTCCATGCAAGCAGAAGAGTGGACATCCCCAGAAGTATATTTGAAACCACCAACACAATGAACGTGATATTCACATGATCTGCAGATTCATCTCCTGAAATTAGGGCAAATTAATTTAATAGTCCACATGCACCAGTTCAGTTGAGAACACGAAACATTGTCTCTACCAACACTCAAAGTGAAAGGCATGCAGTAGTAAGCTCTAAAAAGTAAACTATGGAAACATTTATTGAACGTTATCAACTGTATCATCGCTATCCGGCTGAAACCAGCTAACTAAAGATTTCAGGTTATAAACCTTTTTCTTTCTTTCTTTTTCATAAATCGGTGCTATTGAACACTATGTGTTGGTTAAAAATGTGAACCAATGAAAAGTAATAAAAGTGCTACGGCCAAAACATCCTAACTCCACTTGAGATGGATGTTTTTACGTTTGAACCAATGATTATTCTTTTTATTTTTAAATTATTCCTGAAAAATGAACATTTTGGAGTTAGCTGGTTTTGGTCAGACAGCAGATAATATACTATATAATTACGTTGGATATCCAGTATTGATCCATTTCCGAAGAACATCTCCCCACAAAGGGTCACACCACAAATGTAAGCTCCAGCATCAGCAACGGTGATATTCCTCATGGTGAGTTTGTAGACACAGCTATATGAAGACTTCCCAGTTCCAGGAGTCTTCTGGCAGGCCTCAGGTTTACTCCCATGGGTGTAGTGAAGTCCAGGTTTAGATTCCCTGGAGCTTCTGAACCAGTAGACACCGTGTTGTCCACCACAGGTCTCAGTGAGGACGGTGCAGTCCAGAGTAACAGAGTCTCCTGGTTGCACTGATACAGACACTGGCAGTTGGAGAACAGAGTTCTTGCCCAGCTCCATACCTTTGAAAGTTAATATTATATACATCATCATTACTGACTGACCATTCTAATCTTATCAAATGATAGTAATTAAATATGTATTAAAAGTTAATGTATTAAAATAAATACCTTGTATCATGAGGAAGGTTCCTGCTCCAAAATCAATACCCCAACTATTAATTACTCCACAAAAATATGTGCCAGTGTCCTCTGGTCTTATATTTGTAATGTTAATGTGACCTCTATCTTTGTCTGTCTCGATAGAAACATGCCCCTCATTGTCAAAAGAGTAAATCGCTCCAAAATCTCTTTTTATCACAAACTGTAAACCCTTCGTTGCTGTCAATTTGTACCAAACGATTTTTGATTCCCCGTCTGGTATGTAACACTCTAGTGTAACATCATGACCCAGCTGTACTGCTTGAAATGGAACCGGCTGGGAGATGTTCATTTGAGCAACACCTGGAACGAAAGTGCAAAAGCATATTTAAAAACATACAGTATATGGAGTTTGTAACTAACGTTATGTTGGTCAGTTTTCCTCCGAAATGTTAGAATTGCATATAAAATAGACACAAGACAAGCAACTCATAAGTCTCTTAATTAAATACAGTATTAGACATGAATTTAAAAACATCCAAATGTAGTTTTTATAATTATACATACTGCTGTACATGGTATATTATGCATGCAACCTGTAGTTGTGAATACTCACATGAGTTAATAATTAGGAGAAAAATTCCATAGTATTCCATCTTTGTCCTTGGTTTGGTTATATTTGCATCTGTGCGCTAGATTATGACTGCAGGTACAGCAGATGCATTTTTGTTATGAATTCCTGTCAGCTCTACCCTTTACTTCATTGGCTCACCGGAATTATCCTGCACGACATTTGATTGGCTGCTCAGAACGGTATAGAGAGTATGCACATGTGTCACTTTTCCACAGATACACGCCCCACTCAGGCTAGAGCAAGTGGCAAAACATTGAGCAGCATGGAGTTTGGAAGCGCTCGTTGGAAATCACTCAATGGTCCTGCGTACCAACTTTTTCGAAATTGCGTAATGCAGGAGGCTGTGGGACGTTGCGTACTTGAAAACAAGCACTTCCAAACTCCAACACGAAAAAGAATCACCTGCACGGAATCTATTGACAGAAAGTAGCTCATAAATGTTTATGAAACAAAAACTTGCAGATAGAAAGAGGATGTCCCAAGCTTTCCGTACAGTTGATGAGTTTAATGCATGTTTAATACATTTGCTGTTTGGATATATGGGCTGTCAAGGCCAACACCTACAGTACTGCCCTCAGTAGGTGTTCCAGCATAACTTCTGGGTACGATGAAGTCAGCACATAGCCTCTGTACTCTGAATATACTGTATCTGTTACAGTCAGGCTGAAACATCTTCCCGGGGGATTTGTCGTGGGGGTGACACCGTTGAGAGTATCCCTGCTTCATTAGTGTGGTTGCAACCAGACTATAGTACTTGTTTCACATTTGTTGCCTCAAGGTCGTCCCAGGGGGACAGGTTATTTATAATTAAAGTTACGTGTGAAAGCACAGATGAGTCTGAAAGCCTGCTTCCTGCTGAGAAACAACATGCTGCATCGAATGGTATACAAGCACACTAAAGATCAATGTTTCACCTCCAGTGTGAGTTTTTTACTTTGAAAATTAAAGGAGCTATAAAAAAATATTTTATAAAAAGAATTAAGCTTCATATGTGTTTCTTTTCAAAAATGACCACAAACAGCGTTAAATAATGATAAAATAATCATTTTGGCCGTTGTCAGGCTGACTTTGTTTACATCCCTCGTCAAATGAAGCTTAATAATATTTTTGAAACATTATTTTGAATTTAGCATCCGTTGTTCAAGAAAAAGTTGACTATAGCTCCTTTAAGCTCAGGAGATGTGCAATATATTGTGTGCACTATCACCCCCCCCCCCCCCCTCATTAATTTCTACATCAATAATGGTCCACAGTGCAGTAATACTGCGTTTTGCATGGTTGAATCAGCATCTGACATAATAATTAGAACTTAATCAGCTTCTGACCAGTATAGCCATATATGGCTATACGAGGTCTAAAGACTCACCTCTTCAGACTCCACTAGGCCATAGCACTTATACTGTAGCACTTGCCTACCCACAATGACCATACATAATTTAGATTTTTTTTATTTTTTTTATCCAGGTTTTACTGGTCTACCTATGTTTTTCTTAGATTACTATTTCTATGTCCAAATCTCTCTGGATTAAGAGCATCTGCTAAATCCCTAAATTGTCAATTGTAATTGTACAAATGGATGTCTCACTCAGTGTGGCACATTCACCATGATAACTCTACCTCACCAATGTGACAAACACATTTCATTGTATTGTCTCTGCTTCGTCTTTGAGCATGCATGCATGTCTTCCTGTCCTCTATATGCGCCTTCGTTTCCACCAATGGAAACCAAACAACTGTGACCACACAGTGAGAACAGAAGGGTTTGGTGTAACATGGTTGAGCTTAAAAGGTGTTAAAAGCATCAATATTTATGATCAGAAGACTATTTGTAGATGTAGACCAATAATAATGATTGCGACCGAAGGTCGCATATACTCTGAAGAACCGTGTCACTTGAGTGTCCTTCCGTATCCTTGTGACCGTCCGTATCCTCTGTGATGTCAGTGTGATGTCAGCGAGTTGTGACATCACTTCCTGTACAGGGCGGCTACACGAAATGTGGATAACACTATATATGGAGATAGTCCAGTCCATCATGTCATATGGGACTAACGTCATAGAAAGTAGCCATTGTTAGGCCGGAGTCATTGGCTGTCTAAACATGGAGATGTGGATAACACTATATATGGAGATAGTCTAGTCCAATATGTCATATGGGACTACCGTCATAGACAGTAGCCATTGTTAATCCGGAGTCAATGGCTGACTGTCTGTACAGGAAGTGATGTCACATGACATACTTTTTATGCCCATATATGAGTCCTAACATGGAGATGTGGATAACACTATATATGGAGATAGTCTAGTCCAATATGTCATATGGAACTACCGTCATAGACAGTAGCTATTGTTAGGTCGGAGTCAATGGCTGTCTGTCTGACTGTCTGTACAGGAAGTGATGTCACATGACATACTTTTTATGCCCATATATGAGTCCTTCTGTACCACATCTCCATGTTTAGGCAAACTCCACACAGAAAGGCCCTATCGCCAACCCAACCTAGGGTGTGAGCGATAGGGCCTTTCTGTGTGAAGTTTGCATGTTCTCCCCGTGTCTCCTAGGGTTGATACCCTCACAAAAACATGAACAAACTCCCCCCAGAATGACAACAACTAGAATCGTCAGAGAAACGCTGTGGTTGGCCAGATGGTCAAGAATTGGCGCGACCTCGAGGTCATTTGGACCTATACATGGAGAAATGGAGCAAACCTGTTTGGCCTAAACATGGAGATGTGGTACAGAATGACTCATATATGGGCATAAAAAGTATGTCATGTGACATCACTTCCTGTACAGACAGTCAGACAGACAGCCATTGACTCTGGCCTAACAATGGCTACTGTCTATGACGGTAGTCCCATATGACATGATGGACTGGACTATCTTCATATATAGTGTTCTACACATCTCCATGTTTAGGCCCTATCGCTCACACCCTAGGTGGGGTTGGCGATAGGGCCTTTCTGTGTGGAGTTTGCATGTTCTCCCCGTGTCTCCTAGGGTTGATACCCTCACATGTTCTCCCCGTGTCTCCTAGGGTTGATACCCTCACAAAAACATGAACAAACTCCCCCAGAATGATAATAACTAGAATCGTCAGAGAAACGCTGTGGTTGGCCAGATAGTCAAGAATTGGTGCGACCTCGCCCTTTAGGGCGAGGTCGCATGTCACCCTGAGGTCGCATTCCACCCTCAGGTGTCTTACTAGTATTGATAAGTGTGCGCGCGTGCCGATTTTTGGGGTGGTCTTTTTGTGGAGGTCCCTTCCATTTCACACCAGAAATGTAGTACAGGAAACTTAGCATGCTTTCTGTCCGTCTCAAATAAAGTTGTTTGCAGCTGCAAGGTTAACAGGGTGAGGGCACTTGACATCTCTGCATCAGGTGAAACTAAAACTGACTGATGGCAGCCAGCTCATTTAAATTCTAATTGCGACTGAAGGTCGCATATACTCTGAAGAACCGTGTTTGAGTGACCTTCCGTATCCTCGTGACCGTCCGTATCCTCTGTGATGTCAGTGTGATGTCAGCGAGTTGTGACATCACTTCCTGTACAGGGCGGCTACACGAAATGTGGATAACACTATATATGGAGATAGTCCAGTCCATCATGTCATATGGGACTACCGTCATAGAAAGTAGCCATTGTTAGGCCGGAGTCATTGGCTGTCTAAACATGGAGATGTGGATTACACTATATATGGAGATAGTCTAGTCCAATATGTCATATGGGACTACCGTCATAGACAGTAGCCATTGTTAATCCGGAGTCAATTGCTGACTGTCTGTACAGGAAGTGATGTCACATGACATACTTTTTATGCCCATATATGAGTCCTAACATGGAGATGTGGATAACACTATATATGGAGATAGTCTAGTCCAATATGTCATAATGGAACTACCGTCATAGACAGTAGCCATTATTAGGTCGGAGTCAATAAAGTTCATTGCCGCGTGAACATGGAGCAGTATCCCCAGCCACCCATGTCCATGCCCACATGCTCCCATGTTCCAGGGGAGACTGCCGACGAACGTGATGTCACATGACATACTTTTTATGCCCATATATGAGTCCTAACATGGAGATGTGGATAACACTATTATGGAGATGTGACTACAAAGACTGATGTACGTGGTTTTCAGAGTGGAAAGGGAAGATTATTTAATTTTACCATTGCCGATGAAAGTGGAAAGAAGATCCAGATCACTGCGTTCAACACGGAGGCTGACTCTTTCTTCCCTCTAGTGGAGCAGGACAATACATACCGTATCTCCAATGCAACTCTCAAGAAATCGAACGCAATCTATGCCAGCGTGAACGAGTACGAGATTATACTGACCCGTAACAGCAATGTCGTGCTCTGTGTTAGCAGCACAAAGATCAATACCTTCGTACCCATCAGTGAGATAGAGAAAAAAGACCCAAACAGCCTTATTGACGTGATTGGAATTTGCAAGAGTGTTGAACCAGTGTCAGAAAAGAAAACTAAAGAGGGCGTCAAGATCTGCAAGAGAGACTTCCAGTTAATGGACGACAGTGGTAAAGAGATAACATTCACCCTGTGGGAAGATAAAGCAAGGAAGTTTGATGGGACAAGTCAAGCCATTGTCGCAGTGAGATCAGCAAAGGTGTCAGATTTTGGAGGCCGATCTCTGAGTATGTCATACAACTCAACTATCATGGTCAATCCAGATATAACAGAAGCGACTAGGCTTAAAAAATGGTACAAAAAACAAGGAAAAGTCTTCATCACTGAATCCCTGACAAATTCACAGAATGTCGTGATCAACTGGAAATCCCTGAGCGAGATGAAAAATGCACCAGAAGAAGAGGGAGAATGGGAGAAATACTATGAAGTAACAGCAAAGGTTGCTGACATTGAACAGGACATATATGAAGCGTGTACCACTGACAGATGCAACAGGAAACTTAGAGACCTGGAAAAGGGATCCTACTATTGTCCCAAATGCGAAAAGACCTCTCCAAACGTTAAATACAGACTTCGGCTGAAGGTAAAAATTGAAGAATCTGGAGATGTTCAATGGGTGACATGCTTCCACGAAACAGCTGAGGTACTGCTGGGTCACAACATGACCCAGGAATCACTGAAAAATTTCAAAGAGAATGACAAAATTGCATTTGAAGACATATTGAATAAAGTAATCTCAACAAGTCATGTCTTCATAATCAAAGTCAAGGTGACAACATACCAAAATGAGAAACAAATGAACCACACAGTACTGAGAATGAACTGCTGCTCTGGAACACAGGGTAGTGTTCCAAACATCTAGGCTGATAATCCAGCTTTTGCAGCGTCACAGGTTCAAGTCCTGACTTGCGACCTCAAGTCCCCATCTTTTCCTGTACGGGGCGGCTACACAAGACTAAGAAATACAAAAAAAAGAGAAGGATACACAAGACTAAGAAAGACAAAAAAAGAGAAGAATAAAAAAGAAAAAAAGAAAGGAGGATAAAGATACCAAAAGGAGAGAGAAGAAAGGGTGGATGAGGTACAATGTGCAGTATCCTCCTCTGATCTGATACGGGCGACTGGACTTAGATCACCTATGAAAGGATGTCCATGAAAGAATGTCCATCCACCTGGAGAAAAGAAAATGTAACAAGGAGGTGGCAACGGGGCGGCCAGATAAAGTTATTAGGCCTGGATCCAACTTTAAGTCGACGCACATGATTCCAGAAGTGTATGTGTCCTTCTGTACCACGCAAACTCCACACAGAAAGGCCCTATCGCTCACACCCTAGGTTCGGTTGTCGATAGGGCCTTTCTGTGTGGAGTTTGCATGTTCTCCCCGTGTCTCCTAGGGTTGATACCCTCACAAAAACATGAACAAACTCCCCCCAGAATGACAACAACTAGAATCGTCAGAGAAACGCTGTGGTTGGCCAGATTGTCAAGAATTGGCGCGACCTCGCCCTTTAGGGACGAATGCAGTGCTATTGAACACTACATGTTGGTTAAAAATGTGAACCAATGAAAAGTAATAAAAAGCGCTATGGCCAAAACCTCCTAACTCCACTTGAACTGGATGTTTTTACTTTGAACCAATGATTATTCTTTTTATTTTTTATTTATTCCTGAAAAATGAACATTTTGGAGTTGGTTTTGGTCAGACAGCAGATAATATACTATATAATTACGTTGGATATCCAGCATTGTTCCATTTCCAAAGAACGTCTCCCCACAGAGGGTCACACCACAAATGTAAGCTCCAGCATCAGCAACAGTGATATTCCTCATGGTGAGTTTGTAGACACAGCTATATGAAGACTTCCCAGTTCCAGGAGTCTTCTGGCAGGCTTCAGGTTTACTCCCATGGGTGTAGATAAGTCCAGGTTGAGATTCTCTGGAGCTTCTGAACCAGTAGACACCGTGTTGTCCACCACAGGTCTCAGTGAGGACGGTACAGTTCAGAGTCACAGAGTCTCCTGGCTGCACTGATACAGACACTGGCAGTTGGAGAACAGAGTTCTTTCCCAGCTCCACACCTTTAATATTAAATATGTCATCATTACTGACCATTCTAATCTGATCAAATAACAGTAATTAAAACGTATTAAAAGTTAATACAGGACAATAAATACCTTGTACCATGAGGAAGGTTGCTGGTCCAAACTCAGTACTGTATTGCATATAACTTGCTCCACACAAATATGTGCCAGTGTCCTCTGGTCTTATATTTGTGATGTTAATGTGACCTATAACTTTGTCTGTCTCAATAGAAACATGCCCCTTATTGTCACAATAGTAAATCTCTTTAAAATCTATTTTTATCACACACTGTAAACCCTTTGCTGCTGTCAATTTGTACCATACGATGTAACGTTCACTGCCTGAGAAGTAACACTCTAGTGTAACATTATGACCCAGCTGTACTGCTTGAAATTGAACCGGCTGGGAGATGTTCAGTTGAGCAACACCTGGAACAAAAGTGCAACAGCATAGATTAAAAACATATATAAGGAGTTTGTAGCTAACATTATTTTGGTCAGTTTTCCTCAGAAATGTTAGAATTGCATATAAAACAGACAAAATACAAGCGACTCATAACTCTTAAATATTAGGCATGAATTTAAAAGGATCCAAATGTAGTTTTTATAATTATACATACTGCGGTATATGGTATATTACGGATGCAACCTGTTGTTGTGAATACCCACATGAATTAAAAAGTAGGAAAAAAATCGAACCTCTGTTCGAAGTGGAGCTGTGTGTGTGTGTGTGTGTGTGTGTGTGTGTGTGTGTGTGTGTGTGTGTGTGTGTGTGTGTGTGTGTGTGTGTATTGCAGTTGATGCTCAGGGCAGGCTAGACTCAACAGCACCTCTCTGGTCACCCAGGATCATGTGTACCGATTTTTGTGACATTTGAAGAAAATATGTAGGAAAAGGTGCAAAAAGTGTGTTTTGGAGAAAATTCAAGATGGCGGAAAATCTATCCTGGCGCAAATGGGCGTGGCCTATATGGTGAGATGCGTCTTGACCCAAGGAAAAACCCAAGGGAAAAAAGAATTTTAATTTTCCGATCTACGGTTCAAGAGTTACGGGGCAAAACGTAAAGTGGGCCGTTATAGCGCCACCATGAAGCCGAGTGATGTAATTATTTTTCGATTCATTCTTAAAATCATTATGAATCTCCTCTCCGAGGTTTGAAACTGTAGCTCCTATGGTTTACGAGAGAAAAATACTTGAAAGTGATTTCTTGCATTGTCCCATTATAAGTCAATGGGGACAATTAAGCGTCGTTTTTTGCCGATTACGTCGGCATGGTAAGGCGGATCGGAACGAAAGGTAATAGAACACCATTCCCGGCCGAGCCGCACATTTTGATGTATATATTGCGCGAGTGGCGTAAATGGTGCGGCACTAGTTACGCGCCGAAGTTTAGGCTACACGGACGGACGGACGGAGACAGACAGACCCACACACACGGCCACGTATAGGGAGCTTGTGTTCCACACAGCTCCAAAAAGTGCAAAGTATTCCATCCTTGTCCTTGGTTCGGTTATTTGCTTCTATGCGCTTGATTATGACTGCAGATACAGTAGATGCAACTTTTATACCCTTTTCCTGATTGGCTCATCGGAATTATCCTGCAAGACATTTGATTGGCTGCTCAGAACAGTATAGAGTATGCACATGCGTCACCACCGAGAGACGCCCCACTCAGCTAGACCGAGTGGCAAAACCTTGAGCAGCATGGGTGAGTTCGAAAGCGCTCGTTGGAAATCACTCAACAGTCCTGCGTACCAACCTTTTAGTGTTTGGTAGTATATGGGCTGTCAAGGCCAGAAAGTATTTTTTTGCCACAAGGCGTTCCCGCATAACTTAAGGGTACGATGATCTCACGTGCGTAGCCTCTATACTCTGAATATACTTTATCTGTTACAGTACTAGTAACATTTATAGGGTATACTGAGCAATGTGAATCATACAATATGCATTTCAAGTGTTTGACAGTTAGCGTAGTCTTAAGCACGCTCCCATTGAAACATCTTCCCCGGGTGGATTTGTTGTGGGGGTGACACCGTTCGAGAGTAACCCTGCTTCATGTCACATTTGTTGCCCCAAGGTCGTCCCAGGGGGAGAGGCAATTTATAATTAAAATTGCCTTGCCTTGTTGTCTTATATATAGTGGACATGTAGACAACACAACCAGAAAACAAGACTCTAAAACAAATGTAGAAGAGGATTATTTTGATGGAGTCATGGCTAAAAGTGTATTTGTATTTCACAAGTTTGAACACATACCCCCAAAATGTAATCAGGTAATCTGGAAGCACTGCCCACCTTTTTCGAGAAAGTCCATGGCAATCTGTGTTGGTGTTTCCTTTAAAATTGCCACTGCGGCTCATGCCTAGGAGTAAATTCAGCAACAAAGATTGGATGCACTGTGCTGTTATTTCCCTACAGTCTGTGATGATGGACAGGAACTGTGCTTTACCCCTGTGTCAACCAAGCACCTCAGCTGGATTCAATCACAACCAGTCACATGATGGCTTTTTACAACAGTTAAGAGAGGTGCACTATGCTCTGCACAGCAGTGTAGGCCTAGAGGAAAAGCCTCGGAAATGTATATTCTCCAAAGATCTGTCTGATGTATTTGTGTCGTCAAACAACAAATCCACAGCACTTCAAACACACCGCCAACAGCAGAAGTTAGACGGTTAAGTGTAAGTGAAAGCACACATGATTCTGATTCTGCTTCCTGCTGAAAAACCACATGCTGCCTTGAATGACGTACAAGCACACTAAAGATATAGGCCTACAAAGATCAAATTTTCACCTCCTGTGTAAGGTGAAACATTGTTTTATGGTGTTGAAAACTAAGCTCAAGAGAAGTGCAATATACTGCATTGTGTGAGCTAACCCCCCCCCCCCCCCCCCAATTAATTTCAATAATGGACCACAGTGCAGTAACACCGCGTTTTGCATTGTTATATATTCAGCATTTGACATAATAATTAGAAACTCAGACAAATGGATGTCTCATGATAACTCAAACTCACTAATGTGAAAATCACATTTCATCTGATCTAATATGAACATCTATGCTTTGCTCTTACATATTGTGTCTTTGAGGATGCATGTAGTCTTCCTGTCCTCTATAAGCCTTAGTTTCCACCAATGGAAACTGAATAACTGTGACCACACAGTGAGAACAGAAGGTTTTGGTCGTAACTTGGTTGAGTTTGAAAGGTGTAAACAGCGTCAACATTTATGATCAGAAGATTATTTGTAGATGTAGACCCATGACAATGTAAGGTTGATGATATACATCATTCTTACAAGAAATAAAAATCCAAATGGCCTTGGAATTCACTTACAACTACTATGAAATAATTCATGTTTCCTGTTTCAACTTTTAGATGATGGAAGGGGGGGGGGGGGGCAGTGGCAGTATAGCTTAATGGGTAGAGAGGCTGTCTGGTAATCAGAATGTTTGCCCCCCAGCCCACCCATGTCTACGTGCAACCCCTCATCATCACCGTCTGAGCAGACATCTGCTGGGTGAAGCTGAATTGATTTTACCCAGTGGTATTAACAAAGGTCTCACCTAATTACAACGTGGTGCTCTGTGGAGTGCCAATTAAGCTCCAAAAGAGATTTGTCCCAATAAAAATGGATATACTATCTGGCGTGGTAACGTCAAACTTGTCTATCTCTCTCTCTCTCTGTCTCTCTGTGTCTGGTGCACATACAAGTACACATGCATGCATGTCATAGGTTGTGATAACACACCTAATAACATTTACTGCAATGTCTGAGGAGTCGAACAAAAATGTTTTATACCTGTACACCAGATGTAACAATCTATACTATAGTTTTGCGAATGTCTGAGTGAGTGAGTGAGTGAGTGAGTGAGTGAGTGAGTGAGTGTCTGTCTGTCTGTCTGTCTGTCTGTCTGTCTGTCTGTCTGTCTGTCTGTCTGTCTGTCTGTCTGTCTGTCTGTCTGTCTGTCTGTCTGTCTGAAACAGCGTTTCTCCTCAGTGGCTGGAGCAATTGATCTGAAATCGCATCACCATTAGCATATGAACACACCTAACATAACTGTGAAGCCCATTTGTCACTTTCACAAATCGTATGCTGTATATTAGCATTTTTATGGTGCACAGCCTGTTCAGCTCAGCCTGTTGTCAGGGTTACGGTCCGTTCCTCCAGGACATGGGATCCCATAGCCCCACACACACCTCTCTCACAGTTAGGAATGTTGCAGTTAAGAGTCTCTCTCTCTCTCTCTCTCTCTCTCTCTCTCTCTCTCTCTCTCTCTCTCTCTGCATTCATGGGTCATGCATGCACCGGGTCATCTTCCAACGGGTATGGAAAAAACTATGTGGAGACAGTAAGTGCATACATCCCCATACTTCTATTCACCTAATTTTGCTGTTAAATTATTTGTATCCATCATAAATATACACTCCTCCATGGGCTGCTCCTTACATTATGATGCTCCCACATATTCTCACGCATGCACCAGTTACAGTAACTTGGAGCACATATCTTTGAACGGGTAAGGTCTAGTACATTTAAATTTGAAAATAAAAGAGAAATCAAATGTTTTGTGTAGCCATTTATTAATTACTGAATTATTGCATGCATTGCTTAAAATTACAAATTAATTAAGGATTATGTTCTAAGGTGAAGCTATAATTAAATGAAAAACATTAATGGAGGGATATTTCAGTTTCAAGTAAAATAAACATAAATAATGGAAAAATCATGTGAAATTAAAGTGAAATGCCCCTTTAATTTATCATAGTCGTTTATAGGAAAGGTTTTCGAGAAATGTATGGGTGTTGGGCTCCACAAAGTAGATAGTGGACAGCAGATAGCAGTGCTATTGGTTAACTCTAACTCCAGCATACACTGTGTCATCCATGTTGTCCCTCTGTGGTCTTGGTCGTCTCTTCTTCTTCTTCTTGAGACTCAGAGCAGCGTAATGGAGGTTGTCTTCATTCTTTGAATTGTATTAAAAAGAAAGAAGAAAATCTGAATTACAGTAACAAGACCCTAGTGTGGACTCTGTGGCAGTTATGAAAACATTAGGATAAATCAGATCAAATAAAGAAAGAAAACGTACCATCATATCTGTAGGAGACACTGCTGGGGAACCAAGTGCATGTCCTAAAAACAAACATACACATTGAGTATCATCCTTTTATTGATTGTTGAGTGTCTCTATCCAGTTGAAGGCAGATTCATCGAGTGCAACAACAAATCAAATACCGGGTAATAATTTGTTCATCACCCATATCTTTATAAATACACAAATAAAATGAGGATACAGCCTGGTCGCTGGAGAAAATTGTTGTTACTGTTCATTTCTGCAAATTAAAACAATAATAATAATCTAAAAACATTTAACAAACATTGAAAAGATTTTCAATCCCCCCCCCCCCCCCCCCCCCCCAATTGCGAGGTAACGTTTGCAAATGCAGACTATGTGGACTAAATCCCAGATTTCTTTACGTGAAGAACATTAGAAAATTATTTTTCACTATTCTGTCCTGGTATATACTGTGATGAATATGGATGAACGCATTGACGCAGTGATGGACACACAAATTCAGGTGTGGAAGGAGAGCGCAGACTCTGTGATTGACTATTGGGTTCAGGTGTGAGCAAGTGCGGGGAAGACGCCGACATGATAAAACTGTCAGTGTGACAGTGGCACGGGATCGGAGCACACGTCTGTGGTGAGGCACTCTGGGGAACGGGAGGGAGCCGTTCGCTGGATTGTAGTTCCTGCCGACGGTGAAGACAGGCAGTCAGGGGGAGCTAGTTGTATAGCAGGAGGGGAGACTGCATGCATGGTCTCCTGTAGGTATCACAGGGCTGGGTATTTAGCAGAGTGTTTTCCGCCTTGCTCCGCCGACCTGCGGTGAATGCTGACAAGAGAGCCAGAGTATGGTCAGCGCGGCACGCCGTCCAGCAAACATTCCCCGGGGGTTGGACGACGTCACAGCACAGACCCCGGGGGGTCGCGCCGACAGGGCGAGTTAAGTACTGGACTGGTGCAATGTTAACATGGTGTTAGAAACGTGTAGTGTTTTCATATATGCCATGCCTTTATAGGAGGAGTTTAGGTATGGAGAATGATTTAATTGTTGCATATGCTGTATGAAATTAGTTTGACACTGTTCTCATGTTTTTATTATTCTGTAGCCACTTGAGTATTATTATCTTTAATAAATATCGCTCTTTTATTATAACTGTACATGCCTTGTCTGTGGTGCTTTCAGGTTCTGACATAGCTACAGTTTTGTAGCAAATAGAGGAAAACCCACATATATTACACTGGTGGCAGCGGTGGGATATAACTTAAAATGTCGGAATCTGAAAATGACACAGTGCAACCCCAGCCAAATATGGTTTCCCCACCTGATGTGCAAATAGTTCAACAGCCAATTTTTATGCCAGAAATGTTTAATGGTTTAGGGCGGGAATGGGCTGATTGGGCTGAGCAATTTGAGATTGCAGCTGATGTAAATAATTGGAATGAAAACCTGAGACTTAAGTTCATGAGTCTGCTTTTGTCAGGTCGAGCTCGTGAGGTGTATAGTGGGTTATCTACAACAGCTAAAGCTAACTATGTCTTGCTAAAGGATGCAATGGGGAGATGTTTAGGTCCTTGTGATAGTGATGACTGGAACAGAGCTAGCTTTTCTTCACGAATGAGGTTGCCAAATGAGACTGTTAGGGAATTTGGCATTGCACTTCGCCGGTTGGTTACTAAAGCATACCCTACAATAGATCTTAATGTGCAAGATGTGTTGGCTAAAGACCATTTTATTGCTCATGTTGGTAATGGGGATTTGCGTATTGGCCTTCGCAGCGCCAAGCCAGAAACATTAGAGGATGCTATTAACCTTGCTGCCGAACTTGAGCTAATTCGAACTTTAGAGGGTGTGTCATGCCCAATGACTGATGATAAGGTGTGTGGGGTTGTTGAAAAATCCACCAGTAATGAACAGATTGACTCTCTACTTGGGGTAGTGGAAGGCCTAAGGCAGGAGGTCAAATCATTACAATCAACTGTACAGGCGATAGGCCTCCCAAGTGAATCTGTTTCTTCGCACACATCTGTCCCATTCTTAGACTCGGTTCAAAACCCTATTCCTCCAAATAAACAAGATGCCGAACTAGGCAAAGCATGCTGGGAGTGTGGGTGTACGCGTCACATACGGCGTGACTGTCCTTATTTAACAGGGAAATTAGTGGGGACGTGCACTAAAGGCCAAATGCCTGCTCCTCACTCTATGACCACTGTGGACCCTGATGGGTTAAAGGGCAATTCTGGATACCTTAAAGCTAAAATAGGTGGCCATGACTGTTTTGTACTGGTCGATACTGGAGCCTCTCGGTCCGTTATTCCTAAACAACTGTGGTTGTCTGTTACTAAAGGCAGAGGTGACCTGGCCAATTATATTGGGAAAGCTACTGCAGCTAATGGGGGCGGGATGCATATTTTGGGTTCCTGGCAGACTGTATGTCAATTTGATTCACTTGCACTCGTTGCTGAGTTTTTAGTTGCTGATATCCCCTCCACAGAAGTTTTGCTTGGTTTTGATTTTCTATCAAAGTATGGAGCTGTAGTTGATTTGGGGAAGAAACAATGTCAAATACTGGGCAAACGATTTCCCTTGGTTGATCTTAATCCCTCGTTAGACCCTCAAATAGTCGTTGTCCACACTGATACTGTGGTACCCCCCCGTAGTGAGGCCATCGTTTTGGGTCGGGTCCAGAGTGGGTGGGGGGATTATGCAGAGGGTATGTTGGAACCATCCACCTCCATTTCTAAACAGAGTGACATTTTGGTGGCCAGAGTAGTTTGCAGAGTGCAGCAGGGTAGACTACCAGTGCGAGTTGTTAATGTAACCAATGATGGGCTATCCCTAAAGAGTGGCATGAAAATAGGCACACTATTTACTGACATTGAAGTAGGGGAGGGGACAATAGAGCCGGGGGAGGATGAGGAGGGAGGAACCTTATTGCCACCCTGGACAGTTGACACACTTATGAGCCATTTTGGGGTAGGGGAGAAAGGCCTTGCCCCAGACGAATTGAGAGCAATTAGGCAATCATTTAATAAGTACATGGATGTTTTCAGTCGTGGAGACACTGACTTGGGCAGAACACATTTAACATCACATAAAATTGATACTGGGGATGCGCAACCTATTAAGTTGCATCCTCGACGGGTTCCTCTTCACTTACAGCAGGAAGTAACAAACAATCTGACACAAATGTTGGCTAATGGGACAATCCGTCCTTCTTCTAGTCCATGGGCAGCCCCGGTTGTGCTAGTTAAAAAGAAGGGGGGTGGTCTCCGGTTCTGTGTCGATTATAGGAAACTCAATGAGGTGACAAAAAAAGATGCATATCCCCTCCCTAGAATTGACGATGCCCTAGATAGTCTGTCACATGCTCGTTGGTTTTCCACCTTAGATTTAGCTAGTGGCTATTGGCAGGTGGAAGTAGATCCAGAGGATCGCCATAAAACTGCCTTTGCAACCCGTCAGGGATTGTTTGAATTTAATGTTTTGAGTTTTGGCCTTTGTAATGCACCTAGCACTTTTCAGAGGTTAATGGACCTAATCCTTGCTGATTTACAGTGGACTACATGTTTAGTTTACTTGGACGATATAATTGTGTTTGGCCGTACTTTTAATGAACATCTGACACGTCTTGATGGTGTACTGGGAAAACTCCAGCAGGCCAACCTCAAAGTGAAACCATCCAAGTGTAACTTATTTTCCACAAAAGTCCATTACCTGGGCCATGTCATATCTGCTGAGGGAGTGCAGCCAGATCCAGCTAAAGTTGAGGCAGTTAGGGAGTGGCCTGTCCCTACCAATCAGACTGAGGTTTCCAGTTTTATAGGGCTAGCATCTTATTATAGGAGGTTTGTAAAGGGGTTCGCAGACATTGCTCGCCCATTACATAAGCTGACAGAGCAGGGGAAGCGTTTCCAGTGGAGTGAGGCCTGTCAATGTGCTTTTGATCAGCTTAAAACTAGTTTGATTACTGCCACTGTGTTGGCTTATCCAGACCCTTGTAAACCCTTTATTTTGGATACAGACGCAAGTGATGTGGGGATTGGAGCAGTAATATCCCAGGAGGAGGGAGGGATGGAGAGAGTTGTCGCATATGCCAGTAGGGCCCTTACAAAACCAGAACGTAAATATGCTACTACAAAAAAGGAACTGTTGGCCATGGTGGTTTACACCAAACATTTCAGACACTATTTGCTGGGTAAAGAGTTTGTGTTGCGAACTGACCATAATTCCCTGAGGTGGCTGCATAATTTTCAAGGGTTAGAGGGGCAGTTGGCTCGCTGGCTTGAACAACTGGCCAATTTTCAATACACCATCGTCCATCGGCCAGGCAAGCTTCACAGCAATGCTGACGCCCTCTCTAGGCTGCCAGGCTTCCTTGGGAAGCAGCAGTCTGAACAGGATCCCCCTCAGTTAGTGCTAGGCAAGACTAATCCAAAAGTGCGCGTAGTGCATGAGGTTCCAAATTCTACGCTGTCTAGTGAGATGGATGAGTTGTCGCAGGCACAGATGGCAGACAGTGAGTTGCAGCGAATAATTGCTTGTAAAAAGCTGGCAGCTGACTGTTCAATCCCAGAAGACCCAGACATACAGAAATATGCCCGGGTTTGGGGTCAGCTTCAGGTACAGGGAGGTAGATTAGTCAGGATCCCTCCTGTTCATTCTGATGCTGCATCTCAGGTGCAGGCAGTGTTACCTCAGTCCCTGGTGCCTGAAGTCCTGAAACAGTTGCACAATGTCTCTACTGGGGGCCATTTGGGGGTGCAAAAACTGCAGGGAAAAGTTAAAGACCGTTTTTACTGGCCTGGGTGGTTTGTAGATGTTAAAGCATGGGTCAAAGACTGTGTAGATTGCGCTTCCCGTAAGACGCAAGGAAAACCTTTGTGTGCCCCTTTACAGCCATCAGTGTCATCAAGGCCCTTCGAGCGGGTAGCGCTTGACATTCTTGGTCCTCTTCCAGTGACTCCTGAGAAGAATAGATATATTTTGGTTGTTGGTGACTATTTCTCTAAATGGACAGAGGCTTTCCCATTACCTAATCAAGAAGCTAGTACTGTCGCTAAGGTTTTGACGGAGCAATGGGTCTGTCGGTTCGGGGCACCCCGTAGTTTACATTCTGATCAAGGGCGGAACTTTGAATCAAACCTGTTTAGAGAATTATGCAGCCTTCTTCATATGCACAAAACACGCACCACTCCCTATCGGCCAGAGTCAGATGGGATGATTGAGAGGTTTAATCGTACCCTTTTGGATATGGTATCCCTCTTTGTGGAAGATAATCAGTCTAATTGGGATAAACTTTTACCGTACGTTATGTTGGCATATCGTAGTAGTGTGCATGCTAGCACCCAGTTCACTCCTTATAAGGTATTGTTTGGACAAGAAATGGTTTTGCCAGTGGATGTTATGCTAAACATAAGTAACCAGGAGTCCTTTTCCTCAGTGGACGATTATGTGGCTAGGCTGAGGGACACATTATCTACTGTAGTGGAGGCAGTTAAGAAACATCAGGCCAGGGCCTCAGGGCACCAAAAAGTAGCCTATGATTTTAAGGCTAAATTCCAATATTATTGTGAGGGAGAACTAGTTTGGTTGCGGAATAAGGCTAGGAAGCGTGGAGTGTGTCCCAAACTCCAGAGGAGATATAAAGGTCCCTTTAGAGTGGTGGACCGTGTGACAGAAGTCCTGTACAAGCTAGTACCAGTCGAGGGAGGCTCAGAGACTGTTGTACATTTCAACCGACTCAAACCTTTTACTTCCTCTTTGCCAGTACCATCGGAGGCAGCGGAGGCCCTCAGCAGAAGTGAACAGAGGGATGATCCTATTCAGCCGGGGCAACGCCAGCAGCCAGGGGTTCCGTCTGGTGCCAACTGCGGACACCTTGGTCCACCTAGCCAGGATGTTCCTGCGGAGGCTAGGACACTACCGGCGGGGCAGACTGAGGAAGCAGGATGTCAACCGAGGGCCCCAGTTGCAGCAGCGCGGATGCCACCGGGAAGGCAGAGGGATAGGGATGCTGCTTTGGAGGATTCCCAAAGACAGCAGGGGTTCCCATCAGCAAGATGCACAACCTCTGAAGCGGGCCCTCTCACAGATGCACCTGGGCGCCAGGGGCAGCAAGCACCAGGGGTGTCAACGGTTGGGAAAGGCCGGTCAGCACGCCAGCGGAGACCAGCAGTTTGGGCACAGGACTACGACATGTCACTATAGACTCGAGGACGAGTCCCCCTTTTTCAAGAGGGGGAGGAGTGTGATGAATATGGATGAACGCATTGACGCAGTGATGGACACACAAATTCAGGTGTGGAAGGAGAGCGCAGACTCTGTGATTGACTATTGGGTTCAGGTGTGAGCAAGTGCGGGGAAGATGCCGACATGATAAAACTGTCAGTGTGACAGTGGCACGGGATCGGAGCACACGTCTGTGGTGAGGCACTCTGGGGAACGGGAGGGAGCCGTTCGCTGGATTGTAGTTCCTGCCGACGGTGAAGACAGGCAGTCAGGGGGAGCTAGTTGTATAGCAGGAGGGGAGACTGCATGCATGGTCTCCTGTAGGTATCACAGGGCTGGGTATTTAGCAGAGTGTTTTCCGCCTTGCTCCGCCGACCTGCGGTGAATGCTGACAAGAGAGCCAGAGTATGGTCAGCGCGGCACGCCGTCCAGCAAACATTCCCCGGGGGTTGGACGACGTCACAGCACAGACCCCGGGGGGTCGCGCCGACAGGGCGAGTTAAGTACTGGACTGGTGCAATGTTAACATGGTGTTAGAAACGTGTAGTGTTTTCATATATGCCATGCCTTTATAGGAGGAGTTTAGGTATGGAGAATGATTTAATTGTTGCATATGCTGTATGAAATTAGTTTGACACTGTTCTCATGTTTTTATTATTCTGTAGCCACTTGAGTATTATTATCTTTAATAAATATCGCTCTTTTATTATAACTGTACATGCCTTGTCTGTGGTGCTTTCAGGTTCTGACATAGCTACAGTTTTGTAGCAAATAGAGGAAAACCCACATATATTACAATACTGTAACTAACTTATTGGTATGCAATTGTGAAGCCCGACTAAGCAGTGGGCTTCACAGCGCTCTGTGCACTCACTCGGCTAACACCTCACTCAGGGGCAGCTCACAGGGCTTAAGCTATTGCTGACAGCGCACCTGCCTTTAAACATCAAGATGCAACATATCAGTGGTTTGCAGAAATATACAATGGTAATGTTACTTCTCTGGCGATTGGTTTGCGTAAATAACATTTGATGACAGCTTTCTATTGCAAGACCGGGATATTATTGCATTAAAATACCAGCTCATCTCACTCTACAGACATTAACAAGTATTAATACCTCTGTGATCTTTCCTCCATGACTTCCAAAGTGTCCATGCAAGTAGAAGAGTGGACATCCCCAGAAGGACATTTGAAACCACCAACACAGTGACGGAGGTATTCACATGATCTGCAGATTCATCTCCTGAAATTAGGGCAAATTAATTATTTGTCCATATTTACCAGTTCAGTTGAGTACAAGAAACATTGTTTCTACCAGCACCAACACTCCAAGTGAAAGGCATGCAGTATAAGCTCTAAACTTATGGAAAACTATATGGAAACATTGAACGTTATCAAAAGTCTATGTTATATAATTACGTTGGAGAACCAGCATTGTTCCATTTCCAAAGAACGTCTCCCCACAGAGGGTCACACCACAAATGTAAGCTCCAGCATCAGCAACAGTGATATTCCTCATGGTGAGTTTGTAGACACAGCTATATGAAGACTTCCCAGTTCTAGGAGTCTTCTGGCAGGCTTCAGGTCTACTCCCATGGGTGTAGAGAAGTCCAGGTTGAGATTCTCTGGAGCTTCTGAACCAGTAGACACCATGTTGTCCACCACAGGTCTCAATGAGGACGGTGCAGTTCAGAGTCACAGAGTGCCCAGGCTGCACTGATACAGACACTGGCAGTTGGAGAACAGAGTTCTTGCCCAGCTCCACACCTTTGAAAGTTAATATTAAATATGTCATATGATCAAAAAACAGCAATGATTTTACATACAGTAATAGCCTTCAAACTGTGAAACGGTTGTAGAAATACCTTGAATCATAAGGAAGGTTCCTGGTCCAAACTCAATACCCTTTGATACAAGAACTCCGCAAAAATATGTTCCAGTGTCCTCTGGTCTTGTATTTTTTATGTTAAGGTGACCTTTAACTTTGTCCACCTCGACAGAAACACGGTTCTCATTGTATCTGCCACAATAGTAAATCTGGTCATAATATTTATTTATCACACACTGTAAACTCTTTGCTGCTGTCAATTTGTACCATACAATACTTGATTCACTGCCTGGTATGTAACACTCAAGTGTAACATTATGACCCAGCTGTACTGCTTGAAATGGAACCGGCTGGGAGATGTTCAGTTCAGCAACACCTGGAACAAAATAATCCAATGCATTGGCATAGATTAAGAACACATTTTTTTGAAATTTGTAACTAACATTATTTTGTCAGTTTCTCTCCAAATGGTATATAAAACAGACACAAGACAATTAAGCGACTCATAACTTTCTTAAATATTAGACTTTAAAAGGATCCAATTTTTTTTTTTTTATAATTATACATACTGCTGTATATGTATATTACGGAACCAACCTATTGTTGTGAATACTCACATGAGTTAATGATTAGGAGAAAAAGTGCTAAGTATTCCATCCTTGTCCTTGGTTCGGTTATTTTTTCAGTGCGCTTGATAATGACTGCAGGTACAGTAGATGCATTTTTGTTATGAATTCCTGTCAGCTCTAACTTTTACCTGATTGGCTCAACGGAATTATCTTGCACAACATTTGATTGGCTGCTCAGAACAGTATACGAGTATATCTGTTACAGTACTAAAAACATTGATAGGATACTGAGCAATGTGAAACATACAAATATGCTTTCTGACCATTTGGAGTGGCTGACACCGTTCGAGAGTAACTTCATTTCACATTTGTTGCCCCAAGATTGTCCCAAGTGGGTCTGTTAAGGCAATTTTAAATTTAAACTAGAAGCAGTGCTCTTCCGAGCACAGGTCTCCACCAGGCTGTGTGTCCTGGTGGTGCTACTGTATAATAGGCCAATGTAAAAAGGGTGGCATATGTTCTTCACCATAGATCTTTCATGGAAATCAGACGCTGCATGCATGATTTGAAGCATTGTGTTCCAAAAAATTGTTTTGCTAAAGGCTACCTGCTGGTGGCGCTATAACAGGCCAATGTGAAAAAAGGTAGCTTTTGTTCCTTGACCTAGTGGGAATATGTGTGGCAAATTTCACGGTAATCGCAAGCTGTGTTGATGATTTGAAGCATTTTGTTAAAAAACGGAGCAATCCTGCAAACTTTGGAAGCTAATATTAGCCAATCAGGATGGAATATGAAATATCAGACGGATCGGGCTTGATCACATGACTATAGAGATACTGTGTACCGATTTGCGTGATTTTTGGATAAAATCTCAAGGAGTAATATCCAAAAATGTGTTTTACATAAGTCGGTCCAAAGGTGGCGCTATAAAAGGCTGGTGTGAAAAATGCAGGGCAAAGGTTTATCCTTAGCCTCTAGGGAGTGCGCTTACAAAGTTTGAAACGAATCGGTGGAGTTATAGGTAAAACCACAAATCGGCCTGTTATAGCGCCACCATGAGGCTGATTTAAAAAAAATTAAGTGGCTTTTCTTCCTCGGCCTAGTGGGAACGTGTGTGCGCGATTTCATGATAATTGCACTTTGCGTTTGGGATTTGAGGCATTTTGTTCAAAACGGCTCAATCCTACAAACTTTGGAAGCCAATCTTAGCCAATCCGGATGGAATATGCAAAATCGGACAGATCTGTGTCGATCACATGACTGTCGAGATGCTGCCTACCGATTTGTAGGATTTTTTGACAAAATCTGTAAGAGTAGTGCACAGAAATGTGTTTTGTGAACATCGGCCACTAGGTGGCGCTAGAAAAGGCCCATTTGAAAAATTTAGGGCAGAGGTTCTAGATTGGCATCCAGGGAATGTGTGTGCTCACTTTGGCAGCGACCGGGCCAACGGCGACTGAGATTAGCTGCACACAAACTGTGAGGACACACGGACGGACACACGGACGGACGGACGGACGGACGCACGCACGGACGGACGGACGGACGGACGGACGAAGGGGAAAACATACTCTCCCCCAAGCCTTCGGCTGGTGGAGACAATTATAACTTAATACTAATAGGAGCTATAGATTAACTAATGGTTCTCAAGATCAAATCTGGTTTTGATGTGGTTGAACTTCTCTGTCAAGATGAACTTATTTGAGTGGAGAGTGGACAACACCCGAAAACAAGAGAGCAAAAACAAATGTAGGAGAGGATTATCCATTATTTTTGATGGAGCTAAGGCTAAAAGTGTATTTGTATTTCGTGAGTTACGAATTACCCCTCAGGTAATCTAATGAAGCACTGCCCACCTTACCAGAAAGTCATTCTGTGTTGTTTCCTTTACAGTTGCTAACAAACAGACAAACCAGATGAAAACGAAACCATTAGGAATATAGGTCAGAAATATAAACAACATTGCAATTCCGTATATTTCACTGTACCATGTAATTTTATTTGAATGTACTAATCGTGTTTTATGCTGTAGAGTATTTTATATGATTATATATTTCTTCTGTGATATTTGTAAACATATTCTTTAGCTTTTTTATGTAGGCTATGTATATATATATACAGTCAGAAATCTTAAAGGAGAATTTCAGGGCTCTATTCAACACATTGAGCTTCCTGAACAGTGACATAGAGCTTTGGATCAGCGGTCCCCTACCGCCTATGAGAGGCACAGACGAGAATTTCAGCAGACTGTTCTCTCTGAGCAAATGGCTTTTAGCTGCATGCACCGACAAAAATGTGCATTTTATTGACAACTTCAGTTTTTTCTTCGACAGAAGACACCTATTTGCTGATGAACGGCAACTAAATAAGCTAGGAGCAAAGATATTTTTGCAGAATGTTCTCCATGCTCTGGCCTTGGCCAGAACACAGCAATCCAAAACAACAGATTGTGATGAACAACTCTTATCTGCAACCCACGAAGAATCCATAACAAGAGATAGTGTTATGGTTACTGAACTGCCCCCCTCGGCCGAGGGGGGAACGGCCTTGGTGAACGGAGGAGCTACCGTTGTCCCTGCCCTCCCTGACGAGGAACTGATTATGGTGAACGGAGGAGCTTCCGTTGTCCCTGCCCTCCCTGACGAGCATGACAGTATGGTTACTGAACTGCCCCCCTCGGCCGAGGGGGGAACGGCCTTGGTGAACGGAGGAGCTACCGTAGGCCTATTTTTCCGGAATTATTAATGAGAATAAGAACAATGCTAGGGTCTTATTCTCTACCATTGAACGCCTTTTAAACCCCCCCAGTCCTACAAGCAGTCACTCCCTGCCTCTAAAGCAAAGTGTAATGAGTTTGCATCCTTCTTTGACAACAAAATTGTTAACATTCGAGCTGGTATTACGAATAATACTGTCACAAATGCAAATGCGGTTAATGGTGCCATGTGTAAAAGCATCGATAAATCTAGGGGGAGCCTAGTATCATTTTGTGCAATTGATGAAGAGGAACTTCGTAAAACCATATCGCAAATGACATCGTCTTCTTGCTCGCTGGATGCAATACCCACGCCGTTTCTTAAAGAGGTTGTAGACTGTGTTATTGAAGATATCCTAAAAATAGTAAACAGCTCTATACAATCAGGTGTCTTTCCAGACTCACTGAAAACGGCTGTAGTTAAACCCTTACTCAAAAAACCCAACCTTGACCCGTCCGTGCTGGATAATTATCGACCCATCTCTAATTTGCCTTTTCTGGGCAAGGTCCTAGAAAAAATTATCTTTCATCAATTGGATGTGTTTCTGCAGAACAATAAGGTGCACAACAAATTCCAATCCGGCTTCAGGAAAGGACACAGCACAGAAACTGCACTTTTAAAAGTTATTAATGATCTTAGGGTGGCTGCTGATAACAAAGATGTGTCCGTTCTCCTACTGCTGGACCAATCGGCGGCTTTTGACACAATTGACCATACAATTCTAATACAACGTCTCGAACACTGGGTAGGACTGTCAGGTACAGCTCTGTCCTGGTTTTGCTCTTATCTGACAGGCAGAAGCTACTCTGTTAATCTAGCTGACTTCGAGTCAAACAAACACAACATCTGCTCTGGTATTCCACAGGGCTCGATTCTTGGTCCTTTATTATTCTCCCTCTATATACTGCCGCTGGGAGAACTTATTTCCGCTCACGGTGTGAATTTCCATTTCTATGCTGATGACACCCAGTTGTACCTTTCGGTGGCTACGGACGACCCCTGTGCTCTAGACCCATTGCTGACGTGCGTGTCCAGCATAAAATGCTGGATGAGTGAGAACTTTCTCAAGCTAAATGAGGACAAGACAGAAGTTCTCATAATAGGTTCTACTGCCCAGAGAGAATCAATAATAAATAGACTTGGTAACCTGGCTAAAGAAAATAACACCTCTGTTAAGAACCTGGGGGTGATCATTGATGCTGAATTAAATTTTAATACACACATTAATCATGTCACGAAGATTGCCTTCTTTCACCTTAGAAATATTGCGCGAATTAGAGCCTATCTGTCGCTGAACGATGCAAAAACGCTGATCCACGCTTTTGTTTTCTCTCGGCTTGATTACTGCAACGCACTTCTCTCTGGTCTGCCAAAGAAAACAACAGACAGATTACAACTTGTTCAAAATGCAGCAGCCAGAGTTTTAACAAAAACTAAGATAAGAGAACATATTACTCCAGTTTTAGCGTCGCTACACTGGCTCCCGGTTGTTTTTAGGATTGATTTTAAAATTCTTTTACTTGTTTATAAAGCTCTAAATGGTCTGGCACCTTCGTACCTCTATAACTGCCTGCATAGATATGTTCCAACCCGCCCACTCAGGTCCTCTAGTGCAGACCTACTTGAGGTGCCAACAATGACATATAAAAAATATGGTGAAGCAGCTTTCTGCTTCTATGGACCGACAGCTTGGAATAAACTACCACTACACCTAAGACAGGCAGCCTCGGTGGATAGCTTTAAAGCACAGCTCAAGACCTATTTCTTTACTCTTGCTTTTAGCTAAATGTTTTAATCCCTATGCTGCTATTGACGTCCGCACGGCTCTGAAATTGTTCTTCAATGTTCTATGCTTTTATTTTTTCTTGCTTTATTGTAATCATTTTACTTTTTTATGTATTTTTTATTTCTATTTTACTTTTTCTCTGTTAAGCACGTGTGCTTCATTTTATGCTCTGTAAAGCACTTTGAGCTGCATTTCATGTCATGAAAGGTGCTATACAAATAAAGTTTTATTATTATTATTATATTATTTTCTGTGGACCCCAGGAAGAATAGCTGTTGAACTTGCCAGGTGTAACAGCTAATGGGGATCCAAAATAAACTCATAAACTCATAAACCCAAGCACCCTCAGCTGGATTCAATCACAACCAATCATATGATAATCTTTCACTACCATTAAGAGGAGTTGGGGGGGCACACGTCAGTCCAACATCTCATTACGCCGACTATGTGGCTACTGGCTACGTGTGCGGTTAGGGTTATAGGGAAGCCTGGGTTTCCGAGGCTAGGATTAGGGATAGGGTTAGACGTAATGGGGAGAATCGGATGAACGCAACGTCGGAGTAATGCGTGGTGGAGGTGCACTATGCTCAGCACAACAGTGCACTGTTGGCCTACAAGAAAAGCCCCCGAAATGTATTTTCTGCATAGATCAATCTGATGGCCTTGTGTGAAACGTGCAGCGTCGTCAAACAACAAATGAATCCACAGAACTTCAAACACACCGCACAGAGCAGAAGTTAGACGTTTGCATGCGTGTAAAAGCACACACAATTCTGATAGCCTGCCTCCTGCTGAAAAACCACATGATGCAAAATGACATACAAGCACATTACAGATATACCAATATCAATGTTTCACCTTATGTGTGAGATGAAGCATTGTTTTTTGCATTGTTAAAACTTAAGCTCAGGAGAAGCAATATATTGTGTGCACTATTCACCTAAAGTTTGCATAAGGTTTTTACGAAATAGGCGCTTGGTCTTCCTACGTCCTTCTTAGATACTATTTCTATGCATTTGGTGTATTGAATGATGTTGATGTATTGATGTATTACCTTGCGATTGTAAGCTACCTCATTAAATGTGAAAAACACATTTCATGTTATGAATATTTTGTCTCTGCTTCACTGTTACATAATGTGTGTGTCTTTGAGCATGCATGTAGTCTTCCTGTCCTCTATATGCGCCTTAGTTACTTTCCACAAATGGAAACTAAACAACTGTGACCACACAGTGAGAACAGAAGGTTTTGGGTGTAACTTGGTTGAGCTTGAAAGGTGTTGAACAGTATCAACATTTATGATCAGAAGACTATTTGTAGATGTAGACCCATGACAATGTCCCATTTCACACCAGAAATGTAGTATAGGGAACTTAGCATACTTTCTGGCCGTCTCAAATTTATTTGTTTGCAGCTTCAAGGTAAACAAGGTGGGAGGGCACTTGATATCTCTGCATCAGGTGAAACTAAAACTGACTGATGGCAGCCAGCTCATTTAAAATAATAATTATATTGAAAATTATAATTATTTAGTAAAATTTCTTCTTGAAACGGGCAGGTGCCCAAGCACCCAAATCCCCCCCACCCCACAGCACGTGCCTGTAATTTCTTACAAGAAATCCAAATCCAAATGGACTTACCACTACTATGAAATTATGAATTCATGCATTTTTCCTGTTTCAACTTTTAGATGATGGAAGGGGGAGGGTAGTAGCTTAATGGGTAGAAAGGCAGAAGGTCACCGTTAGCCTCCCAGCCCACTGCATGTCTATGCTTCCTGAGCAAGACAACCCCTCATCATGACCATCTGAGCAGACATCCGCTGGGTGAAGCTGAACAGATTTTCCCCAGTGGGATAAGAAAGGTCTCACCTAATTACAAAGCGGTGGTAATTGAGCTTCAAAAGAGGTTTGTCCCAATACTAGGCCTAATGGATATACTACAGTAGGCCTATATGGTGCAGTAACATCAAACGTTGTCTCTCTCCCTCCCTCTGTCTCTCTGTGTCTGGTGCACATACAAGTACAAGACACGTGCATGCATGTCGTAGGTGCGTGAGGTATGTTTTCATGTTACGTTGTTAATCAGATGTGGGCTTTAACTGTACACACTGTACACACTGTCTGTGTCCAGTGTGCATGTATTCACCCAAAGGTGTGTGTGATATGATGACACAATAGTATGTGTTAATCAGATGTGGAATTTAAGGCATAATATGTGGAGCATGGTCACTTCTGTGTGTTCGCACCATAGGTGTGCACCACTGTGTGAAGAAACATACATGCAAAAAGTATACAGTAATTATCATCATACTATAAATACTCAACATGAAGGTATTATAGTGAGGTGGAGGCTGAAGAGGTGAGTTGTCGGTGAGTGGAGAGATGGGGAGTAACTCTGCAGGAGAAGATTCTAGGACACCTGAGTGTTGGCCTGGCCAGGAAAGCAGAGAGAGCTTGGGCAGTTGCTGGTAGAATTCTGTGGTGGAGTTGCAGGGCGCATAAAAAATGAAAAAAAAATGGTCTACCATCAACGTACTGCACACATGAACCTAACATGTTCCAAACACAATGTAGCCTTGGTCACTGATATTTGTTGTCGATCTCTCATGACATCATTGCAAGGCAAAGCAATATTGCCCGAGAAACTTTCGAGCAATCCTCGTTTCACCGTGGTCTTAGGAGAGGGAATAAATCATCTCAACATCTCAGATGTGCAAATATCAGACTCTGCAATGTATTACTGTGGGGAACGATCATTTTCTAAACTGCATTTCAAAGAAGGAATCATGCTCCATGTTAAAGGCTCCTCTTCCAGCATCCAAGCGATTGTCCAGGAACCATCAGAGAAGTCAGTCCAGCCAGGAGACTCTGTGACTCTGAACTGTACCGTCCACACTGAGCACTGTGCTGGAGAACACTGTGTCTACTGGTTCAGACAATCAGAAAAATCTCAACCAGTCTTCTTTCACACATATGACCAACGTTGTGAAATATCAAACACAACACAGGGCAGCTTCTACAACTTCTCCATGAAGAACCTCAAACATAATGATGCTGGTACTTACTACTTTGCTGTGGCCTCATGTGGAGTAATACTGTATGGAAATGGAACCAGGCTGGATGTGGAGAATACAATAGGTAATATGACTTCATCTTACAATATTCTAACAGTATAGTACTATTTCATCTACGCTAGTATGGGTTTATGATGTACATTTGCTATTATCACTGGATTAGTGAGAAAAGTGGCTAAGCGGTTGGTTAACTGGCTTCACAATTGTAAAGATGTGTGTGTGTGTGTGTGTGTGTGTGTGTGTGTGTGTGTGTGTGTGTGTGTGTGTGTGTGTGTGTGTGTGTGTGTGTGTGTGTGTGCGTGCGTGCGTGTATGGGGCTCCTTGCCTGCGTGCGTGCGTGCGTGTGTGCGCGTGTGCCTGCGTGCCTGCGTCTGTGCGTGCGTGTGTATACCTTTCTTGGTGCATAATCAGACAAGACAATGGTGCATTGCCTGGTTGTGGCACTGGTCATTTCCATCATCCTGGTTATTGTCCTGTCTTCCTTCATCTACAAGTTGAAACGGGAAACAAATCTTCATAGTTGTGGTAAGTGACTTTCATTTGATTCAGTTAATGTGTTGTTCAAAAGCAATCACGTGGTATTCGTTGTTGCGCTCGTTACTCAACCTCAGGCATATTTGTATGGATAAAGTCGATATGAATGCAAGGGTGATAAATCATGTTTACATTTTTGTTTTTAGGACTTTCACCAGTGTCTCCTGCAAACACAGTGGTGGGTTTTAATTAATTATTATGACCACATTTTCTCCTGAGGTTTTCCACACCGGGTTCTTGTTCCTTAAATACAGTAAATATTTTCTACTTTGACCAGAATGAAGACAACCTCCATTACGCTGCTCTTAGTCACAAAAAGAAGAGGCGACCAAGAGTCAGACCACAGAGGAACAACATGGAAGAAGAGACTGTGTATGCTGGAGTTAGACTCTAGATTATCACTGTAAGTGAAGCTCATAAGACTGACCTGACACTGTCATAAGTACAACATGACAACAGTGTTGTTAATTTCAAGGCAACGTTACCCCATTTAGACCTAAGGCCGATTCTAAGAAGAATGCCTTCTAAATCCTGATCTAGGTTTTCGGAAAAACATCAAATATTTATTCAAACATAAAAATAACAAAATATATTGCTATACTGTACATAACAACCATATAAAAATGTATTCCTGTCCTTAATGCGTATATTGATTTGGATTTTTAAAAATCAGGATTTGCAATGCAATCTGTAAAAAACATGACATTGCAGGTCTACTGAATACTGATTAATCTTATGTCACATTTACATTTATGTTACATGTGTTAAATGTGTGTATATATGTTATGTGTCGCATACATGACCTGCTGTGTCGCAAGACAAATTTCAGTGTGAACTGACAATAAAGTACTATATCATATCATATCATATCATATCATATGTCAGTGTTGTTTTACTCAAGGCCAGGGCTTTGTCTACTGCTGTGGAGCACTGGACCTCAGCTTGGAGATTGAATAAGGTATATAATTGAATAAGGTTATAGGAACTTGACTCTGAAGCATTCTCACATCATGTGTTCCTTAGATGAGAAAGGCCATCATCTGTTTTGTCTGTAGGCAAACTAGTGGGTCTAAATTTCTTTTTAAATTAAGGTACCTTTTATTTTAGCACTTTTTATGTGTTGATGTTTTTTTTTATATATGTATATAGTTGTATTCTGTTTTTTATTAATGAACTGCAAGTGGGAGTCTGAGGAGGCCTGGCAAATTAATTTCACCCTTACTGTAAATTATTTTTTAAGGTGTGACAATAAAGTATTTCTGATTCTGATTCTAACCGTGTTGGGCTGTGAGGAGGTGTTATTGTCAAAACAAATGTTAACTTTGCATTACAAGATGCTTAATGCTACATTTTCTAAATATCACACCTGCATCTGATGCTAATGTCCTAAATATTGTGTATATCTGCTTTTACATTAGCTATATGTATATATTTATAATTTATCTTTATTTGTTCTATATAACCAGTTTTCTACTGTACTGTAGTTGTTACATGTTTTCCCTTTGCTTTCACTCTACCCTCTCTCTTCTCAAAATGACGGATCAGAACTGAAAACTTTTTTACGCCTGTGATATGACAACTAAAACTGATTATGATTCTGATACTGATTCAGAGAGAGACTTAACTTTTTTATTTTGTCTGTCAAAGAATGTAATTCAAAATAAAGCACTGAATGTTTAGTGACAAAATACATTTATGATCTTCTTCTACTTTATGAACCATCCAGAACACTCAGGTCTCGGACAGGTCTGCTTTCTGTCCCCTGATTCAAAATGATGTGGAGAAGCAGTGTTCCGTCTTTACAGTTTCTGCTACAACTCACCTTTCTTCTAAATCAAAGCAAAGAACAGGCCAGAGTTACTATGGCCCATGGTGGAGGGGCCTTAATTATTTAATACTTTAGCTATTGAAAAATAGCAGATATACAAGCTCACAGTGCGGCACTGCTATGAAAAGTCGTGAAATGTGTGCAAATCTTTGAATATACCGGTGTGTATTTTTTAAGCAAACATTTGTAACTCAAATTTTGCTTATGGGTTTCCCTGGAACTAAATATTTTGAGATGCGGGTCCGTGGCCAAATACATATCATTTTGGAGGTCCTTCACATGAAAACGTTTGAGCTCCACTGACATAGAAACAGGTTTTTCAAAAAACAAAACAAAAATAGTAGATCTACAAGCTCTATACGAGCTTGTATATCTGCTATTTTTCAATAGTTAAAGCACAAAATGATGCGTAATAATGCGTTCCCAGTCTAAATGGGTTAAACCCCCTCCACCTATGAAGAAAAGTCATGGGGGGCCCGCAGTGAATTCTTGTACCCAGGGCCCAGAGTGATATCCCTTTAATACTATTATGAAGATAACTGTAAGTCTGCATATGGGACAAAAAAAGACATGTGAATTTAAATTAAATCGAATTATGAAATCACAGAGGCCGTTTATTTTTAAATTTTGTTTGACTCCCTTAAAGGCCCAGTTCAGGGAATTAAGCTATTTCTTTATAGACACATTTTATATGTAGAATATTCATTTCTGAAATACTGTTAAAAAAATTGGAACTTTATATTGCAGCATTGTGATATAAGACTGCTTTACGTTTTTTAATCATAACTGGGGTGTCATATTTTAATGCTTGTCACCGTGGTGCGTAATCTGCGCATCACGGTGA
>NC_137821.1:15591422-15621422 GCF_963921795.1 Nannobrachium achirus | reverse complement strand
CTCTCTCTTCTCTCTCTCGCTCTCTCTCGCTTTCTCTCCAGGATGTCTTTGTGGTTCTGTGCTCTTGTTGCTACAAAAGCTTAGCTCTGTCACAGTTGTTTTTTGTCTGAAACCACATTTATCCAAGGAGCCCACACTGACAACTACAACAAATTACTGATGAATAATCACCAATATAATTGCTTATTGAAACTCCACACAACATAATCAGCAAGAGTTGGAAAGATTAGTAGTAATTCTATATAGCTACATGGTGTGTCTGACCATGCCCAGAGGAAAGCAGAATCCATGATTGAGCCCTCATCTATTGCTCTTTTGTTTCTCAAGCCACAAATGAGATCAAGGTGATACAAAAAGGAGATCTTAGCTATTACTCCTGTGTCTCCTCTATTTCTGGGGAGCAACATGCCTCAGATGGAGGCTCTGATGAGCTATACAGGAGATCTCAATAATGTCTCACATGTTGCTCAATTCATCTGGATTGTTGTCTCTCAAATGTAGCTCAGAGTGATACAAAAATTAGCTTTCAATATAATCTCATTCAAAGCTCATTTAAGGCTCAATTCATCTTGATGGTTGTGTCTCAAACTTAGCTCATAGTGATACAAAAATTAGCTTTCAATATAATCTCATTCAAAGCTCATTTAAGGCTCAATTCATCTGGATGGTTGTGTCTCAAACTTAGCTCATAGTGATACAAAAATTAGCTTTCAATATAATCTCATTTAAAGCTCATTTAAGGCTTTAAGTTACATCTCAAGTTTGTCTCAGAACAACCTCTTTTGATTTTTAAAAGTAGTCTCAACATAATCTCATTTAAGACTCAGTTGGGCAAGTTAATCTATGGCTATAAATTAGATTACCTGTATCCCAAATGGGAGAATGCAGTATTTAATCACTCATTTTGTCATGCATGCGTGTTCAAATTGTGTTTAATGTGCTTGTAAAGTATTAGCTAATGTGAAAATAATGTGTTTTATTGCAACAAATAATTCAGTTATTTTAATTTATTATTTTTATTCACAGAATATTCATAAAACATTTTAAGTATATCATGCTATCTCATGTTCTTTTCACATACATTCATGCATAAAAAGTTACAAGTTACAAATGTACTTCAAGGTCAGAATTTCAAACTTACAATATTTATTTTCGCATACATTCATACACAAACAATATTTTTTTCACATACATTCATACAAACATTTAAAAGGCAAACAAATTAAAAACAAAAACACAAGATAAATCTATTTTCAGTTGTGAAATGAAATATACACCTGTTGAAGGTATTCAAGTCAGCATTACAAAGTAGTCAGTGTATTATGGATGTAGAAAGTTGACCTTGTACTGTACACTCTTTTTCAACAACATAAAACATGGTTTCAACAATGGAGGCCTTGGCAGCATTTTTTGTTTTTATCTTTATTTTTGACACAGACAGAAAGGCAGCAAGAGAGCAGTGTGAATGACACACATTCACATGTTTGAGCGGTGGTACACCGTCTCCTTAGCGTGAGTGTGTGTAGGTTTTTTTGCATGCATGTCATGGGTGCGTGACAGTATGTTAATCAGATGTGTGTTTTAACTGTACAGTGCCTGGCTCCTGTGTGTGCGTGCACACATGCGCATGCATCATAGGTGCACTGTCTGTGCGTGCGTCTGTGTGTGTGTGTGTGTGTGTGTGTGTGTGTGTGTGTGTGTGTGTGTGTGTGTGTGTGTGTGTGTGTGTGTGTGTGTCTCTGTTACTGTCTGTGGCCAGTTTGCGTGCATGCATTTGCCCAAAGTTGTGTGCGACGTTCTGACACAATAGTATGTGATTCAACAACAGATAAATTAAATGCTTGGAAATTGGACCTTCAGGAAGATATTGATGACGCAGAGTGGAAACAGACATGTGTAAAAGCACAAAAACAGACAATTAATACAAGGTTTAAATTACTCCAATATAAATGGCTAATGAGAATGTACATAACTCCCATCAAACTACATCATATGTCCACAAATTTTCCAGATATCTGCAAGTGTTTAATTGAGAAAGGTACCGTATTTCACTGTAAGTGGGAGTGCCCTAAGATGCAAATCTTTTGGAATGAAGTAATGAAGTCTTTGTCAGAAATCTTTAAAATCACAGTTCCACTAAGTTCTAAACTCTGTATACCTGGGATTTATCCAAAGAACTTTATACAAACAGCAAAACTAACCACAATCTTAGATTTTGGTCTTCTCCAAGCTAGAAGAGTGGTGGCACTATGTTGGAAAAGCGTTGATGCCCCTATGTTGAGGATGTGGCATCGTGAACTCATGAATTCTATTGGACTGGAGAGACTAACGTATATAGTTAGGGGTAGACAGAATGAGTTTGACCAGCTTTGGGAAATATATATGAATACTACGGAAACAAACACTTAAGGATAGTGTCATGTTCACAATGGCAAGGTATGGTTGGAGAGAAAGGGGAAAAAAGAGGAGGAAAGGGAAAAACAAATGGGAAGGAAATGTATTATTATTATTTGATTTTGTTATTATTGTTATTTTTATTTTTTGTTTGTTTTTGTGTGATGTTAAAAAGAGGAAATGGCATGTGCAGGTGTGTGTGTGTGTGTGTGTGTGTGTGTGTGTGTGTGTGTGTGTGTGTGTGTGTGTGTGTGTGTGTGTGTATGTGTGTGTGTGAGGTGGAAGCTGAAGGTGAGTTGCCGTACTGTGGTGAAAGCTTAACAAGTAAAGTATTGGTCATTACACCGTAACAAGCACGCACGCATGTGCACACACACCAATGCATCAGATGTAGTTGCTGGTAGAATTCTGTGGTGGAGTAGCTGGGTGCATAAAATTAGAAACGTCTTATTTGTCTATGTTTATTTGTTTATTTAAACGGATCCCCATTAGCTGACGCCATCAACGTCAGCTAGTCTTCCTGGGGTCCAAGACATTAAAATACATTACAAATATATAAAATATCACAAAATATTACAAAGAAATACAAAGAAATACATAATCAGCAAAAATACAAATATACAAAATATCACCTAAAAATAAAATAACATGTATATTTTATTTTTAGGTGATATTTTGTACCATATTACGTACCATCAACATACTGCACACATGAACCTACCATGTTACAAACACAATGTAGCCTTGGTCACTGATATTTGTTGTCGATCATCATGACATCATTGCAAGGCAAAGCAGTTTGACCAATCACGCACAGCCACACCTCTTAAGATAGTGTCTACATCCTTAAACTCTTTACACTCAAGAGACAAACTTGAAGATGATGGCAGCATCAATGATCATCCTGCATCTAATGTGTCTACTTCTATGGGGAGAAGGTAAAATACAGAAATTATTTTACCTACAATCAAAACAAAAGTCTGTTATTCTAATAATACATGTTTGTATTATTTATATGTATCTGTCTATTTCCAGTTGATTTTGTTCAGTTATCAGTGGAAGAACAGCATGAGAGTTTCCTAATGGCTGACATTGGAGACAACGTGACTTTGCACTGCTTCTATCAGGATGCATACGGGTACATTTCCTGGTACAAGCAATGTCTTGGAGATAAACCTGAGCTGTTACATTCCCAGTCGAAGCCAAGAGGCAAAGACAGTTTGCCAAAGAAGCTTGCAAGCAATCCCCGTTTCACCGTGGTCTACAGAGAGGGAATAAATCATCTCCACATCTCAGATGTGCAATTCTCAGACTCTGCAATGTATTACTGTGGGGAAGGATCAAGTGCTGAATTGCATTTCAAAGAAGGAATCATGCTCCATGTTAAAGGATACTCATCCAGCATCCAAGCGATTGTCCAGGAGCCACCAGAGAAGTCAGTCCAGCCAGGAGACTCTGTGACTCTGAACTGTACCGTCCACACTGAGCCCTGTGCTGGAGAACACAGTGTCTACTGGTTCAGACAATCAGAAAAATCTCAACCAGTCTTTTTTCACACACATGACCAACGGTGTGAAATAGCAAACACAACACAGGGCAGCTTCTACAACTTCTCCATGAAGAACCTCAAACATAATGATGCTGGTACTTACTACTGTGCTGTGGCTTCATGTGGAGTAATACTGTATGGAAATGGAACCAGGCTGGATGTGGAGAGTACAGGTAATATGACTTCATCTTACAATATTCTCGGCACAAACAGTATGTTACTATTTCATCTACACTAGTATGGGTTTATGAGGGTAATCTATACATTTGCTATTATCACTGGATTAGTGAAATGGCTAAGCGGTTGTTTAACTGACTTCACAATTGTAAAGATTGTGTGTGTGTGTGTGTGTGTGTGTGTGTGTGTGTGTGTGTGCGTGCGTGCGTGCGTGCGTGCGTGCGTGCGTGCGTGTGCGTGTGCGTGCGTGCGTGCGTGCGTGCGTGTGTGCGTGTGTGTGTGTGTGTGTTTGTGTGCGAGCGTATATATATATATATATATATATATATATATATATATATATATATATATATACTACTGTCTTTTCTATGCTTTTCTAAATCTAATCAATTTCAACCTGTATATATCCTATACTGTAGGGTTGATTGGTTAATGTATGTTTTATAATGATAATCAATCTACAAAGTAACTAGTAACTAAAGTGTTCAAGTAAATGTAGTGGAGTAAAAGTACAATATTTGGATCCAAGAGGCAATGGAAGTAAAAGTATTGGAAATTATAAATACTCAAGTAAAATTCAAATACCTCAAAATTGTACTTGTACTTAGTTACTATCCACTACTATGGGGAGTACTGATAATACACTTTAGCAATCTATCTCCTGGTCTAGTGCCTTGTATTGGGGATAGACGTCCTTGTTGCTCAGCTGATACTGAGAATAAGAACAAACTTGAAAGTGTGTCAATGTTAAGAATTCTTCTTAGAGCCTTTCAAATCTCCTGCTTGTTTCTTGGTGATTTATGGTCTGTGGTCTTAACATTTATCTACATCTTGAGAGTATAGTTTGTCTAATGGATCCTTCTCCTTGCAGAGCCTTTTGGAATCATGATCTTGGTTACTGTCCTAATAATAATAATCCTTATTGTGGTCATCATCTGCCTGGCTGTCAAGATCAGACGTCTTTCAGGTATACTGTCGGTCATAATAGATTATCCACATTTTATTATGTTATTATTATACTGCATATCGTCACTGCCGGGTCCAAACCTTATGTCCATACTTCAAAGAAGGAATCAATGTTATGTTTTTTTTTCTTCATGAATTTTATACTTCATAAATATTACAGTGTTGTGCTTGTGCATAAGTATAGAAAAAGTAGACGCTACAAGCTCAAAATGCATTGCGATGTGAAGTGTCTTGTAGATTTGTTATAGTAGAAAAAAAGTAGAAAAAAAGGTTGGGCAGTAAATGACATCTGAATCCTGAAAAGTAACAGACATGATGTTTACACCCGAGTCCCGACAGAGTCGATGTAGTATATTATTAGGTATCCTCTTCACAGCATTGCAACAATGTTATGCCACCACCCTATTTCGGACAAAATGTTATTCAATTCACTGTAGATAGCCTAATATTGACAAATAATTGTATGTGTGTCCTTTTACTACACTCTAATCTCTCTCTAGCCATTAATGATCAACTGCACCCACAAAGCAACGAGGTGAGTGTTGTAAGATTGTCTTTATCAAAACAATCAAACTAAATGTAGACTGAACTTTTGCTCTGATGGTAAACAAGCCAGTGAAACCACCATATTACAGTATGTGAAATGTGTGACTGTGCTCAAATACTCTTTTCTACAGAACCTGGACACATCAGATCCAAATTACTCTGCGCTAACCCCGCGTCACCAGACTTATGATGCGCTGAGTTCCCATCCAAAGGAGAAGAGGTGCAGGAGGCCCCATCTAGCCATTAATGATCAACTGCACCCACAAAGCAAAAAGGTGAGTGACATTGTAAGATTGTCTTTATCAAAACAATCAAACTAAATGTAGACTGAACCTTTGCTCTGATGGTAAACAAGCCAGTGAAACCACCATATTACAGTATGTGAAATGTGTGACTGTGCTCAAATACTCTTTTCTACAGAACCTGGACACATCAGATCCAAATTACTCTGCGCTAACCCCGCGTCACCAGACTTATGATGCGCTGAGTTCCCATCCAAAGGAGAAGAGGTGCAGGAGGCCCCATCTAGCCATTAATGATCAACTGCACCCACAAAGCAAAAAGGTGAGTGACATTTTAAGATTATTTCTTTGTCAAAACAAAATACATCTTAAATGTAGACTGAATTTTGCTCTGATGGTAAACAAACCAGTAAAACCACCATATTACAGTATGTGAAATGTGATTGTGCTCGAATACTCTTTTCTACAGAACCTGGACACATCAGATCCGAACTACTCTGCGCTATTTTTATGAGGGCTTCCTCATAAAATATAACCCCACGTCACGCAGCTACCAGATGCAGTGCAGTGGTTATCAATATCAACCTGTGGGTCGGGGGGGGGATTTTTTTCATTCATTTTTTAATATATATATTTTTTTGTATTTAGATGTTTATTTTATTTGAAAGTGAAATATCCCTTTAATTTACCAGAGCCGTTTATAGGAAAGGTTTTTGAGAAATGTATGGGTGTTGAGCCCCACAAGGTACAGTAGATAGTGGACAGCAGATAGCAATGCTATTGGTTAACTCTAACTCCAGCATACACAGTGTCGTTCTCCATGACCATGTTGTTCCTCTGTGGTCTTGGTCGTCTCTTCTTCTTGAGACTCAGAGCAGTGTAATGGAGGTTGTCTTCATTCTGTGACTTATTAAAAACAAAGAAGAAAATCTGGATATTAAACAGAAACTAGAAAAATATTGTTCCTTCGAAACAATTGTGGGCTCGCTTCAAGCCAGAAAACAATGGCTATAAAAGTACAAAATGTCAAGATCGCAGGCAGTGCTCTCTTTGACGTTACTGACGTCAAAGATTGGTCCATTTTGTTCCAAAAATGTGTTGTGCAAAAGTTGACCCGCTGGTGGCGCTATAAAAGGCCAATGTAAGAAGGGTGGTATCTGTTCCTTGACCTATTGGGAATGTGCTTGCAAGATTTCACGCACATTGCAGGCTGTGTTCATGATTTGAGGTGTTTTTGGCTTTGGACACTTTATCGCTGCTTGCAGCTATATTCATTTTTTTGTGTGTGTGTGTGTGTGCACTTCATAGGCATATTAGACAAATTGCAAAAAAAAAATCCTAACGGGTTTAAGCGTTTCACAAACAGCTCAAAATGATATAGCGCCCCCCTTTGGCCAATTGGGGTAAGATTGGTTTTAGTGATATTTGGACTAACACTCTACATCTTTGCCAAATGCCATGAACATGTTACTTTGCATGTATGATTTAGAGGCAGAAGAATAATTTGCATAAAACTGCAATATTCATTGAATTTATTTAAAAAAGCATGTTTCAATTTTAAAGAAATCCGATCTGACAGATCTTTAGATATCGGTCCAAAGTTCACGTAAAAAAAGTTTTGTGCACGTGGAGCGTGAATTCCAGAATAAAAGCGTGTTTACGCGTTTTACAAACTGCTCAAAATGGCGGAAAATCGAAGGGCGGAGCTTACTTAACAACGACACAGATGTCTTCCGCTTGAGTCAAAGCACGCGTGTAACAAGTTGCATGTCTTCAAACTAAACGAGTCATGACTTATGCCCGTTTGAAGTTTGAATTTTCAAACGCTTCGTATAGCGCCCCCCTTTGGACGATTGGAATAAAATTGGTTTCAGTGATACTTTGACTAACCCTCCACATCTTTGCCAAATGCCATGAACGTGTAACTTTGCATGTATGATTTAGAGGCCGAAGAATAATTTGCATAAAACCGCAATATTGATTGAATTATTAAAAAATTATATTTCACTTTAAAAAAAATCTGGTTGATCAATCTGACCGTATCGGTCCAAAGTTCATGTGAAAAAGGTTTTGTGCACTTGACGTGAAAATCCCAGGAGGAGATTTTCATATAATTCGGAATTGTTTTTCATATAATTCCGAATTGTGGGAGACCTAAAGGTCAGAGGTCAAAAGTTAGAGGGTAAAAGTTGTTCGGCATGAGGAGACGCATAAGTGTATACAGGTTTCATGGCTGTATGTATAATACAGCATGAGCTATACCTGTTCAAAGATCGCACTTTCGAAGGCTTCCTACAACGCCACCATTTGGCCGATTGCTATAGAAAATAATAGCACACTTCGCCACTGTAAACTGAACACATTGATGTTTTTATTTTCATTTTCTCACTAAGTATGTAGGAGTAGAAAGGAACCGAAGTTTTTTGATACTTGATATGCTTAGTATAGAAATAACTAGAAAATGTGCAATTTGGGAAATTGCGAGTGTGGTTGCCCGCTCCTCCCACAAATTTTCCAAGGTGATTAAGTTCTCATGTCACTCCCGAGATTGTTTGTGTTTCGTTTTGAGAGGGTCGTTCCCCCTGAAAAACACATTTTGGCATGAAACAGTTACGTTTTGCGCGTTTGTGGCGCCCCCTATGGGTCGAGGTGGAAATGCTTTTGGGGATCTGTTGAGTATACCACCCACGATTTGTGGTTAAAATTTGGTGCTGACTGGATGTTTCGTTTGTGATTCATGGCTATTTTTCGCGAACCGGGCCTCTCCCGCGAACTTCGTAAGACTGTTACGGGCGAACGGTATGGACTATCGAAATATCGCTTGAATATGTTTATCGCGTGGGTTCAGAGATCTTGTGTACCGATTTTTGTGACATTTGGAGAAAATATGTGGGAAAAGGAGCAAAAAGTGTGTTTTGAAGAAAATTCAAAATGGCGGAAAATCTATCCTGACGCAAATGGGCGTGGCCTATATAGGGAGATGCGTCATGACCCAAGGAATCCAGGGAAAAAATAATTTTAATTTTCCGACCTACGGTTCAAGAGTTACAGGCCGAAACGTAAAGTGGGCTGTTATAGCGCCACCATGAGGCTGACTGACAATATTATTTTTTATTTATTCCTTGAACTCATTATGCATCTCCTCACCAAGTGTTGAAACTGTAGCCCCTATGGTTTGCAAGAGAAAAAATAATTGAATGTGAGTTTTTGCTATTCCCATTATAAGTCAATGGGTTTGGCCTGAAACGGTTACGTTTTGCGCATTTGTGGCGCCCCCTAAGGGTTGAAGTGGAAATGCTTCTGGGGATTTGTTGAATATCCCACCCGCAACTTGTGGTTAAAATTTGGTGTTGACTGGATGTTTCGTTTCTGATTTATGACTATTTTTGGCGAAACGGGCCCCTCTTGCTAACTTCGTAAGCCTGTTCCGGACGAACGGTATGGACTATCGAAATATCGCTTGAATATGTTTATTGCATGGGTCCAGAGATCCTGTGTACCAATTTTTGTGACATTTGGAGAAAATATGTAGGAAAAGGAGCAAAAAGTGTGTTTTGAAGAAAATTCAAAATGGCGGAAAATCTATCCTGACGCAAATGGGCGTGGCCTATATGGGGAGATGCGTCATGACCCAAGGAATCCAGGGAAAAAATAATTTAAATTTTCCGACCTACGGTTCAAGAGTTACAGGCCAAAACGTAAAGTGGGCTGTTATAGCGCCACCATGTGGCCGACTGATGTAATTTTTTTTAAATTAATTCTTACAATTATTATGAATCTCCTCTCCAAGTTTTGAAACTGTAGACCCTATGGTTTGCGAGGGAAAAATAATTGAATGTGAGTTTTTTCGATTCCCATTATAAGTCAATGGGGAAAATTAATTCACTAATAAATTAATATCAATTAAACTATACAACTTTTCTCTTAGAAAAGTAATAGCACACTATTCCCGATCAAGCCGGTCGATTTGACATATGGCGCGAGTGTGTGGCGCAAAAACTGTGGGAGGAGATTCGCGCCGAAAAAAAGGTTACACTAGAAGTCAAGAATAACTAGAAAATGTGCAATTTGGGAAATTGCGAGTGTGGTTGCCCGCTCCACCCCGGCGCGAGCGGCGGGGATGCGCTCCCGAGATCGATGTAAGGATATGGTTTCTTGTTTTTTAAGAAATGGGCTCCTCCCACAAATTTTGCAAGGCGATTTTACGTTGTCACGTCGCTCCCGAGATCATTTGTGTTTCGTTTTGAGAGGGTTGTTCCCCCTGAAAAACGCGTTTTGGCCTGAAACGGTTACGTTTTGTGCGTTTGTGGCGCCCCCTAAGGGTCGAAGTGGAAATGCTTTTGGGGATTTGTTGAATATCCCACCCCCAACTTGTGGTTAAAATTTGGTGTTGACTGGATGTTTCGTTTTTGATTTATGGCTATTTTTGGCAAAACGGGCCCCTCTCGCTAACTTCGGAAGCGTGTTCCGGACGAACGGTATGGACTATCGAAATATCGCTTGAATATGTTTATCGCGTGGGTTCCGAGATCTTGTGTACCGATTTTTGTAACATTTGGAGAAAATATGTGGGAAAAGGAGCAAAAAGTGTGTTTTGAAGAAAATTCAAAATGGCGGAAAATCTATCCTGACGCAAATGGGCGTGGCCTATATAGGGAGATGCGTCATGACCCAAGGAATCCAGGGAAAAAATAATTTTAATTTTCCGACCTACGGTTCAAGAGTTACAGGCCGAAACGTAAAGTGGGCTGTTATAGCGCCACCATGAGGCTGACTGACAATATTATTTTTTATTTATTCCTTGAACTCATTATGCATCTCCTCACCAAGTGTTGAAACTGTAGCCCCTATGGTTTGCAAGAGAAAAAATAATTGAATGTGAGTTTTTGCTATTCCCATTATAAGTCAATGGGTTTGGCCTGAAACGGTTACGTTTTGCGCATTTGTGGCGCCCCCTAAGGGTTGAAGTGGAAATGCTTCTGGGGATTTGTTGAATATCCCACCCGCAACTTGTGGTTAAAATTTGGTGTTGACTGGATGTTTCGTTTCTGATTTATGACTATTTTTGGCGAAACGGGCCCCTCTTGCTAACTTCGTAAGCCTGTTCCGGACGAACGGTATGGACTATCGAAATATCGCTTGAATATGTTTATTGCATGGGTCCAGAGATCCTGTGTACCAATTTTTGTGACATTTGGAGAAAATATGTAGGAAAAGGAGCAAAAAGTGTGTTTTGAAGAAAATTCAAAATGGCGGAAAATCTATCCTGACGCAAATGGGCGTGGCCTATATGGGGAGATGCGTCATGACCCAAGGAATCCAGGGAAAAAATAATTTAAATTTTCCGACCTACGGTTCAAGAGTTACAGGCCAAAACGTAAAGTGGGCTGTTATAGCGCCACCATGTGGCCGACTGATGTAATTTTTTTTAAATTAATTCTTACAATTATTATGAATCTCCTCTCCAAGTTTTGAAACTGTAGACCCTATGGTTTGCGAGGGAAAAATAATTGAATGTGAGTTTTTTCGATTCCCATTATAAGTCAATGGGGAAAATTAATTCACTAATAAATTAATATCAATTAAACTATAAAACTTTTCTCTTAGAAAAGTAATAGCACACTATTCCCGATCAAGCCGGTCGATTTGACATATGGCTCGAGTGTGTGGCGCAAAAACTGTGGGAGGAGATTCGCGCCGAAAAAAAGGTTACACTAGAAGTCAAGAATAATAATAAATAAAGTTTCCCTAGAACTATAGTGTGGTTGCCCTGTAAGGGCAACCACACTAACTAGAAAATGTGCAATTTGGGAAATTGCGAGTGTGGTTGCCCGCCCCGCCCCGGCGCGAGCGGCGGGGATGCGCCTCCGGGACCCCGAGGAAAACGCCGGGGCCCGAGGGAGAGGACGTCGGGACGGATACCGTCAGGGCCTATTCTAAAAGGTGCTGTTCGGATCCTGCGTTTGTGATGTAAGGATACGGCGTCTTGTTTTTAAGAAATAGGCTCCTCCCACATGTTTCGCCAAGCAATTACGTTGTCCTGTCGCTCCCGAGATCCTTTGTGTTTCGTTTTGAGAGGGACGTTCCCCCTGAAAAACGCGTTTTGGACCGAAACGGTTACGTTTTGCATGGTTGTGGCGCCCCCTATGGGTCGAAGTGGAAATGTTTTTGGGGATTCGTTCAGTATACCACCCGGCATTTGTGGTTAAAATTTGGCGTTGACTGTATGTTTCGTTTGTGATTTATGGCTATTTATTGCAAAACGGGCCCCTCCCGCTAACTTTGGAACCCTGTTACGGACAAACGGTACGGACTATCAACATATCGCTTGACTTTGTTTATCGCATGGGTCCAGAGATCATGTGTACCGATTTATGTGACATTTGGAGAAAATATGTGGGAAAAGGAGCAAAAAGTGTGTTTTGAAGAAAATTCAAAATGGCGGAAAATCTATCCTGACGCAAATGGGCGTGGCCTATATGGGGAGATGCGTCATGACCCAAGGAATCCAGGGAAAACAATATTTTTAATTTTCCGACCTACGGTTCAAGAGTTACAGGCCAAAACGTAAAGTGGGCTGTTATAGCGCCACCATGAGGCCAAGTGATGTATTTATAATTGGATTAATTCTTGCAATAATTATGAATCTCCTCTCCAAGTTTTGAAACTGTAGCTCCTATGGTTTGCGAGAGAAAAATAATCTAATGTGAGTTTTTGCATTTTCCCATTCAAGTCAATGGGGAAAATTAATTCACTAATAAATTAATATCAATTAAACGATACAACTTTTCTCTTATCGCAATAATAGCACACGATTCCCGATGAAGCCGGTCGATTTGACATATGGCGCGAGTGTGTGGCGCAAAAACTGTGGACGGTGAAACGCGTCAAAATAAAGTTTATCCAGAAGAATAAAAAATAAAGTTTCCCGAGGACTATAGTGTGTTGCCCTGTAAGGGCAACCACACTAACTAGAAAAATATTGTTCCTTCGAAACAATTGTGGGCTCGCTTCAAGCCAGAAAACAATGGCTATAAAAGTACAAAACGTCAAGATCGCAGGCAGTGCTCTCTTTGACGTTACTGACGTCAAAGATTGGTCCATTTTGTTCCAAAAATGTGTTGTGCAAAAGTTGACCCGCTGGTGGCGCTATAACAGGCCAATGTAAGAAGGGTGGTATCTGTTCCTTGACCTATTGGGAATGTGCTTGCAAGATTTCACGCACATTGCAGGCTGTGTTCATGATTTGAGGTGTTTTTGGCTTTGGCCACTTTATCGCTGCTTGCAGCTATATTTATTATTATTATTTTATAATTTGTTTGTGTGCACTTCATAGGCATGTTAGATAAAGGTCCTTAGATTGTGTGTAGAATGTTTCATGCAAATTGCAAAAAAAATCCTAGAATAAAAACGGGTTTAAGCGTTTTACAAACTGCTCAAAATTATATAGCGCCCCCCTTTGACCATTTGGGGTAAGATTGGTTTCAGTGATATTTGAACTAACCCTCTACACTATTTTGTCATGAAAATGTGACTTTGCATGTATGTTTTAGAGGCAGAAGATTAATTTGCATAAAAATGCAATATTGTTTGAATTATTTAAAAAAGCATGTTTCAATGTTAAAGAAGTCCGATCTGACAGATCTTTAGATATCGGTCCAAAGTTCACGTAAAAAAAGTTTTGTGCACGTGACGCGAAAATTCCAGAATAAAAGCGGGTTTACGCGTTTTACAAACTGCTCAAAATGGCGGAAAATTGAAGGGCGGAGCTTACTTAACAACGACACAGATGTCTTCCGCTTGAGTCAAAGCACGCGTGTAACAAGTTGCATGTCTTCAAACGAAACGAGATATGACTTATGCCTGTTTGAAGTTTGAATTTTCAGACGCTTCGTATAGCGCCCCCCTTTGGCCGATTGGAATAAAATTGGTTTCAGTGATACTTTGACTAACCCTCCACATCTTTGCCAAATGCCATGAACGTGTAACTTTGCATGTATGATTTAGAGGCCGAAGAATAATTTGCATAAAACCGCAATATTGATTGAATTATTAAAAAATTATATTTCACTTTAAAAGAAATCCGACCAGACAGTTTGACCGTATTGGTCCAAAGTTCATGTGAAAAAAGTTTTGTGCGCGTAACGAAAAAAACCCAGGAGGAGATAGATTTTTACTGTTTTTCATATTATTCCGAATTGTGGGAGATCTAAAGGTCAGAGGTCAAAAGTTAGAGGGTAAAAGTTGTTCGGCATGAGGAGACACATAAGTGTATACAGGTTTCATGGCTGTACGTATAACACAGCATGAGCTATACCTGTTCAAAGTTCGCACTTTCGAAGACTTCCTACAGCGCCACCATTTGGCCGATTGCTATAAAAAATAATAGCACACTTCGCCACTGTAGGCTGAACACATTGATGTTTTTATTTTCATTTTCTCACTAAGTATGTAGGAGTAGAAAGGAACCGAAGTTTTGAGGAGAACTTGATATAGTATAGGAATAAATAACTAGAAAAATATTGTTCCTTCGAAACAATTGTGGGCTCGCTTCAAGCCAGAAAACAATGGCTATAAAAGTACAAAATGTCAAGATCGCAGGCAGTGCTCTCTTTGACGTTACTGACGTCAAAGATTGGTCCATTTTGTTCCAAAAATGTGTTGTGCAAAAGTTGACCCGCTGGTGGCGCTATAACAGGCCAATGTAAGAAGGGTGGTATCTGCTCCTTGACCTATTGGGAATGTGCTTGCAAGATTTCACGCACATTGCAGGCTGTGTTCATGATTTGAGGTGTTTTTGGCTTTGGCCACTTTATCGCTGCTTGCACCTATATTCATTATTATTATTTTTTTTGTGTGTGTGCACTTCATAGGCATATTAGATAAAGGTCCTTAGATTGTGTGTAGAATGTTTCATGCAAATTGCAAAAATAAATCCTAACGGGTTTAAGCGTTTCACAAACTGCTCAAAATGATATAGCGCCCCCCTTTGGCCAATTGGGGTAAGATTGGTTTTAGTGATATTTGGACTAACACTCTACATCTTTGCCAAATGCCATGAACATGTTACTTTGCATGTATGATTTAGAGGCAGAAGAATAATTTGCATAAAACTGCAATATTCATTGAATTTATTTTAAAAAGCATGTTTCAATTTTAAAGAAATCCGATCTGACAGATCTTTAGATATCGGTCCAAAGTTCACGTAAAAAAAGTTTTGTGCACGTGGAGTGAAAATTCCAGAATAAAAGCGGGTTTACGCGTTTTACAAACTGCTCAATATGGCGGAAAATCGGGGGGCGGAGCTTACTTAACAACGACACAGATGTCTTCCGCTCGAGTCAAAGCACGCGTGTAACAAGTTGCATGTCTTCAAACGAAACGAGTCATGACTTATGCCCGTTTGAAGTTTGAATTTTCAAACGCTTCGTATAGCGCCCCCCTTTGGCCGATTGGAATAAAATTGGTTTCAGTGATACTTTGACTAACCCTCCACATCTTTGCCAAATGCCATGAACGTGTAACTTTGCATGTATGATTTAGAGGCCGAAGAATAATTTGCATAAAACCGCAACATTGATTGAATTATTAATAAAATATATTTCACTTTAAAAGAAATCCGCCGAGACTAGTTTGACCGTATTGGTCCAAAGTTCATGTGAAAAAAGTTTCATGCGCGTATCGCAAAGATCCCAGGAGGAGATAGATTTTTACTGTTTTTCATATAATTCCAAATTCTGAGGGATCTAAAGATCAGAGGTCAAAAGTCAGAGCGTAAAAATTGTTCGGCATGAGGAGACGCATACGTGTATACAGGTTTCATGGCTGTACGTATAACAGAGCATGAGCTATACCTGTTCAAAGTTCGCACTTTCGAAGGCTTCCTACAGCGCCACCATTTGGCCGATTGCTGTAAAAAGTAATAGCACACGTCGCCACAGTAAGCTGAACACATTGATGTTTTTATTTTCATTTTCTCACTAAGTATGTAGGAGTAGAAAGGAACCGAAGTTTTGAGGAGAACTTGATATGACGGTTAGATATTGTCACTAGAAAAATATTGTTCCTTCGAAACAATTGTGGGCTCGCTTCAAGCCGGAAAACAATGGCTATAAAAGCACAAAATGTCAAGATCGCAGGCAGTGCTCTCTTTGACGTTACTGACGTCAAAGATTGGTCCATTTTGTTCCAAAAATGTGTTGTGCAAAAGTTGACCCGCTGGTGGCGCTATAACAGGCCAATGTGAGAAGGTTGGTATCTGTTCCTTGACCTATTGGGAATGTGCTTGCAAGATTTCACGCACATCCCAGGCTGTGTTCATGATTTGAGGTGTTTTTGGCTTTGGACACTTTATCGCTGCTTGCAGCTATATTTATTATTATTATTTTATAATTTTTTGTGTGCACTTCATAGGCATGTTAGATAAAGGTCCTTAGATTGCGTGTAGAATGTTTCATGCAAATTGCAAAAAAAATCCTAGAATAAAAACGGGTTTAAGCGTTTTACAAACTGCTCAAAATTATATAGCGCCCCCCTTTGGCCATTTGGGGTAAGATTGGTTTCAGTGATATTTGAACTAACCCTCTACACTATTTTGTCATGAAAATGTGACTTTGCTTGTATGTTTTAGAGGCAGAAGAATAATTTGCATAAAAATGCAATATTGTTTGAATTATTTAAAAAAGCATGTTTCAATGTTAAAGAAATCCGATCTGACAGATCTTTAGATATCGGTCCAAAGTTCACGTAAAAAAAGTTTTGTGCACGTGACGTGAAAATTCCAGAATAAAAGCGGGTTTACGCGTTTTACAAACTGCTCAAAATGGCGGAAAATCGAAGGGCGGAGCTTACTTAAAAACGACACAGATGTCTTCCGCTCGAGTCAAAGCACGCGTGTAACAAGTTGCATGTCTTCAAATGAAACGAGTCATGACTTATGCCCGTTTGAAGTTTGAATTTTCAAACGCTTCGTATAGCGCCCCCCTTTGGCCGATTGGAATAAAATTGGTTTCAGTGATACTTTGACTAACCCTCTACATCTTTGCCAAATGCCATGAACGTGTAACTTTGCATGTATGATTTAGAGACCGAAGAATAATTTGCATAAAACCGCAATATTGATTGAATTATAAAAAAATTATATTTCACTTTAAAAAAAATCTGGTTGATCAATCTCACCGTATTGGTCCAAAGTTCATGTGAAAAAAGTTTTGTGCGCGTATCGAAAAAAACCCAGGAGGAGATAGATTTTTACTGTTTTTCATATAATTCCGAATTGTGGGAGACCTAAAGGTCAGAGGTCAAAAGTCAGAGGCTAAAAGTTGTTCGGCATGAGGAGACGCATACGTGTATACAGGTTTCATGCCTGTACCTCAAACACAGCATGAGCTATACCTGTTCAAAGTTCGCACTTTCGAAGGCTTCGTGCAGCGCCACCATTTGGCCGATTGCTATAAAAAATAATAGCGCACTTCGCCACTGTAAACTGAACACATTGTCGTTTTTATTTTCATTTTCTCACTAAGTATGTAGGAGTAGAAAGGAACCGAAGTTCCCGTCTACTGTCTGACTGACTGATAGATAAATAATGACAATATCTAAAGTGTGCTCGCCTTATAGGCGAGCCCACAACTAGAAAAATATTGTTCCTTCGAAACAATTGTGGGCTCGCTTCAAGCCAGAAAACAATGGCTATAAAAGTACAAAATGTCAAGATCGCAGGCAGTGCTCTCTTTGACGTTACTGACGTCAAAGATTGGTCCATTTTGTTCCAAAAATGTGTTGTGCAAAAGTTGACCCGCTGGTGGCGCTATAACAGGCCAATGTAAGAAGGGTGGTATCTGTTCCTTGACCTATTGGGAATGTGTTTGCAAGATTTCACGCACATTGCAGGCTGTGTTCATGATTTGAGGTGTTTTTGGCTTTGGCCACTTTATCGCTGCTTGCAGCTATATTCATTATTTTTTTGTGTGTGTGTGTGCACTTCATAGGCATATTAGATAAAGGTCCTTAGATTGTGTGTAGAATGTTTCATGCAAATTGCAAAAAAAAATCCTAACGGGTTTAAGCGTTTCACAAACTGCTCAAAATGATATAGCGCCCCCCTTTGGCCAATTGGGGTAAGATTGGTTTTAGTGATATTTGGACTAACACTCTACATCTTTGCCAAATGCCATGAACATGTTACTTTGCATGTATGATTTAGAGGCAGAAGAATAATTTGCATAAAACTGCAATATTCATTGAATTTATTTAAAAAAGCATGTTTCAATTTTAAAGAAATCCGATCTGACAGATCTTTAGATATTGGTCCAAAGTTCACGTAAAAAAAGTTTTGTGCACGTGGAGCGAAAATTCCAGAATAAAAGCGGGTTTACGCGTTTTACAAACCGCTCAAAATGGCGGAAAATCGAAGGGCGGAGCTTACTTAACAACGACACAGATGTCTTCCGCTTGAGTCAAAGCACGCGTGTAACAAGTTGCATGTCTTCAAACGAAACGAGTCATGACTTATGCCCGTTTGAAGTTTGAATTTTCAAACGCTTCGTATAGCGCCCCCCTTTGGCCGATTGGAATCAAATTGGTTTCAGTGATACTTTGACTAACCCTCCACATCTTTGCCAAATGCCATGAACGTGTAACTTTGCATGTATGATTTAGAGGCCGAAGAATAATTTGCATAAAACCTCAATATTGATTGAATTATAAAAAAAATATATTTCACTTTAAAAGAAATCCGCCGAGACTAGTTTGACCGTATTGGTCCAAAGTTCATGTGAAAAAAGTTTTGTACGCGTTATGCAAAAATCCCAGGAGGAGATAGATTTTTACTGTTTTTCATATAATTCAAAATTCTGGGGGATCTAAAGGTCAGAGGTCAAAAGTCAGAGCGTAAAAGTTGTTCGGCATGAGGAGACGCATACGTGTATACAGGTTTCATGGCTGGACCTCAAACACAGCATGAGCTATACCTGTTCAAAGTTCGCACTTTCGAAGGCTTCCTACAGTGCCACCATTTGGCCGATTGCTGTAAAAAGTAATAGCACACGTCGCCACAGTAAGCTGAATACATTGATGTTTTTATTTTCATTTTCTCACTAAGTATGTAGGAGTAGAAAGGAACCGAAGTTTTTTGATACTTGCACTGACTGCCTGCCTAGTATAGAAATAATGACAATATCTAAAGTGTGCTCGCCTTATAGGCGAGCCCACAACTAGAAAATGTGCAATTTGGGAAATTGCGAGTGTGGTTGCCCGGCGCCCCCTAAGGGTCGAAATGGAAATGCTTTTGGGGATTTGTTGAATATCCCACCCGTGACTTGTGGTTAAAATTTGGTGTTGACTGGATGTTTCGTTTCTGATTTATGGCTACTTACAAAACGGGCTCCTCCCGCTAACTTTGGAACCCTGTTACGGAAGAACGGTATGGACTATCGAAATATCCTTTGAATATGTTTATCGCATGAGTCCATAGATCATGTGTACCGATTTTTGTGACATTTGGAGAAAATATGTAGGAAAAGGAGCAAAAAGTGTGTTTTGAAGAAAATTCAAAATGGCGGAAAATCTATCCTGACGCAAATGGGCGTGGCCTATATGGGGAGTTGCGTCATGACCCAAGGAATCCAGGGAAAAAGGAATTTTAATTTTCCGACCTACGGTTCAAGAGTTATAGGGCAAAACGTAAAGTGGGGTGTTATAGCGCCACCATGTGGCCAACTGATGTAATTTTTTTTAATTAATTTTTACAATTATTATGAATCTCCTCTCCAAGTTTTGAAACTGTAGACCCTATGGTTTGCGAGGGAAAAATAATTGAATGTGAGTTTTTGCCATTCCCATTATAAGTCAATGGGGAAAATTAATTCACTAATAAATTAATAACAATTAAACGATACAACTTTTCTCTTAGAAAAGTAATAGCACACGATTCCCGGTGAAGCCGGTCGATTTGACATATGGCGCGAGTGTGTGGTGCAAAAACTGTGGGAGGAGATTGCGGACAAACTTTTGGTTACACTATAATAATAATAAAGTTTCCCTAGGACTATAGTGTGTTGCCCTGTTGGGCAACCACACTAATAAATAAAGTTTCCCTAGAACTATAGTGTGTTGCCCTGTAAGGGCAACCACACTAATGACAATATCTAAAGTGTGCTCGCCTTACAGGCGAGCCCACAACAAGACCCCTGTGTGAACTCTGTGGCAGTTAGGAAAACTTTAGGAGAAATCAGGTCAAATAAAGAAATAAAACTTACCATCATGTCTGTAGGAGACACTGCTGGGGAACCAAGTGAATGTCCTAAAAAACAAATATACACATTGATCATTTTTATTGATTGTTGAGTGTCTTTATCCAGCTGAGGACAGATTTATCAAGTGCAACAACAAATGCCGGGTAATAATTTGTTCATCACATACCTATAGCTTTATTTATTTACAAAGAAAATACCTGGTCGCCAAAGAACTCACTGTACATTTCTGCCAAATCCTTTTTTGAATCCCCCCAAATTGCGGGGTAACGTTTGCAGATGCAGACTATGTGCACTCAACCCTAGATTTCTTTATGTGAAGTAGGCCTACATACTAAAACATTATTATTCACTATTATGTCCCAGTATAGATCTTTTTCCAGAGAGCTATCGTGTAGTGAGCCTGTCTTTAAGCATCAAGATGCAACGTATCAGTGGTTTGCAGAAATGTACAATGTTACCTCTCTGGCGATTGCTTTGATAAAATAGCATTTGATGACTATCGATTTGACTTGCTACTGCAAGACCGGGATATTAGAGTCATTAAAATACAAGCTCATAAAAGTCTTACTCTACAGACATTAAAATTAATACCTCTGTGATCTTTCCTCCATGACTTGCAAAGTGTCCATGCAAGTAGAAGAGTGGACATCCCCAGAAGGACATTTGAAACCACCAACACAGTGATGGTGGTATTCACATGATCAGCAGATTCATATCCTGAAATTAGGGCAAATTAATTATTTGTCCACATTCACCAGTTCAGTTGAGAACAAGAAACATTGTTTCTACCAGCACTAACACTCCAGTATAAGCTCTAAACTTATGGAAAACTATGTGGAAACATTGGCCGTTCAAAAGTCTATGGTATATAATTACGATGGAGAACCAGCATTGTTCCATTTCCAAAGAACGTCTCCCCACAGAGGGTCACGCCACAAATGTAAGCTCCAGCATCAGCAACAGTGATATTCCTCATGGTGAGTTTGTAGACACAGCTATATGAAGACTTCCCAGTACTAGGAGTCTTCTGGCAGGCTTCAGGTTTACTCCCATGGGTGTAGATAAGTCCAGGTTGAGATTCTCTGGAACTTCTGAACCAGTAGACACCATGTTGTCCACCACAGGTCTCAGTGAGGACGGTACAGTTCAGAATCACAGAGTCTCCTGGCTGCGCCGATACAGACACTGGCAGTTGGAGAACAAAGTTCTTGCCCAGCTCCACACCTTTGAAAGTTAATATTAAATATGTCATCATTACTGATCAAATAACAGCAAATGATTTTACATACAGTAAACTGTGAAACGGTTGCAGAAATACCTTGAATCATAAGGACGGTTCCTGGCCCAAACTCAATATCCTTTGATACAAGAACTCCGCAAAAATATGTTCCAGTGTCCTCTGGTCTTGTATTTTTTATGTTAAGGTGACCTTTAACTTTGTCCACCTCGACAGAAACACGGTTCTCATTGTATCTGCCACAAAACAAATCTGGTCATAATATTTCTTTATCACACACTGTAAATTCTTTGCTGCTGTCAATTTGTACCATACGATACTTGATTCATTGCCTGGTATGTAACACTCAAGTGTAACAATATGACCCAGCTGTACTGCTTGAAATGGAACCATTTGGGAGATGTTCAGTAGAGCAATACCTGGAACAAAATAATCCAATGCATTGGCATAGATTAAGAACATATTTTTGAAGTTTGTATAACTAACATTATTTTGTCAGTTTCCCTCCAAAATGTTAGAATTTTATATAAAACAGACACAAGACAATTAAGCGACTCATAACTTTCTTAAATATTAGAAATTACTTCCAAATTAGTTTTTATAATTATTGCGACCGTAGGTCGCAGTTACTTGCACACTATCCAAACCTCCACCGGCTGTCCCTCCGTCACTCCCTCTGTCACACGTCACACGTCACACTTTTGCCCTGCTCATATCTCTGCAACCGTTGCCCCGATCCATGCCAGATTTTGCACACACACTCCTTGCCTGCCAAACTACAACCTCCAAGGACCCCCGGAGTTTCGGGGACCCCCAGGTCCCTGGGGGACCCCCAGGTGTAAAAAATTACCAAATGTGCAAAAATGACCAAATGACCACCCCAACGGGGCTGCTCACGGGGCATTCCCGGGGACCACCCACTCCTGGTGCTCCAGAACGGATGCAAAAGTGGTGGCGCCCCCAGTGGAGGACCCCCTGCCACTGCAGCTCACATAAAATGCCGTAACTCGGGCTAGGAGCGACCGGGAGAGCCGGGGCCGGTACCTATTCGTCCGCCTTGGCGGCGAGGAGACCCCACCCCTCATTTCTCACATGGCCCTCTAGCGCCACCATGAGGCCGATTCAGATTTTGCCCTAAAATCACGAAAATCACTACACAGTATGTCTACACTCATGTCAACAACATGGATCAGGAAGATTTTGGAAAAACACATTTTTGCTCTATTTATGGATCTTATCTCCCGATTAGGGAGTCTTACTGGTACATACTGCTGTATGTGTATATTACGGATGCAACCTATTGTTGTGAATACTCACATGAGTTAATGATTAGGAGAAAAAGTGCTAAGTATTCCATCCTTGTCCTTGGTTCGGTTATTTTTTCTGTGCGCTTGATAATGACTGCTGGTACAGTAGATGCATTTTTGTTATGAATTCCTGTCAGCTCTAACTTATACCTGATTGGCTCAACGGAATTATCTTGCACAACATTTCATTGGCTGCTCAGAACAGTATACGAGTATATCTGTTACAATACTAAAAACATTGATAGGGTATACTGAGCAATGTGAAACATACAATATGCTTTCTGAACATTTGGAGTGGCTGACACCGTTCGAGAGTAACTTCATTTCACATTTGTTGCCCCAAGATTGTCCCAAGGGGGGTCTGTTAAGGCAATTTAAAATTTAAATTATAACTTAATACTAATAGGAGCTATAGATTAACTAATGGCTCACAAGATCAAATCTGGTTTTGATGTGGTTGAACTTCTCCCTCAAGATGAACTTATTTGAGTGGAGAGTGGACAACACAACCGGAAAACAACAGAGCAAAAACAAATGTAGGAGAGGATTATCCATTATTTTGATGGAGCTAAGGCTAAAAGTGTATTTGTATTTTGTGAGTTACGAATTACCCCCAAAATGTAATCAGGTAATCTATGAAGCGCTGCCCACCTTACCAGAAAGTCATTCTGTGTTGATGTTTCCTTTACAGTTGCTAACAAACAGACAAACCAGATGAAAACGAAACCATTAGGAATATAGCTCAGAAATATAAACAACATTGTAAATCTGTATATTTCACTGTACCATGTAATATTATTTGAATGTACTAATCGTGTTTTTATGCTGTAGAGTATTTTATATGATTATATATTTCTTATGTGATATTTGTAAACGTATTCTTTTGCTTTTTTTTTCGTATGTATATTATTTTCTGTGGAGAATAGCTGTTGCCACGTGTAACAGCTAATGGGGATCCAAAATAAACTCATAAACTCATAAACCCAAGAACCCTCAGCTGTATTCAATCACAACCAATCATATGATAATCTTTCACTACCATTAAGAGGAGTTGGGGGGCACACGTCAGTCCAACATCTCATTACTCCGACTATGTGGCTACGTGTGCGGTTAGGGTTAGGGAAGCCTGGGTTACCGAGGCTAGGGTTAGGGATATAGGGATAGGGTTAGTAATGGGGAGAATCGGATGAACGCAACGTCGGAGTAATGCATGGCAGAGGTGCACTATGCTCAGCACAACAGTGCACTGTTGGCCTACAAGAAAAGCCCCCGAAATGTATTTTCTGCATAGATCAATCTGATGGCCTTGTGTGAAACGTGCAGCGTCGTCAAACAACAAATGAATCCACAGAACTTCAAACACACCGCCAAGAGCAGAAGTTAGACGGTTGCGTGTAAAAGCACACACGATTCTGATAGCTTGCCTCCTGCTGAAAAACCACATGCTGCATCAAATGACATACAAGCACATTAAAGATATACAAATATCAATGTTTCACCTTCTGTGTGAGATGAAGCATTGTTTTTTGCATTGTTAAAAACTAAGCTCAGGAGATGCAATACAGTATATTGTGTGCACTATTCACCCAAAGTTTGCATAAAGTTTTTACGAAATAGGCGCTTGGTCTTCCTACATCCTTCTTAGATACTATTTCTATGCATTTGGTGTATTGAATGATGTTGATGTATTGATGTATTACCTTGCGATTGTAAGCTACCTCATTAAATGTGAAAAACACATTTCATGTTATGAATATATTGTCTCTGCTTCACTGTTACATAATTTGTGAGTCTTTGAGCATGCATGCAGTCTTCCTGTCCTCTATGCGCCTTAGTTACTTTCCACAAATGGAAACCAAACAACTGTGACCACACAGTGAGAACAGAAGGTTTTGGGTGTAACTTGGTTGAGCTTGAAAGGTGTAAACAGTATCAACATTTATGATCAGAAGACTATTTGTAGATGTAGACCCATGACAATGTCCCATTTCACACCAGAAATGTAGTATAGGGAACTTAGCATACTTTCTGGCCGTCTCAAATGTATTTGTTTGCAGCTTCAAGGTAAACAAGGTGGGAGGGCACTTGATATCTCTGCATCAGGTGAAACTAAAACTGACTAATGGCAGCCAGCTCATTTAACATAATAATTATATTGAAATTATAATTATTTAGTAAAATTTCTTCTTGAAACGGGCAGGTGCCCAAGCACCCAAATCCCCCCTCCCCACAGCACGTGCCTGTAATTTCTTACAAGAAATAAAAATCCAAATGGACTTACCACTACTATGAAATTATGAATTCATGCATTTTTCCTGTTTCAACTTTTAGATGATGGAAGGGGGAGGGTAGTAGCTTAATGGGTAGAAAGGCAGAAGGTCACCGTTAGCCTCCCAGCCCACTGCATGTCTATGCTTCCTGAGCAAGACAACCCCTCATCATGACCATCTGAGCAGACATCCGCTGGGTGAAGCTGAACAGATTTTCCCCAGTGGGATAAGAAAGGTCTCACCTAATTACAAAGCGGTGGCAATTGAGCTTCAAAAGAGGTTTGTCCCAATACTAGGCCTAATGGATATACTACAGTAGGCCTATATGGTGCAGTAACATCAAACGTTGTCTCTCTCCCTCCCTCTGTCTCTCTGTGTCTGGTGCACATACAAGTACCAGTAAGACTCCCTAATCGGGAGATAAGCGACCGTCAGGTCACATGTATACACAAAGAGGGCTGTACCGATTTGCGTGATTTTAGGGCAACAATTGTAGGAGCAGTGTCCACAAATGTGTTTTGCAAGAATCGGCCACATGGTGGCGCTAGAAGAGGGCCATGTGACAAATGAGGGGTGGGGTGTCCGTGTTGCCTTGGCGGACAAATCGGCCCCGGCTCTCCCGGACGCTCCTAGCCCGAGTTACGGCATTTTATGTGAGCTGCAGTGGAGGGGGTCCTCCACTGGGGGTGTCACCACTTTTGCATCCGTTCTGGAGCACCAGGAGTGGGTGGTCCCCGGGAATTCCCTGTGAGCAGCCCCATTGGGGTGGTCATTTGGTCATTTTTGCACATTTGGTCATTTTTTACACTTGGGGGTCCCCCAGGGAGCTGGGGGTCCCTGGAGCTCCGGGGGTCCTTGGAGGTTGTAGTTTGGCAGGTAAGGAGTGTGTGTGCAAAATGTGGCATGGATGGGGGCAACGGTTGTGGAGATATGAGCAGGGCAAAAGTGTGACGTGTGACGTGTGACATCTGGGGGTCCCCCAGGGACCTGGGGGTCCCTGGAGCTGCGGGGGTCCTTGGAGGTTGTAGTTTGGCAGGTAAGGAGTGTGTGTGCAAAATTTGGCATGGATGGGGGCAACGGTTGTGGAGATATGAGCAGGGCAAAAGTGTGACTGACTGACTCACTCACTCACTCACAGACGGACAGCCGGTGGAGGTTTTGGTAGTAAATGCGACCTGACGGTCGCAACAAGACACATGCATGCATGTCGTAGGTGCGTGAGGTATGTTTTCATGTTACGTTGTTAATCAGATGTGGGCTTTAACTGTACACACTGTACACACTGTCTGTGTCCAGTGTGCATGTATTCACCCAAAGGTGTGTGTGATATGATGACACAATAGTATGTGTTAATCAGATGTGGAATTTTAGGCATAATATGTGGAGCATGGTCACTTCTGTGTGTTCGCACCATAGGTGTGCGCCACTGTGTGAAGAAACATACATGCAAATAGTATACAGTTGTTATCATCATACTATAAATACTCAACATGCAGGTATTATAGTGAGGTGGAGGCTGAAGAGGTGAGTGGAGAGATGGGGAGCAACTCTGCAGGAGAAGATTCTAGGACACCTGAGCGTTGGCCTGGCCAGGAAAGCAGAGAGAGCTTGGGCAGTTGCTGGTAGAATTCTGTGGTGGAGTTGCAGGGCGCATAAAAAAAAAAAAAAAAAAAAAAAAAGGTCTACCATCAACGTACTGCACACATGAACCTAACATTCCAAACACAATGTAGCCTTGGTCACTGATAGATTTGTTGTCGGTCTCTCATGACATCAGTGCAATGCAAAGCAATCCGTCCAATCACACACAGCCACACCTCTTAAGATGTTGTCTACATCCATAAAGTCTTTCCACTCAAGAGACAAACTTGAAGATGATGGCAGCATCAACGATCACCCTGCATCTGATGTGTCTACTTCTATGGGGAGAAGGTACAATACAGGAATTATTTTACCTACAATAATAACATTTTTTTAAACATATGTATTATTTATATGTGTATGTCTGTTTCCAGTTGCTTTTGTTCAGTTATCAGTGGAAGAACAGCAGAAGAGTTTCGTAATGGCTGACATTGGAGACAACGTTACTTTGCACTGCTTCGATCAGGAAAATAACGTGATGAACAACTACATTTCCTGGTACAAGCAATGTCTTGGAGATAAACCTGAGCTGTTACATTCCGAGTTGAAGCCGTCAGGCACAACTATTTTGTCAAAGAATCTTACAAGCAAACCCCGTTTCACCGTGGTCATAGAAGAGCGAACAAGTCATCTCAACATCTCAGATGTGCAATTGTCAGACTCTGCCATGTATTACTGTGGGGAACAATCACTTACTGAATTGCATTTCAAAGAAGGAATCCTGCTCCACGTTAAGGGATCCTCATTCAGCATCCAAGCGATTGTCCAGGAACCAGAGAAGTCAGTCCAGCCAGGAGACTCTGTGACTCTGAACTGTACCGTCCACACTGAGCCCTGTGCTGGAGAACACAGTGTCTACTGGTTCAGACAATCAGAAAACTCTCAACCAGTCTTCTTTTACACACATGACCAACGTTGTGAAATAGCAAACACAACACAGGGCAGCTTCTACAACTTCTCCATGAAGAACTTCAAACCGAGAGATGCTGGTACTTACTACTGTGCTGTGGCCTCATGTGGGGAGATACTGTATGGAAATGGAACCAGGCTGCATGTGAAGTGTACAATAGGTAAAATGACTTCATCTTACAATATTTTCTGCACTAACATTATGGAACGATTTCATCTACACTAGTATGGGTTTATGATGGTAATCTATACATTTGCTATTATCACTGGATCAGTGTGAAAGGTTGCAGCGGTTGGTTAAACTATTCACAATTGTGAAAATTGTGTGTGTGTGAGTGTGTGAGTGTGTGTGTGTGTGTGTGTGTGTGTGTGTGTGTGTGTGTGTGTATGTGTATGTGTATGTGTGTGTGTGTGTGTGTGTGTGTGTGTGTGTGTGTGTGTGTGTGTGTGTGTGTGTACTTTTCTTGGTGCTAAATCTCTACAGACAAGACAATGGTGCATTGCCTGGTTGTGGCACTGGTCATTTCCATCATCCTGGTTATTGTCCTGTCTTCCATCATCTACAAGTTGAAACGGGAAACAAATCTTCATAGTCGTGGTAAGTAACAGTGATGATAAGCTATAAATAAATGTTGATCATTTGCAATAACCTGGTATTCGTTGTTGCGCTTGTTAATATCAGGCATATCTGTATGGATAAAGTCGATCAACGATGAATACAAGGGTGATAAATCATGTTTACTTTTTTGTTTTTAGGACATTCACCAGTGTCTCCTGCAAACACAGTGGTGGGTTTTACTTTTAATTCATTATTATGACCAAATTTTCTCTGGAGGTTTTCCACATCAGGTTCTTGTTCCTTTGATTGAATATCTTGTTTTGGTTTTTAATACAAGGACCAGAATGAAGACAACCTCCATTACGCTGCTCTTAATCTCAAAAAGAAGAGGCGACCAAGAGTCAGACCACAGAGGAACGACATGGAGGATACTGTGTATGCTGGAGTTAGACTCTAGATTATCACTGTGTTTGAAGGTGTGCCCACAAGATTTACCTGACACTGTCATAAGTAGCATACAGCATGACAACTGTGTTGTTAATTTGTCAAGGCAACGTATATTGATTTTTTATTTTATTCTTTTATTAGGATTTGGTATGCAATCTGTAAAAAACATAACACTGCAGGTCTACTGATTAATCTTATGACAGTGTTGTTTTACTCAAGGCCAGACTTTGTCTACTGCCGTGGAGCACTGGACCTCAGCTTGGAGATTGACTAAGGTAATCAAGTTATAGGAACTTGACTCTGAAGCATTCTCACATCATGTGTTCCTTAGATGTAGGGGAGAAATGGCATCATCTGTTTTGTCTGTAGGCAAACTCTTGGGTCTAAATTTCTTTTTAAATTAAGGTACCTAAAAAAAAATTATTTTTTTTTTAGGTTCAGTCCAACACATTCTAACGCCCACACATTGAGCTGAGTGCTAGTAGGCCTACTGCTGTGTAGCGGTAACTATCAAAAAACAACCAAACCATTTCCTCCGAAGAGCTCTCTCGGTCACGGTTGTTTTTTGTCTGACACCACATTTATCCAAGGAGCCCCCACTGAAAACTACAACAAATTACTGATAAATAATCACCAATATAATTGCTTATTGAAACTCCACAGAACATAATCAGCAAGAGTTGGACAGATTAAACACATTGTTAGCAATAGAGGGTATGCACGTCCACTGGGACCCGCCCCCCTAATCTAGACTGAGTGGCAAAACATTGAGCAGCTTGGAGCATTGGAGTTTGGAAGTGCTAGTTGCAAATCACTCAACGGCCCTGCATACCACCTGTTTCTAATTTGCACATAATGCAGGAGACAGCAGGATGTTGTGTTGTTGAAAACGAGTGCTTCCAAACTCTGACACTTGGAAAAATAAAAACCTGCACAGAATGTCTTGACAGAAAGTAGCTCATAACATACTACAGTATGGTGGATTTTTATGAAACAAAAACTTTGCAGATAGAACGAGGATAATTCAAGCTTTCAGTACAGCCGCAATGTTCGTGAGTTAACTTTGTTTAATACAATCAGTTAGGACTTTTCTGTTTGGATGTATTGGCTGTCAATGGCAGAAATTAGTTTTTTGCCACTCAGTAGGCGTGTTCCTACATAACTTCCAGCAACAGTGATGTCACGCGCATACCCTCTATTGCATTATCTCATGGGCCATACATCAGCTATCTTCATATACAGCCTTTGGTCGCCTGAAAAACTCTTTCATGGTCCATACTGCATCATGATCACCTTCATATTCCTTATCCTTAAAATTAATTACGTATTCAGCAGCGAAGTGTGATGTCACTTCCGTGAAATGGCGTGAAATGTCGCCCTCTACGGGGTTCATGCTGGTATTGTTTTGTATTCAAATCGCCATTGAGGAATTTGCGATCACCGCATATAAGAACTGTGTCAAAAATATAAACACACCATGTGCGCGGACATGCTCTCAGCG